>NC_069502.1:858114910-858714910 GCF_027579735.1 Bombina bombina
AGCCCAAGAGGCTGGTGTCCGTCGTCACTATTACCCATGCTGGCCTGTGGAAGCACATTCCCTGGGACAGATGATCCTGTGACAACCACCAAAGAAGGGAGTCTCTGGTCTCTTGATCCAGATTTATCTGAGGAGATAAATTCGCATAATCCCCATTCCACTGTCTGAGCATGCACAGCTGCAGTGGTCTGAGATGAAAGCGAGCAAACGGAACGATGTCCATTGCTGCTACCATTAATCCAATGACCTCCATACACTGAGCCACTGATGGCCGAGGAATGAACTGAAGTGCTCGGCAAGTATATTGAATCTTTGACTTTCTGACCTCCGTCAGAAATATTTTCATGTCTATCAGAGTTCCCAAGAATGGAACTCTTGTTAGTGGAACTAGTGAACTCTTTTCTATATTCACTTTCCAACCGTGAGTTCTTAGAAAAGCCAACACGATGTCCGTGTGAGATTTGGTCAGAAAGTTGACGCCTGGATCAAAATATCGTCCAGATAGGGCGTCACTGCTATGCCCCGCGTCCTGAGAACCGCCAGAAGGGACCCTAGAACCTTCGTGAAGATCCTGGGTGCTATGGCCAACCCGAAGGGAAGAGCCATGAGCTGAAAATGCTTGTCCAGGAAGGCAAACCTTAGGAACTGATGATGATCCTTGTGAATAGGAATATGAAGGTATGCATCCTTCAAGTCCACGGTAGTCATATATTGACCCTCCTGGATCATTGGCATGATTCGTTTAGGCGAACTTAGAAATTCGTTTAGGCATTTGAGATCTAAAATTGGTCTGAAAGTTCCCTCTTTTTTTGGGAACCACGAACAGATTTGAGTAAAACCCTTGTCCCTGTTCTAGTTTTGGAACTGGGCAGATTACTCCCATGGTATAGAGGTCTTTTACACAGCGTAAGAACGCCTCTCTTTTTGTCTGGTCTACAGACAAACGTGAAAGATGAAATCTCCCTCTTGGGAGAAATTCCTTGAATTCCAGCCGATACCCCTGGGTCACAATTTCCAATGCCCAGGTATCCTGAACATCTCTTGCCTAAGCCTGAGCAAAGAGAGAAAGTCTGCCCCCTACTAAATCAGGTCCCGGATCGGGGGCTGCCTCTTCATGCTGTCTTGGTAGCAACAGTGGGCTTCTTGGCTTGTTTACCTTTGTTCCAGGCCTGGTTAGGTCTCCAAACTGACTTGGATTGAGCAAAATTCCCTTCCTGCTTTGTGGCAGAAGATGAAGCAGAGGGTCCTCCTTTAAAGTTTTGAAAGGAATGAAAATTATTTTGTTTACCCCTCATCTTCATCAGCCTTATCCTGAGGCAGGGAATGACCTTTACCTCCAGTAATGTCAGAAATTATTTCCTTCAATCCAGGCCTGAATAGGGTCTTACTTTTAAAAGGAATAGCTAAAACCTTAGATTTTGATGACATATCAGCAGACCAAGATTTGAGCCATAACGCTCTACGCGTTTAAATGGCGAAACCTGCATTTTTCGCCGCTAATTTAGCCATTTGAAAAGGGGCATCAGTAATAAAAGAATTAGCTAGCTTGAGAGCCTTAATTCTATCCAAAATGTCATCTAATGGGGTCTCAACCTTAAGAGACTCTTCTAGAGCATCAAACCAAAAAGCTGCTGCAGTAGTAACTGGAACAATGCAAGCAATAAGTTGTAAAAGAAACCCCTGATGAATAAACAATTTCTTTAGAAGACCCTCTAACTTTTTATCCATAGGATCTTTGAAAGCACAACTGTCCTCAATAGGTATAGTTGTACGCTTAGCCAGGGTAGAAATAGCTCCCTCCACCTTAGGGACCGTTTGCCAAGAATCCCGAATGGTGTCAGATAAGGGAAACATTTTCTTAAAATTAGGAGGTGGGGAGAACGGAATACCTGGTCTATCCCATTCCTTTGTAACAATGTCCGAAATTCTTTTAGGGACTGGAAAAACATCAGTGTAAATAGGCACCTCTAGATATTTGTCCATCTTACACAATTTCTCTGGTGGTATCACAATAGGGTCACAATCATCCAGAGTCGCTAAAACCTCCCGGAGTAACAGGTGGAGGTGTTCAAGCCTAAATTTAAAGGACATCATGTCCAGATCTGTCTGAGGCAACACATTTCCTGATTCTGAAAGTTCTCCCTCAGACAGCAATTCCCCGACCCCCAAATCAGAGCACTGTGAGGGTACATCGGAAATGGCCAATAAAGCATCAGAGGGTTCAGTATGTACCGTAAAACCTGACCTACTGCGTTTACCCTGTAAAACAGGCAGTTTAGATAATACCTCTGTAAGGGTAGTAGACATAACTGCAGCCATATCTTGCAGAGTAAAAGAATTAGATGCACTAGAAGTACTCGGTGTCACTTGAGTGGGCGTTAAAGGTTGTGACACTTGAGGAGAATTGGATGGCATAACCTGATTCTCTTCAGATTGAGAATCATCCTTAGACATACTTTTATTACCTAAAATATGTTCTTTGCAGTGTAAGGCTCTTTCAGCACAAGAAGGACACAATGTAAGTGGGGGTTCCACACAACACAGCATTGACTTTCCTCAATGTCAGACATGTTGAACAGGCTAGTAATAACCACAAAAGTCGTGAAAACACTTTATTTATTGAAAAAAAACAAATTTTGAAAACACAAATACTGCGCCTTTAAGAAGTAAAAAAACGTACAATTTTTCCAAATCTGCTTAAAAATGCTATTAAGCGTTCAAATTTAGCATATATCTTTCCTATATTGTAGTCTGATATTGCACCACAAGTTTGGGACAAATTAACCCTCTAAATGAAAAAACGTCACACCAAAAACATTATGAAAATAAACTTAGACAACCCCCTGCACCTCGCCACAGCCTACCTGCCCTCAGGGGTCTGACAAACGTCTCACTATGACTCCGGTAGACAATCTCTCTAGTTTGGGCCCAACCGAAGCTGAAGTTTGCTGCCTATTTGTCAAAATCAACTGCGCATCTGAGGAGCGAAAATTAGGCCTCGCCAATCATATGCGATGTACTCTCAGCCTAAGAAAACGGTACTGAACTAGCCATGTGGATAAGCATCCTAATTGTATGATATAGCCATATGAACCCCAGCACAAACACCAGTGATAATAAACCGTTTGGTCATAAAAACCGTTATGCTGCCCCAGTGTCTAAACCATGCTGCCATAATTTTTGATTGCTGCATTTAGCCCATAACAATTAAATACACAGGTCTCCAGTAATACCCCTTCTTATGTCTATAGGTTTACTGCTTACCCCTTCCCTCTTGGGAACTATGTCAGCCTGTTCTGAAATATCACAGTCTCTTCAGAAGTAAATGACTGAACATACCTCAATGCTTGTAGCATAAAAACGTTCCCCACACTGAAGCTTCTCTAGTACTCCTCAGCCATTCTGTGGGAACTAATATGGATCTTTGTGACATCTGCTAAGATCATCAACCTACAGGCAGAAATCTTCTTCTATATGCTGCCTGAGGAAAAATAGTACACACCGGTACCATTTAAAATAAAAAATTCTTGATTGAATTAACTAAAAACTATCATTTTAACACCTCTTTCACTTTACCTCTTCCTATTACTAGTATAGGCAAAGAGAATGACTGGGGTGGAGAGAAGGGAGGAGCTATATATACAGCTCTGCTGTGGTGCTCTTTGCCACTTCCTGTTAGCAGGAGGATAATATCCCACAAGTAAGGATGAATCCGTGGACTCGTATCTTGTAGAAGAAAGAGTTTGTTAGTTCCACAGACAAGAGTACCTTTTCCGGGAACTCTAATCGACTCTGTTTCAATGGAGATTTTTCTGACAGAGGTCAGAAAATTAAAGATTCTGAATACATGTCAAACTATTCAGTCCAATCCTCGTCCGTCAGTGGCTCAGTGCATGGAGGTAATCGGATTGATGGTGGCGGCAATGGACATTGTTCTGTTTGCTCGTTTTCATCTCAGGCCTCTGCAATTAAGCATGCTCAGGCAGTGGAATAGATATTATACAGATTTGTCTCCTCGAATAAATCTAGATCAGGAGACAAGGGACTCTCTTCTATGGTGGTTGTTGCTGGATCATCTATCCCAGGGGACATGCTTCCGCAGACCCTCATGGGTGATAGTGACAACGGATGCCAGCCTGTTAGGATGGGGAGCGGTCTGGAATTCTCTAAGGGCTCAGGATGTATGGACTCAGGCAGAGTCTCTTCTTCCCATCAATATCCTAGAATTAAGAGCAATATTCAACGCGCTTCGGGCTTGGCCTCAGTTGGCTTCGGCCCAATTTATCAGATTCCAGTCGGACAACATAACGACGGTAGCTTACATCTATCATCAGGGAGGATCGAGGAGTTCCTTAGCAATGACAGAAGTAGCCAGGATAATACAGTGAGTCTCACTCTTGCCATCTGTCAGCGATCCACATCCCAGGGGTGGAAAACTGGGAAGCAGATTTTCTGAGCAGACAGACTTTTCATCTGGGAGAGTGGGAACAGGTCCAGGTATCCCCAGGCCGAGCTGATAGATGCCTTTGCAGTACTCTGATGGGGTTAAGCAACAAGTGCCTAGGATCGATATCTGCTCACTATAAAGAAGACCCCCTAATAGGTCTAAATGAAGAGTACAGTTTTGGGTATATAGGAGCGCCACTGGCTAAGATATACCACAGGAAGATAATTGTTGTTAATGAGTTTAGTTTTCAATATGTACCCTTGAATGTAATCCACAAATCACAAATTATTGAGTCACTAATAATTCATAATATATAAATAACATATTTATTAAAATCCATACATTAAAACCACAAACCAAAAGATCTTTTGGCCAAAAAACAGAGGAAAATAGAATATATATATATATATATATATATATATATATATATATATATATATATATATATATATATATATATATATATATATATATATATATATATATATATATATATACAATTTAGGTAAACCTGTGTGAATAGGACCTGTGTGAACAGATGTAACTTCCAATTTAAATGAGATTAGGTATTTCAAAAAGCTTGGATAATAGGGATCAGCTAAATCTGGTTATGAGGAACAGATCGAATGTCTTAGTAAATCACAATTACGTGTTTAGCAAGTGTTACCCTCGATCTACAGAATTATTTAAGGATTGGTTAAATTGTTAATTAAATTACTGAATCTCCTATGAAATTAGTGACAAAAACAATAATCTATAGTAGTTTAGCAATTCACATGTGAAAATAAAAATAGACTAATCTAATAATTATACAAAAATAGAAATCATACTAATTCGTTCAATTCCAATATATTCATGAATCTTGTGAATAAGAATGGGAACATTATTAGAGGAAAAGATGTTAAAATGAAAATAATGAGATAAAACAATATGTATCCCACAATCCTAAAATCCTATAAAGAACTGGTACCAGCATATAATTTAACTAATGGAAAACTTTTGGAAATAGGTAAAAAAAAATTGACATATCAGCTTTAAGTCCCAGGCTTCACTAGTTAATCACACAAAGTGGATGGTTAAATGATGCAAACAATTCAAATACACCTATGAATAAAAGTCAATAAAAGTTCCGTAAAAAAAAGTCTTAAAAACAAATGCCCTTTGATGTGCAATAAAAATCCAATGTCCTAGTCCGTTGTAGAGACAGAGACCCATGAAAGCCGTGGGCCTGGATATATAATGAGCCTCACAAATCTTAGTGTTAAGTCGTCTACGTGTTTCGGCCCTAAAAAGAGGGCCTTTTTCAAGACATTAGTTAAAGTTTTCCATTAGTTAAATTATATGCTGGTACCAGTTCTTTATAGGATTTTAGGATTGTGGGATACATATTGTTTTATCTCATTATTTCATTTTAACATCACTCACTGAGTGGATCACTTCACCATTGTTCTTGCATTTTTTTCACTTTTTGGTTTGATATATACACTATATATCACCTCACATATTTTATTTTGAGGCTTTTGTGTATTGCACATTATCTTTTCCTCTAATACTGTTCCCATTCTTATTCACAAGATTCATGAATATATTGGAATTGAACGAATTAGTATGATTTCTATTTTTGTATAATTATTAGATCAGTCTATTTTTATTTTTCACATGTGAATTGCTAAACCACTATAGATTATTGTTTTTGTCACTAATTTCATAGGAGATTCAGTAATTTAATTAACAATTTAACCAATCCTTAAATAATTCTGTAGATCGAGGGTAACACTTGCTAAACACGTAATTGTGATTTACTAAGACATTCGATCTGTTCCTCATAACCAGATTTAGCTGATCCCTATTATCCAAGCTTTTTGAAATACCTAATCTCATTTAAATTGGAAGTTACATCTGTTCACACAGGTCCTATTCACACAGGTTTACCTAAATTGTTTATATATTTTTTTTTCTATTTTCCTCTGTTTTTTGGCCAAAAGATCTTTTGGTTTGTGGTTTTAATATATGGATTTTAATAAATATGTTATTTATATGTTATGAATTATTAGTGACTCAATAATTCGTGATTTGTGGATTACATTCAAGGGTACATATTAAATACTAAACTCATTAACAACAATTATCTTCCTGTGGTATATCAGATGCCTTGGTCTTTCAGCCTAGCCTATGTATTCCCTCCCTTTGCTCTCCTTCCCCGGGTGATTACTCGAGTCAAACAGGAGAGGGCATCAGTGATCCTCATCGCCCCTGCGTGGCCTCGCAGGATTTGGTATGCCGATCTGGTGGACATGTCATCTCAGCCTTCGTGGAAGCTCCCATTGAGGAGAGACCTTCTCATTCAGGGTCCCTTCCATCATCCGAATCTAGTTTCTCTGCAGCTGACTGCTTGGAGATTGAACGCTTAATTTTATCTAAGCGAGGTTTTTCTGATTCAGTCATAGATACTTTAATTCAGGCATGTAAGCCTGTTACTAGGAAAATTTACCATAAGATATGGCGTAAATATCTTTATTGGTGTGAATCTAAGGACTTCTCGTGGAGTAGGGTCCGGATTCCCAGGATTTTGTCTTTTCTCCAAGAAGGATTGGAGAAGGGGTTGTCAGCAAGTTCCTTAAAGGGGCCGATTTCTGCTTTATCTGTTTTGTTACAAAAGCGTCTGGCAGATGTTCCAGATGTATGATCCTTTTGTCAGGCTCTGACTAGAATCAGGCCTGTATTTAGACCTATTGCTCCTCCTTGGAGTTTAAATTTAGTTCTTAGGGTTCTTCAAGGGGTTCCGTTTGAACCTATGCATTCCATAGATATTAAGTTATTATATTGGAAAGTTTTATTTCTGGTTGCTATTTCCTCTGCTCGAAGAGTGTCAGAGCTTTCGGCATTGCAATATGATTCTCCTTATCTTATTTTCCATTCGGATAAGGTGGTGCTACGTACTAGACCTGGGTTTCTTCCTAAGGTTGTTTCAAACAAGAATATTAATCAGGAGATTGTTGTTCCTTCCTTGTGTCCTAATCCCTCTTCTAAAAAGGAACGTCTTTTACATAGATGTAGTCCGTGCTTTGAAGTTCTACTTACAATCGACTAAGGATTTTCATCAGTCGTCTTCCTTGTTTATCGTTTTTTTCAGTACAACGTAGGGGTCAGAAAGCTACGGCTACCTCTCTTTCTTTTTGGCTGGAGTATCATCCGTTTTGCATATGAGACTTTGGACAGCAGCCTCCTGAAAATTTTATACTTTTGCCTCGGCTGAGGCTGGGTTTGGGAGGAAGGTTCTTCAAGCAGTGGTGCCTTCTGTTTAGGTTCCCTGTCTTGTCCCTCCCTTTTCATCTGTGTACTATAGCTTTGGTATTGTATCCCACAAGTAAGGATGAAATCCGTGGACTCATCGTATCTTAAAAAAGAAAAGAAAATTTATGCTTACCTGATAAATTTATTTCTTTTTGGATACGATGAGTCCACGGCCCGCCCTGTTTTTTGTAACACAGGTCTTTATTTTTGTTAAACCTCTGCACCTTGGCTTGTCCTTTCTCTTCCTAACTTCGGTCGAATTACTGGAGTGGGAGGGAAGGTTGGAGCTATATATACAGCTCAGCTGTGGTGCTCTTTGCCTCCTCCTGCTGACCAGGAGGCGATATCCCACAAGTAAGGATGAAATCCGTGGACTCATCGTATCCAAAAAGAAATACATTTATCAGGTAAGCATAAATTTTCTTTTTCTGCCCGAAGATAAGAAATCTGAGGGTAAGTTTAAAGCTCCCAATCATTTTTGTTCCTTTCGTCAGAATAGAGATCAAAAAACCTCTCCTTCCCCTAAGACCTCTGGCTCTTTTTGGAGACCATCTCCGAATTGGAATAAATCCAAGCCTTATAAGAAACCAAATCCAGCCCCTAAGACTGCATGAAGGTGCGGCCCTCAAACCAGTTCAACTGGTGGGGGGCAGATTGAAATTATTTCAAGACATTTGGACAGATTCTGTTCAAAATCAGTGGATTCAGGATATTGTTTCTCAAGGGTATCGATTCGGTTTCAGAATAAGACCTCCCATGGGAAGATTCTTTCTCATGTTCCAACAAACCCTGTGAAGGCTCAGGCTTTTCAGAAGTGTGTTTCAGACCTAGAGCTTTCAGGGGTGATTGTCCCAGTTCTTCAGCAGAAACAGAGTTTGGGTTTTTATTCAAATATGTTCATTGTCCCAAAGAAAGAAGATTCGTTCAGACCAATCCTGGATCTGAAAATTTTAAATCATTTTGTAAGAGTCCCAACTTTCAAGATGGTGACTATAAGGACTATTCTGCCTTTTGTTCAGCAAGGTCATTTCATGTCCACAATAGACTTACAGGACGCTTATCGTCACATTCCGATTCATCCAGACCACTATTGTTTTCTGAGATTCTTTTTTCTAGACAAGCATTATTAACCCCTTAAGGACCAGCGACGTACCCTGTATGTCACTGGCCTTTTTTTGGGACTTGATTGTTTTATAGCGCGGTCTTGCCACCAGCGTTGAGACTGCTCTATTCCACAAAGCCTGCTGGAGGGAGTGGATTAATAGTGTGTTCTTGCTAGAATTGTGCTATTATGTCCTGAAACCTTTAACGACCAGTGACATACAGAGTACATTGTGGTCATTAAGGGGTTAATTTGTCGCTCTTCCGTTTGGCCTAGCGACAGCTCCAAGAATTTTCTCAAAGGTTCTCGGTGCCTTTTATCTGGACGATATCTTGGTACTAGCTCAATCTTTTCATTTAGCAGAATCTCACACAAAACAACTAGTGTGGTTTCTTCAAAGACATGGTTGGAGGAACAAATTACAAAAAAGTTTCTTGATTCCTCAGACAAGGGTCACCTTTTTAGGTTTCCAGATAGATTTAGTGTCCATGACGCTTTCTCTAACAGACAAGAGACAAATGAAGTTGGTTTTAGCTTGTCTAAACCTTCAGTCACTATCATTCCCTTCAGTGGCTATGTGCATGGAAGTTTTAGGTCTCATGACTGCAGCATCAGACGAGATCCCCTTTGTTTGTTTTCATATGAGACCTATACAGCTTTGCATGTTGCACCAATGGTGTAGGGATTATACTCAGATATAACAGTTGATATACTTAAATCCCAACACTCAACTCTCTCTGACTTGGTGGTTAAACCATCACCTTATTGTTCAAGGTGCCTCCTTTGTTCAGCCTTCTTGAACTATGATCTCAACAGATGCAAGTCTTACAGGCTGGGGAGCTGTCGGGGCGTCTCTGACAGCACAAGGGGTTTGGAATCCTCAAGATGTGAGGTTACCAATCAATATTTTAGAACTCCATGCAATTTTCAGAGCTCTTCAGGCTTGGCCTCTATTGAAGAGAGAACTTTACATTCGTTTTCAGAAAGACAATATCACAACAGTGGAATATGTGAATCATCTAGGAGGGACTCACAGTCTTTCAGCAATGAAAGAAGTATCTCTGATACTTTCTTGGGTGGAATCCAACTCTTGTCAAATTTCTGCGATGTATATCCCAGGTGTAGACAATTGGGAAGCGGATTATCTCAGCTGTCAGACTTTACATCCAGGGGAGTGGTCTCTCCATCCAGATGTGTTTTTCATCTTGTACAGATGTGGGGTCTTCCAGAAATAGATCTGATGGCCTCTCGTCTAAATAAGAAGCTTCCCAGATACCTTTTCATGTCCAAGGATCCTCAGGCGGAGATGGTGGATGCATTAGCAGTTCCTTGGTTTTAGCAACCTGCGTACGTTTTTCCGCCTCTGGTTCTTCTTCCAAGGGTGATCTCCAAGATTATATGGAACAATCTTATGTGTTTTCTGATAGCACCAGCATGGCCTCACAAGTTTTGGTAAGCGGACCTTGTCCGGATGTTCAGTTGCCAGCCTTGACCACTTCCTTTAAGGCCAGACCGTCTGTCTTAAGGGCCCTTTTTCCATCAGGATCTCAAATCTCTAAATTTTAAGGCATGGAAATTGAACACTTAGTGCTTAGTCATAGAGGTTTCTCTGACTCGGTGATTAGCACTATGTTTCAAGGAAGATTTATCATCGGGTTTGGAAAACCTATATTTCATGGTGTTCCACTTATGATTATTCTTGGCATTCTTTCAGAATTCCTAGGATTTTACAGTTTCTTCAGGATGGTTTGGATAAAGGGTTGTCTGCAAATACTTTAACAGGACAAATCTCTGCTCTTTCTGTCTTATTTTATATAAAGATTGCTAAGCTTCCTGATATTCACCGTTTTGTTCAGGCTTTGATTCGTATCAAACCTGTTATTAAAGGGACAGTAAAGTAAAAAAAAAAAACCTTCATGATTTAAATAGGGCATGTGATTTAAAACAACTTTCCAATTTACGTTTATTACCAATTTTGCTTTGTTCTCTTGGTATTCTTAGTTGAAAGCTAAATCTAAGAGGTTCATATGCTAAGTTCTTAGACCTTGAAGGCCGTCTCTAATCTGAAAGCATTTTGACAGTTTTTCACCACTAGAGGGCGTTAGTTCATGTGTTTCATATAGATAACATTGAGCTCAGGCACGTGAAGCTCCTATGAGTCAGCACTGATTGGCTAAAAATGCAAGTCTGTCAAAAGAACTGAAATAAGGGGGCAGTTTGCAGAGGCATAGATACAAGGTAATCACAGAGGTAAAAAGTATATTATTATAACTGTGTTGGTTATGCAAAAGTGGGGAATGGGTAATAAAGGGATTATCTACCTTTTTAAACAACAAAAATTATGGTGTTTACTTTCCGTTTAAATCTGTTTCTCCTCCTTGGAGTCTCAATTTGGTTTTGAAGATTTTACAGGCTCCTCCTTTTGAGCCTTTGCAGTCTCTAGATATTGAATTACTTTCTTGGAAAGTGTTATTTCTTTTGGCTATCTCTTCTGCTAGAAGAGTTTCTGAATTATCTGCTCTCTTGTGAGTCTCCTTATCTGATTTTCCATCAAGATAAAGCTGTTTTGCAGACTTCGTTTAACTTTTTGCCTAAAGTTGTGAATTCTAATAACATTAATAGGGAAGTTGATGTTCCTTTCTTGTGTCCTAAACCTAAGAATACTCTTGAAAGGTCTTTACATTCTTTAGATGTGGTAAGAGCTTTGAAATATGTTGAGACTACTAAATTCAGAAAGACTTTTAGTCTATTTGTTCTCTTTTCTGGTTCCACAAAAGGTCAGAAAGCCTCTGCCATTTCTCTGGCATCTTGGTTGAAAGCTTATTTGGAGGCGGGGCCGTCTTCGCCTCAGCGAATTACAGCTCATTCTACTAGATCAGTTAACACTTCTTGGGCTTTCAAAAATGAAGCTTCAGTTGATCAAATTTGCAAAGCATCAACTTTGTCTTCTTTTCATATATTTACTAAATTTTACAATTTTTATGTGTTTGCTTCTTCGGAAGCAGCCTTTGGTAGAAAGGTTCTTCAGGCAGTTGTCTCAGTTTGATTCGAGTGCCTTTTGATTTTTGTTTTTTGAAATTTTTAAGAAAAACAGAATTTATGTTTACCTGATAAATTACTTTCTCCAACGGTGTGTCCGGTCCACGGCGTCATCCTTACTTGTGGGATATTCTCTTCCCCAACAGGAAATGGCAAAGAGCCCAGCAAAGCTGGTCACATGATCCCTCCTAGGCTCCGCCTACCCCAGTCATTCGACCGACGTTAAGGAGGAATATTTGCATAGGAGAAACCATATGGTACCGTGGTGACTGTAGTTAAAGAAAATAAATTATCAGACCTGATTAAAAAAACCCGGGCGGGCCGTGCCCCGGACACACCGTTGGAGAAAGTAATTTATCAGGTAAACATAAATTCTGTTTTCTCCAACATAGGTGTGTCCGGTCCACGGCGTCATCCTTACTTGTGGGAACCAATACCAAAGCTTTAGGACACGGATGAAGGGAGGGAGCAAATCAGGTCACCTAAATGGAAGGCACCACGGTTTGCAAAACCTTTCTCCCAAAAATAGCCTCAGAAGAAGCAAAAGTATCAAACTTGTAAAATTTGGTAAAAGTGTGCAGTGAAGACCAAGTCGCTGCCCTACATATCTGATCAACAGAAGCCTCGTTCTTGAAGGCCCATGTGGAAGCCACAGCCCTAGTGGAATGAGCTGTGATTCTTTCGGGAGGCTGCCGTCCGGCAGTCTCGTAAGCCAATCTGATGATGCTTTTAATCCAAAAAGAGAGAGAGGTAGAAGTTGCTTTTTGACCTCTCCTTTTACCGGAATAAACAACAAACAAGGAAGATGTTTGTCTAAAATCCTTTGTAGCATCTAAATAGAATTTTAGAGCGCGAACAACATCCAAATTGTGCAACAAACGTTCCTTCTTTGAAACTGGTTTCGGACACAGAGAAGGTACGATAATCTCCTGGTTAATGTTTTTGTTAGAAACAACTTTTGGAAGAAACCCAGGTTTAGTACGTAAAACCACCTTATCTGCATGGAACACCAGATAAGGAGGAGAACACTGCAGAGCAGATAATTCTGAAACTCTTCTAGCAGAAGAAATTGCAACTAAAAACAAAACTTTCCAAGATAATAACTTAATATCAACGGAATGTAAGGGTTCAAACGGAACCCCCTGAAGAACTGAAAGAACTAAATTGAGACTCCAAGGAGGAGTCAAAGGTTTGTAAACAGGCTTAATTCTAACCAGAGCCTGAACAAAGGCTTGAACATCTGGCACAGCTGCCAGCTTTTTGTGAAGTAACACAGACAAGGCAGAAATCTGTCCCTTCAGGGAACTTGCAGATAATCCTTTTTCCAATCCTTCTTGAAGGAAGGATAGAATCTTAGGAATCTTAACCTTGTCCCAAGGGAATCCTTTAGATTCACACCAACAGATATATTTTTTCCAAATTTTGTGGTAAATCTTTCTAGTTACAGGCTTTCTGGCCTGAACAAGAGTATCGATAACAGAATCTGAGAACCCTCGCTTCGATAAGATCAAGAGTTCAATCTCCAAGCAGTCAGCTGGAGTGAAACTAGGTTCGGATGTTCGAACGGACCCTGAACAAGAAGGTCTCGTCTCAAAGGTAGCTTCCAAGGTGGAGCCGATGACATATTCACCAGATCTGCATACCAAGTCCTGCGTGGCCACGCAGGAGCTATCAAGATCACCGACGCCCTCTCCTGATTGATCCTGGCTACCAGCCTGGGGATGAGAGGAAACGGCGGGAACACATAAGCTAGTTTGAAGGTCCAAGGTGCTACTAGTGCATCCACTAGAGCCGCCTTGGGATCCCTGGATCTGGACCCGTAGCAAGGAACTTTGAAGTTCTGACGAGAGGCCATCAGATCCATGTCTGGAATGCCCCACAGCTGAGTGACTTGGGCAAAGATTTCCGGATGGAGTTCCCACTCCCCCGGATGCAATGTCTGACGACTCAGAAAATCCGCTTCCCAATTTTCCACTCCTGGGATGTGGATAGCGGACAGGTGGCAGGAGTGAGACTCCGCCCATAGAATGATTTTGGTCACTTCTTCCATCGCTAGGGAACTCCTTGTTCCCCCCTGATGGTTGATGTACGCAACAGTTGTCATGTTGTCTGATTGAAACCGTATGAACTTGGCCCTCGCTAGCTGAGGCCAAGCCTTGAGAGCATTGAATATCGCTCTCAGTTCCAGAATATTTATCGGTAGAAGAGATTCTTCCCGAGACCAAAGACCCTGAGCTTTCAGGGATCCCCAGACCGCGCCCCAGCCCATCAGACTGGCGTCGGTCGTGACAATGACCCACTCTGGTCTGCGGAATGTCATCCCTTGTGACAGGTTGTCCAGGGACAGCCACCAACGGAGTGAGTCTCTGGTCTTCTGATTTACTTGTATCTTCGGAGACAAGTCTGTATAATCCCCATTCCACTGACTGAGCATGCACAGTTGTAATGGTCTTAGATGAATGCGCGCAAAAGGAACTATGTCCATTGCCGCTACCATCAACCCGATCACTTCCATGCACTGAGCTATGGAAGGAAGAGGAACGGAATGAAGTATCCGACAGGAGTCTAGAAGCTTTGTTTTTCTGGCCTCTGTCAGAAATATCCTCATTTCTAAGGAGTCTATTATTGTTCCCAAGAAGGGAACCCTTGTTGACGGAGATAGAGAACTCTTTTCCACGTTCACTTTCCATCCGTGAGATCTGAGAAAGGCCAGGACTATGTCCGTGTGAGCCTTTGCTTGAGGAAGGGACGACGCTTGAATCAGAATGTCGTCCAAGTAAGGTACTACAGCAATGCCCCTTGGTCTTAGCACAGCTAGAAGGGACCCTAGTACCTTTGTGAAAATCCTTGGAGCAGTGGCTAAACCGAAAGGAAGCGCCACAAACTGGTAATGCTTGTCCAGGAATGCGAACCTTAGGAACCGATGATGTTCCTTGTGGATAGGAATATGTAGATACGCATCCTTTAAATCCACCGTGGTCATGAATTGACCTTCCTGGATGGAAGGAAGAATAGTTCGAATGGTTTCCATCTTGAACGATGGAACCTTGAGAAACTTGTTTAAGATCTTGAGATCTAAGATTGGTCTGAACGTTCCCTCTTTTTTGGGAACTATGAACAGATTGGAGTAGAACCCCATCCCTTGTTCTCTTAATGGAACAGGATGAATCACTCCCATTTTTAACAGGTCTTCTACACAATGTAAGAATGCCTGTCTTTTTATGTGGTCTGAAGACAACTGAGACCTGTGGAACCTCCCCCTTGGGGGAAGCCCCTTGAATTCCAGAAGATAACCTTGGGAGACTATTTCTAGCGCCCAAGGATCCAGAACATCTCTTGCCCAAGCCTGAGCGAAGAGAGAGAGTCTGCCCCCCACCAGATCCGGTCCCGGATCGGGGGCCAACATTTCATGCTGTCTTGGTAGCAGTGGCAGGTTTCTTGGCCTGCTTTCCCTTGTTCCAGCCTTGCATTGGTCTCCAAGCTGGCTTGGCTTGAGAAGTATTACCCTCTTGCTTAGAGGACGTAGCACTTTGGGCTGGTCCGTTTCTACGAAAGGGACGAAAATTAGGTTTATTTTTTGCCTTGAAAGGCCGATCCTGAGGAAGGGCGTGGCCCTTACCCCCAGTGATATCAGAGATAATCTCTTTCAAGTCAGGGCCAAACAGCGTTTTCCCCTTGAAAGGAATGTTAAGTAGCTTGTTCTTGGAAGACGCATCAGCCGACCAAGATTTCAACCAAAGCGCTCTGCGCGCCACAATAGCAAACCCAGAATTCTTAGCCGCTAACCTAGCCAATTGCAAAGTGGCGTCTAGGGTAAAAGAATTAGCCAATTTGAGAGCATTGATTCTGTCCATAATCTCCTCATAAGGAGGAGAATCACTATCGACCGCCTTTATCAGCTCATCGAACCAGAAACATGCGGCTGTAGCGACAGGGACAACGCATGAAATTGGTTGTAGAAGGTAACCCTGCTGAACAAACATCTTTTTAAGCAAACTTTCTAATTTTTTATCCATAGGATCTTTGAAAGCACAACTATCCTCTATGGGTATAGTGGTGCGTTTGTTTAAAGTGGAAACCGCTCCCTCGACCTTGGGGACTGTCTGCCATAAGTCCTTTCTGGGGTCGACCATAGGAAACAATTTTTTAAATATGGGGGGAGGGACGAAAGGAATACCGGGCCTTTCCCATTCTTTATTAACAATGTCCGCCACCCGCTTGGGTATAGGAAAAGCTTCTGGGAGCCCCGGCACCTCTAGGAACTTGTCCATTTTACATAGTTTCTCTGGGATGACCAACTTGTCACAATCATCCAGAGTGGATAATACCTCCTTAAGCAGAATGCGGAGATGTTCCAACTTAAATTTAAATGTAATCACATCAGGTTCAGCTTGTTGAGAAATGTTCCCTGAATCAGTAATTTCTCCCTCAGACAAAACCTCCCTGGCCCCATCAGACTGGGTTAGGGGCCCTTCAGAAACATTATTATCAGCGTCGTCATGCTCTTCAGTATCTAAAACAGAGCAGTCGCGCTTACGCTGATAAGTGTTCATTTTGGCTAAAATGTTTTTGACAGAATTATCCATTACAGCCGTTAATTGTTGCATAGTAAGGAGTATTGGCGCGCTAGATGTACTAGGGGCCTCCTGAGTGGGCAAGACTCGTGTAGACGAAGGAGGGAATGATGCAGTACCATGCTTACTCCCCTCACTTGAGGAATCATCTTGGGCATCATTGTCATTGTCACATAAATCACATTTATTTAAATGAATAGGAATTCTGGCTTCCCCACATTCAGAACACAGTCTATCTGGTAGTTCAGACATGTTAAACAGGCATAAACTTGATAACAAAGTACAAAAAACGTTTTAAAATAAAACCGTTACTGTCACTTTAAATTTTAAACTGAACACACTTTATTACTGCAATTGCGAAAAAACATGAAGGAATTGTTCAAAATTCACCAAATTTTCACCACAGTGTCTTAAAGCCTTAAAAGTATTGCACACCAAATTTGGGAGCTTTAACCCTTAAAATAACGGAACCGGAGCCGTTTTGAACTTTAACCCCTTTACAGTCCCTGGTATCTGCTTTGCTGAGACCCAACCAAGCCCAAAGGGGAATACGATACCAAATGACGCCTTCAGAAAGTCTTTTCTAAGTATCAGAGCTCCTCTCACATGCGACTGCATGCCATGCCTCTCAAAAACAAGTGCGCAACACCGGCGCGAAAATGAGGCTCTGCCTATGCTTTGGGAAAGCCCCTAAAGAATAAGGTGTCTAAAACAGTGCCTGCCGATATTATTATATCAAAATACCCAAATAAAATGATTCCTCAAGGCTAAATATGTGTTAATAATGAATCGATTTAGCCCAGAAAAAGTCTACAGTCTTAATAAGCCCTTGTGAAGCCCTTATTTACGATCGTAATAAACATGGCTTACCGGATCCCATAGGGAAAATGACAGCTTCCAGCATTACATCGTCTTGTTAGAATGTGTCATACCTCAAGCAGCAAGAGACTGCTCACTGTTCCCCCAACTGAAGTTAATTGCTCTCAACAGTCCTGTGTGGAACAGCCATGGATTTTAGTGACGGTTGCTAAAATCATTTTCCTCATACAAACAGAAATCTTCATCTCTTTTCTGTTTCTGAGTAAATAGTACATACCAGCACTATTTCAAAATAACAAACTCTTGATTGAATAATAAAAACTACAGTTAAACACTAAAAAACTCTAAGCCATCTCCGTGGAGATGTTGCCTGTACAACGGCAAAGAGAATGACTGGGGTAGGCGGAGCCTAGGAGGGATCATGTGACCAGCTTTGCTGGGCTCTTTGCCATTTCCTGTTGGGGAAGAGAATATCCCACAAGTAAGGATGACGCCGTGGACCGGACACACCTATGTTGGAGAAACGTAATTATTTTTTTGGATTTAATTTCTCAGCGGATATAGCTGTTTTTATTTTATCCCTCCCTCTCTAGTGACTCGTGGACTTCCACATCTTGGGTATTATATCCCATACGTCACTAGCTCATGGATTCTGGCCACTTACATGAAAGAAAACATAATTTATGTAAGAACTTGCCAATTAATTTATTTCATAGTGGCAAGAATCCATGAGACCCACCTTATTTTTTGTGGTTGTGATTTTTTTTGTATAATGTTCAACATAAACCCCACATAAAGGAAGTAGGGCAAAAGGTAGCACTCACCCTCTAACTTATGATAAACTGTTAAAAATGTAACTTTTAATATAATTGTAAAAAATTCTCCAGGAAACCTGTTACAACTGCTCCCACCTCACTAAAACCAACATTCAAACGGTTCCACACTTCCCTGTTTCCTGGCCGATAACGGCATACATCGGCATCAGGTGACAGAGGTGTGAGAGCCAGTAAAACACTCAAACTAACACATTTCGGCGTGTATCACGCCTTTCTCAATGTTAGTTATTTACCAAATGCAGACAACCAGAGCCGATATCGGACACATCTTAAATACCCATTCGTTACTATAACATCTAATCACGGAGTAATACATCACGCCCCCTCTTTACTCCTTGTGATTGGTGTGTTGACGGGTGACCCCTCCCCTCTCCCTATGATTGGTTATTACTAGGGAGTATATTCTATTCTGATACCTGATAGGGAGTAGCTATGTGGTGTTTTGTAGCCATGATTGAAGTAGGTATAAGAATTCTATGTTTCAGAAATTCAACATGCTTTAAATAAAAGCTCTCATATCATTCATACACTCAACACAAATCTCACAGAAATTATGCAATAATTTTACACTGTCTAAGAACAGCCATCCTGGGTCCTATGTATCCAAAACTGATCAGACTTATTCAATCTGCTGATGTGTATACTGTATCATGGATAGGGAGATTATACATATATTGGGGGGTAGTTATCATCGTGTCAACTTTCCTGCCTTCGCCGGCCCAATACGCCCGCCTACCTTCGCCGCCGCGGACCTGAAAAAATACGCCTAAGTTATCAAAAAAAGCTGTCAAAAAGCCGCGGGGCGATGAGCAGCGGACTGTGAGAGTTATCACTCATCCGATCTCGCTGCTCTTCGGCTGTTTGACAGCTTTCTTGCTAGCCTGTCACTAAGCACTCACACTAAACTACACTGCTCTAACCTCTATACCGGCACCCCCGGAGCCCCCGCAACTAAATAAAGTTACTAACCCCTAAACCGCCGCTCCTAGACCCCGCCGCAACTCTTATAAATGTATTAACCCCTAAACCGCCGCTCCCGGACACCGCTGCCACCTACATTATACCTAAGTAACCCCTATCCTGCCCCCCCCACTATACCGTCGCCCTCTATAATAAAGTTATTAACCCCTATCCTGCTGATCCCGCACCTCGCCGCAAATAAATAAATAGTTTAACCCCTAAACCGCCGCAACCTATATTAAAGTTATTAACCCCTATCCTGCCCCCCCTACACCGTCGCCACCTATAATAAATTTATTAACCCCTATCCTGCCCCCCCTACACCGTCGCCACCTATAATAAATTTATTAACCCCTATCCTGCCCCCCTACACCGCCGCCACTGTAATATAATTATTAACCCCTTATTTTTTGTACTTTAGTTAGTTTATGTAATTGTATTTAATTGTAGTTATTTGTAGGTAGTTTATTTAATTAATTTAATGATAGTGTAGTATTAGGTTTAATTGTAACTTAGGTTAGGATTTATTTTACAGGTAATTTTGTATTTCTTTTAGCTAGGTAGTTATTAAATAGTTAATAACTATTTAATAACTATTCTAACTAGCTAAAATACAAAGTTACCTGTAAAATAAATATAAATCCTAAGATAGCTACAATATAATTATTATTTATATTGTAGCTATATTAGGGTTTATTTTACAGGTAAGTATTTATTTTTAAATAGGAATAATTTATTAAAGTATAGTGTAGTGTTAGGTGTAATTGTAACTTAGGTTAGGATTTATTTTACAGGTAAATTTCAGTTTATTTTAGCTAGGTAAGCTATTAAATAGTTCATAACTATTTAATAGCTATTGTACCTAGTTAAAATAAATTGAAATTTGCCTGTAAAATAAAAATAAATCCTAAGATAGCTAGAATATAATTATTATTTATATTGTAGCTATATTAGGGTTTATTTTACAGGTAAGTATTTAGTTTTAAATAGGATTAATTTAGTTAATAATAAAAATATTATTTAGATTTATTTAATTAATATTTAAGTTAGGGGGGCGTTAGGGTTAGACTTAGGTTTAGGGCTTAATAATTTTATTACAGTGGCGGCGGCGTAGTGGGGGGCAGGATAGGGGTTAATAAATTTATTATAGGTGGCGACGGTGTAGGGGGGCAGATTAGGGGTTAATACATTTATTATAGGTGGCGACGGTGTGGGGGGGCAGATTAGGGGTTAATACATTTATTATAGGTGGCGACGGTGTAGGGGGGGGCAGATTAGGGGTTAATAAATTTATTATAGGTGGCGACGGTGTAGGGGGGCAGGATAGGGGTTAATACATTTAATATAGGTTGCGGCGGGTTCAGGGAGCGGCGGTTTAGGGGGTTAATACATTTATTATAGTTGCAGTGGGCTCCGGGAGCGGCGGTTTAGGGGTTAATATGTATAGAGTAGCTTGCGGTGGGCTCCGGGAGCGGCGGTTTAGGGGGTAATAACTTTATTTAGTTGCGGCGTTGTAGGGGGGACAGATTAGTGGTGTTTAGACTCGGGGTACATGTTAGGGTGTTAGGTGCAGACAGCTCCCATAGAAATCAATGGGATGTCTGTCAGCAGCGAACTTGTACTTTCGCTATGGTCAGACTCCCATTGATTCCTATGGGATCCGCCGCCTCCATGGGCGGCGGATTGAAAACCAGGTACGCTGAGCCGTAAAAGTGCCGAGCGTACCTGCTAGTCATTTGATAACTAGCAAAAGTAGTGAGAATGTGCCGCACTTGTGTGCGGAACATCTGGAGTGACGTAAGAATCGATCTGTGTCTGACTGAGTCCGGCGGATCGAAGCTTACGTCACAAAATTCTACTTTTGCCGGTCTCGAGCCTTTGATAACTAAGGCGAATCAGCCTCGCCACAAATACGCTGCAGAATTCCAGCGTATGTGAGGTTGACGGCTTGATAACTACCCCCCATTGTATGCAGTTATGTGTGCTTTTGACAATTATTTTATTGACTAGTTGGGGAAAAAGTCTACTGCTTCCAATTATGCAATTTCTCATTCATTAAGGTGCTAAACATATTCATCGCCAATCGTAATTCTTGTCTTTATATTATAAACATAATTAATATGTATACTCTTTTAATATTCATACTGTGACCTAGTTAAAATTAAAATTGTAACACTAATCCTTACGGTAGAGTGATAAAATGTGCTGTCTGACTACTGACGTGACAATACCACAGTATATGATTGAATCAGTAACTTTGTCACTCATTCAGACGTATTAACGTCATGGATCTTCCTACCTTAAAACACTCCCTATATAATATGTTTGGGTGGTAGAGTGGGTCAAAGTATGCATACAAACCATGATTAGTTAGTCCTAGTATGGTAAACATACATACAGATAAATGGCTGTTTTGACACTCTACGTCTTGCAATTACAGCCTTATTATTGAATATATGAAAGCACTTAAAATCAATAATCCCTATAAATTTGACCAAAAGACCTTCTAGTGTACCAAGTACTGAAATACTTATAGTCATGTTAAGGATGTAGGAATGTTTGGACCATTGTTAACAGAGATGACATAACATTCCTATATTCATCTTAACATACTGGAACATAATATGGTACCATTAGGTCCCTAAACTCCCATGTGAATATTAGTTATGGCCGACCTTATGTAAGTGATATATATTTGGAATTTCAAAAATAGGATTAATAAGAGGCTATAAACACCTCACATCGCAGCAGTGTATTAAACAGTGTAGCCTCTAAAATTTAACCTTTAGTGAAATAAGCCTTATTCAAAAGTGGAGTAGGATCATAAAATGTATGGGTATGAAAGTGCTAAGTACCTAAGTGATAACAATGGCTATTATGAATCAATACTTGATACATTACAGAAATGTCCAATAATTATTGGATTCGTTCATACCATGTGGCATAACACTGTCCAATCTGAATATCCATTTTGTTTCCTGTTTCAGCAATTGATTTTCCATGCTACCACCTCTAATGCCTGGTTTGATTCTTTCCAAACCCCAGCATTTAAAGTTGCCTGTGTATCTCCTCTATGGTGTTGTAAAAAATGTCTAGCAACGCTAGTGATTTTCTTATTTTTCTCACAATCCGATTTAGCATTCCTGATATTACTCAGGTGTTCAGTCATTCTTTTGTCCAGTGTTCTAGTTGTCATGCCAACATAGAATATATTACAATTACAAGAAATACATTGGCACGTGCATATCATAAGGCCTTAAATAGCAATAGAAGAGACATTTTAAGACCAAAAGAATGCAAAAAGGCCAATCCTACTAATTTGTCTCTACCTACTACCCAGAAAGTGGTAAAATCTCAGATTTTCAAGCAACATTGGCATGTCATTAAGGCTGAAGACCATTTGAAGAAATTGGTAACAGATAAACCCTCATTTACTTATAGGAGGTCCAAAAACCTAAATAAACATCTGAAGGGTAGCCCTTTTTACTGTAATGCCAAGAATTAAACGATTTGCCAACATATGATCAAGAAAACTAAAATGATAGACCAATATTTGTTGAATCTGTCTATCAATGAGTACATTAAAAATACTATACATTAATGAAATGTAACTAATGAATGTGTTAATATCCTTTAAGTGTTAGGATGCAAAACGCATACATTTTTTTTTTTTTTTAATTTAAAAATCCATCCTTTATTATTTTGTTTTAAAAGATAATCTTCTATTTTCCATTTAGACACTGACAAGGGGGCTGGGCACTTTTATGGATGCTACATCATTCGTATGTGATAGTGCACGCAAACCCATGTTCTAACATCCTCCCCACAGATAATACCTTGTCTGCACACTTGGCTGTCAGACTTGATAGCAGTTGCGCGCGTTTTAGATATATTCACAGCCGGATAACAAAATTGTGAATACGTTGATCCTTTCCTAAGCTTTACTCTGCTCTGTTGGCTGCTTGCTCTTCTCTCTAAGCTGTACACACATGGTGGGGGGGGGGGATCTGCCTAGCTGCCGGCATTGAAGCAGCGTGTCACTGAGTGAAAAATTATTTATGTGTGCATGGCACACTGACGGTCAGGACACAGTGTGTAGATATATTTTGCAGATACCACATATTATACTCTCACTGCTGCTAATACCAGGGTCAGGTAATATATATTAATAATGAACACCGAATACCAGACCCTCTATACTGAGGTAAAGTCAAGATGCACCTCTCAAACAAACATATTGGCACATCATGAGTGACCACACCTCCTCCTCAGCACGCATTCTATTCCCCGCCCTGTGATTGGCTGCTAGCTGCCACACCCCCAGTACCGTCTCATTGGCATTTTCAGGCAGTCACTGGGACCGATGTGTAAGAGGAGGGGAGACAACCAGGGAGGACGACGGTACTTGGGGTTTTTTGACTTGTTTGGCAGGTTGTGGAAGCTCCAACCTGTGTGTACTAGCAGCGAATCTAACCCACTGTGTTCCCCTGCTCAGTCGAATAACTAATATTTAGGAAAATCATTTAAAGTCTAATGGCCCTGCACTGGTTTGTTTCAGTAGTTTACAATGTAGCTGGCAGTTGTTCTACCTGAGGTTTAGACAGCTGCTGGTGACTGAGGAGCGGGCGGGAAGAGAGCAGATAAACGCCACATCCTAAGAATTAAATCCCAGGGCATTTGGGAAGAAGGTCAGAGGTAAAAATAAAATGCACAGGCGAAACAGGTGCAGGAAAAAAAACAAAAACACAAAAGGAATATGAACATTTCTAAAACAGTAGTAACAGATTAGGGTGTTACAAAGCAGACTTCTTTTTGTTGTGAAAAATGAATAGTGTTTTGTGTTTTGGCTGTGACACATAATTTAAAGGTTCATAATGGTTAAAACTGAAATGTGCAGGAGTGGAATTTAGTTTTGAAAAAAAATAAATATTTTTTGTAATATATAGATGTATTAGCAAAAGCTATCTGTGTTTTCAGTGTCATTTGTACATATGCTACACCCTATTCAAACTCTACGTTTGCTTGCTGCAGTGTGGTTTGAGCGTGCTGCATCCTTTAAATATCACCCAGATCACATTTCTACACCATCCCTTTTCTATCAACTGTTTTACATTCCCTTTTAATTTCACATTCATCTATTTTACATTAGTGTAAATTTCCATTTGCGCGTAATGATATGTTTCCATCTGACTCCATTATTCCTCTATTTCTAAAAACATTGCCATCCTTCCAATCATTCCGGCCATTTTCTTTGCTGCCTTCCACATATTTATGTCTTAATTTCCACCCAGTGTCTTCATTCTGTTCTGATCATTCAAGTGATCAGGTGGCTCTGTAATCTATCTCAGCCTGTGTCACTCACACTTTGCCCCCTCATTCACTGTCACTGGCAGTAATAATCAATTAGATTTAGGTGTAATGCACAACCACTGTCTCATTTGTTATGCAGCACAACTACTGTCTGATTTGCTATGCAGCACTACCACTGTCTGATTTGCTATGCTGCACTACCACTGCAATCTGAATCTAGCCACCAATCAGCAAGCGCTACCCAGGTTCTGAACCAAAAAAGTACTGACATGATTAGGGACTGAGGTCAGAAACGTTATCTTGTGCACCTTGGTGTTTCAATAAATTTCTGCAATTTTGGAAGTGGTGAATGCTGCTGTCTTTTAGACTGGCTGAACTAAAAATGGGCCAGCTCCTAAGCTTACATTCCTGCTTTTTAAATACAGATAGGAAGAGAACAAAGAAAAATTTCTAATAGGAGTTAATTAGAAAGTTGCTTAAAATGTCATGCTCTATCTGAATCATGATAGAGAAAAAAAATTGGGTTTCATATCCCTTTAACTAGCAATGGGATGGTATGTAATCGTGGGCGCAAAAACTAAATTGATGCTTACCTGATAAATTGATTTCTTCTATGTTAAGACGAGTCCACGGATTCATCCTTTATTTGTGGGATATTATACTTCCATACAGGAAGTGGCAAAGAGCACCACAGCAGAGCTGTCTATATAGCTCCTCCCTTAGCTCCATCCCCCAGCCATTCGACTGAAGGTACAGGAAGAAAAAGGAGAAACTACAAGGTGCAGAGGTGACTGAGTTTAAATCAAAAAATACAATCTGTCTTAAAATGACAGGGCGGGCCGTGGACTCGTCTTACCATAGAAGAAATCAATTTATCAGGTAAGCATAAATTTACTTTTCTTCTATAAAGGTAAGACGAGTCCGCGGATTCATCCTTTACTTGTGGGATACAATACCAAAGCTACAGGACACGGATGAACGGGAGGGACAAGACAGATGGTTAAACAGAAGGCACCACTGCTTGAAGAACTTCTCTCCCAAAAATAGCCTCAGAAGAAGCAAAGGTATCAAATTTGTAAAATTTGGAAAAGGTATGAAGCAAAGACCAAGTCGCAGCCTTACAACTCTGTTCAACAGAAGCATCATTTTTAAAAGCCCATGTAGAAGCCACCGCTCTAGTAGAGTGAGCTGTAATTCTTTCAGGAGGCTGCTGTCCAGCAGTCTCGTATGCCAAACGAATGATGCTTTTCAGCCAAAAAGAAAGAGAGGTAGCCATAGCTTTTTGACCTCTACGTTTTCCAGAATAAACAGAGAAGTTGTTTGACGGAAATCTTTGGTCGCTTGCAAGTAAAACTTCAAAGCACGAACCACATCCAAGTTGTGCAACAGACGCTCCTTCTTAGAGGATTAGGACACAGAGAAGGAACAACAATTTCCTGATTGATATTCCTATTAGTAACAACCTTAGGAAGGAATCCAGGTTTGGTACGCAAAACCACCTTATCAGCATGGAAAACAAGATAAGGCGAGTCGCATTGCAATGCAGATAGTTCAGAAACTCTTCGAGACGAAGAGATAGCAACTAAAAACAGAACTTTCCAAGATAGAAGCTTAATATCTATGGAATGCATAGGTTCAAACAGAACCCCTTAAAGAACTTTAAGAACTAAATTCAAACTCCATGGCGGAGCAACAGTTTTAAACACAGGCTTGATTCTAACTAAAGCCTGACAGAACGACTGAATGTCTGGAACATCTGCCAGACGCTTGTGCAGTAGAACTGATAAAGCAGATATCTGTCCCTTTAAGGAACTAGCTGATACCCCCTTCTCCAATCCTTCTTGGAGAAAAGACAAAATCCTAGGAATCCTGATCTTACTCCATGAGTAGCCTTTGGATTTGCACCAATAAAGATATTTACGCCATATCTTATGATAAATTTTCCTGGTGACAGGCTTTTGAGCCAAGGTATCTATGACTCAGAGAAAAAAAATAAAGCGTTCAATCTCCAAGCAGTCAGTCGCAGAGAAACTAGATTTGGATGCTGGAACGGACCTTGAATCAGAAGCATCTATCAGTACTGCCTGAGGATCCCTTGACCTGGACCCGTAACAAGGAAGTTTGGCGTTCTGACGAGGCGCCATCAGATCCAATTCTGGTGTGCCCCATTGCCGAATCAATTGTGCAAACACCTCCGGATGGAGTTCCCACTCCCCCGGATGAAAAGTCTGACGACTTAGAAAATCCGCTTCCCAGTTCTCCACTCCTGGGATATAGATTGCTGATAGATGGCAAGAGTGAGTCTCTGCCCATCAAATTATTTTGGTAACCTCTATCATCACTAGAGAACTCTTTGTTCCCCCTTGATGATTGATATATGCTACAGTCGTGATATTGTCCAACTGGAATCTTATTAATCTGGCCGAAGCCAGCTGAGGCCACGCCTGAAGCGCGTTGAATATCGCTCTCAGTTCTAGAATATTTAACGGGAGGAGAGCCTCCTCCTGAGTCCACAAACCCTGTGCTTTCAGGGAATTCCAGACTGCACCCCTGCCCAATAGGCTGGCGTCCGTCGTCACTATGACCCACGCTGGCCTGCGGAAACACATTCCCTGGGACAGATGATCCTGTGACAACCACCAAAGAAGAGTCTCTCTGGTCTCTTGATCCAGATTTATCCGAGGAGATAAATCTGCATAATCCCCATTCCACTGTTTGAGCATGCATAGTTGCAGTGGTCTGAGGTGCAAGCGAGCAAACAGAACTATGTCCATTGCCGCTACCATTAGTCCGATTACCTCCATACACTGAGCCACTGACGGCCGAGAAATGGAATGAAGAGCTCGGCAGGTGGTTAAAATCTTTGATTTCCTGACCTCCGTCAGAAAAATCTTCATGTCCACCGGATCTATCAGAGTTCCCAGGAATGGAACTCTTGTGAGAGGGATAAGTGAACTCTTTTTTTTTTTTCATTAAAATCAGATGTTTATTTGATGTGTTTTTTTTTTTTTTGTTAATATAATTTTTATTGAGGTTAAAATAGAAATACATGAAACAGGCAAGTAAAAATGCAGGCACTGAAACATATGGAAATCACAATACAATATGCGCAGTGAGTGTCAAACTTAATATACAGTCAATCACCAAATTATACAGATGGGAGTTAACCTCAGTTTTCAAATTATAAATAAAACGACAAAGTGGGCCACATGTGGACCCCATAAAGAAACCTTTGACTAGTATAGAAGCACACTTAATGTAGGTTTGATATATATTAAGAACAGTTGATGAAACACAAAATATAATAGCATAGATGACCTACAAAAAAGAGCTATTAAACTATTAGGCACAAAATACTAGCGTGTTGGACTGTGAGGCCCTGAAGGATAAAGTTGATTATGTTTTTATCCTCTGAATGTAGATTTGTGGATTATGAGACCAACTGCCATTGGAGGATGATTAGATGTATTAAAAGTATGGGAACTGACCTAGCACTCTATACTAGACAGCATGAAGGGGGGTGCGCTTGTCAGTATCAATTAGGGGAGATTGGGCATTAGGAAGCTAGCCTACTCTGGGGCATGGTGAGACAACAAAGTTGCCCATCTGAGTATGGCAAAATGGGGGGGTGAGACTAAGGTAGCCAGGTAGCACAAGACATTAGATATAAGTAGTAGGTGGGATTGATGCTGGCTGGGAGCTAGACATGTGCCCACATTGAGACAAGACGCGCAGACCAAAAAGGCACAATTGTAGTAAGACAGTCTGCTAAGTACTACATAAGGGATATTAAATCTAAACATCTAAACAGTATGCCCCGAGGAGCAAAGTGCCCTATCTTACTAACTTAGGGTACATCTTAACATATATCTCAAAGCTAATACTCTCTAGTACTCTAACAATCTCAGAGGGTAGTATATTGTCCCACTAACACTGTGACATCAGTTTTATCGTTATCTCAAAATAAATGGCATGAACTCAAACGTAATAAAACAAGTTAACAATTGTACACAACTTACAAAGAAACATCAAATATGTGCAAAAACAACCAAGGGAATTTATACGCATAATGCTTTAAACAGCCTTTCTTGATCAAGTCTTTCTCTATAGTCCCTCTCGCACAAAAGAAGCAGTTAACAACCACCTAGCCTTTGAAATGGCCCCCCCTTAGGCAAGATAGGTCTCACCGGCTCAGCAGTGCTGTACTGAGTCATCAGCCGATTCCAGCTAGATCCATAGGTTGTTGATGGTACATGCCTTTCAGAATGCCCATGGCTGGAGTTCCACTATTTGTCCCAGGTCTAAGCAGAGTTGGAAAAAAGTACCGGGATGTCGTGAGGGGCCTCTCAGGAATAATCTGCGGCGTCTTAACACCCAGCTGCACGAGACAGACTTTCTCGCTGCCGCTTGCCGTGTGTGCTGTGTCACTACTCCAAAGCCTCTGTAGCGATGAACTGGTGAGCGGCGTTGTCTGTGAATAGGTGCCTCTCCGATATGCCCAGGTCGGTGCCATTACATTGTTTGCCACCTCGGGAGCAATCCGATCCCCAATCTGCAGAACTCTGATAGCGGGGACAGCCTCCCCGGAATTCAGTAACGATGGGGCATCTGTGGCATCCAGTAAGCCTATAGCCTCCGCTGCTGTATCCCCCGAAGTCCCGGTGCGGTCTCCAGTAAGTTTCTCTGCTTTCAACGTTGGCTCAAGGGGGATCTCTATTCCCTTAGTTGCTCCTCATCTTGTGGCAGGCTAGCGTGTGTGTTCAGGTCATCGGTGCCACCGAAGCCCCTTTTGAGCAATATGTGGAGGTTATGAAAATGTTCCTCTAGTAAACATAGCAGGGTTTTCTCAGATATCCACGACTCCATTGTAGAAAGAGATAGTTCAGCTCTTAGTGGTTGTATGAGTGAGAATAGCTCACTCCGTACCCGCGTGAACGGGGTGGGTGTTGAGGCCTTCCCTATTCGGGCCGCTAAAGTCTCAACGGTCTGGACTAGACTGCAGGCAATACAGAAGTAGAGGCATCAAACGATGCAGTGATCTTGATATAATCGAAGCAAAATGGAATAGATGCAGATTGTCAGATAATCCTCTTAATACACGGCGGTTTGTATTATTCCAATGCTCAGCAGCTAGTATTGCTACCGATCATGGCCGCTGCCCGGACACGCCCCAGCAGTGAACTCTTTTTTACGCTCACCTTCCACCCATGAGATCTTAGAAAAGCCAACACGATGTCCGTGTGAGACTTGGCTAGTTGGTAAGTCGACGCCTGAATTAAGATATCGTCCAGATAAGGCGCCACTGCTATGCCCCGTGGCCTTAGAACTGCCAGAAGGGGCCCTAACACCTTTGTGAAAATTCTGGGAGCTGTGGCCAACCCGAAGGGAAGAGCCACAAACTAGTAATGCTCGTCCAGAAAGGCGAACCTAAGGAACTGATGATGATCTTTGTGGATAGGAATGTGTAGATACGCATCCTTTAAGTCCACGGTGGTCATATATTGACCCTCCTGGATCATTGGCAAAATAGTCCGAATGGTCTCCATCTTGAAGGATGGGACTCTGAGGAATTTGTTTAGGATCTTGAGATCCAAAATTGGTCTGAAAGTTCCCTCTTTTTTGGGAACCACAAACAGATTGGAGTAGAACCCTTGCCCCTGTTCTGTTTCCGGAACTGAGAGATCACTCCCATGGAATATAGATATTCTACACAACGTACAAACACCTCTCTTTTTGTCTGGTTTACAGACAATTGAGAAAGATGGAATCTCCCCCTTGGGGGAGAATCTTTGAACTCTAGAAGATACCCCTGGGTTACTATTTCTAAAGCCCAGGAGTCCTGAACGTCTCTTGCCCAAGCCTGAGCGAAGAGAGAAAGTCTGCCCCCTACTAGATCCGGTCCCGGATCGGGGGCTACCCCTTCATGCCGTCTTGGTGGCAGCAGCGAGCTTCTTCTTGGCCCGTTTACCCTTGTTCCAAGTCTGGTTAGGTCTCCAGAATTACTTGGATTGAGCAAAATTCCCCTCTTGCTTTGCGGCAGGGCAAGAGGTAAAGGGACCCCCTTCGAAAATTATTTTGTTTGGTCTTCATCTTATTCGTCTTATCCTGAGGAAGAGCATGGCCTTTCCCTCCAGTGATGTCTGAAATTATCTCTTTCAGTTCAGGCCCGAATAGGGTCTTACCCTTGAAAGGGATGGCTAAAAGCTTAGCTTTTGATGACACATCAGCAGACCAGGACTTAAGCCATAACGCTCTACGCGCTAAAATGTCAAAACCTGAATTCTTCGCCGCTAATTTAGCCAATTGAAAAGCGGCATCGGTAATGAAAGAATTAGCTAGCTTGAGAGCCCTAATTCTATCCAGAATATCATCTAATGGGGTCTCAACCTGAAGAGCCTCTTCCAGAGCCTCGAACCAAAAGGACGCTGCAGTAGTTACAGGAACAATGCACGCTATAGGTTGGAGAAGAAAACCTTGGTGAACAAATATTTTCTTCAGAAGACACTCTAATTTTTTATCCATAGGATCTTTGAAAGCAAAAATGTCCTCGATAGGTATAGTTGTATGCTTAGCCAGGGTAGAAATAGCTCTATCCACCTTAGGGACCGTCTGCCAAGAGTCCCGTATGGCGTCAGATATGGGAAACATTTTCTTAAAAGTAGGAAGGAGGGCGAACGGAATACCTGGTCTATCCCACTCCTTAGTAACAATTTCCGAAATCCTCTTAGGGACCGGAAAAACATCAGTGTAGGCAGGAACCTCTAGGAATCTGTCCATTTTACACAATTTCTCTGGAACTACAATAGGGTCACAATCATCCAGAGTCGCTAAAACCTCCCTGAGCAATAAGCGGAGGTGTTCTAGTTTAACTTAAAAGCCGTCATATCTGAATCTGTCTGAGGGAACATATTTCCTGAATCAGAAATCTCTCCCTCAGCCAGCAAATCCCTCACTTCAGAACATTGTGAGGGTACATCGGATATGGCTAATAAAGCCTCAGAGGGCTCAGCGTTAGTTCTCACACCAGACCTACTGCGCTTCCCCTGCAACCCAGGCAGCTTAGATAAAACCTCTGTGAGGGTAGTATTCATAACTGCAGCCATATCTTGCAGGGTGAAAGAATTAGACGCACTAGAAGTACTTGGCGTTGCTTGTGCAGGCGTTAACTGTTGTGACACTTGGGGAGAGGTAAAACCTGATTCTCTTCTGACTGAGAATCATCCTGCGACATACTTTTAGTAGCTAAAATATTTTCTATACAATTTATTAACCTTTCAGTGCATGAGGGACACATTCTAAGTGGAGGTTCCACAATGGCTTCTAAACATATTGAACATTGACTTTCCTCAATGTCAGACATGTTGAACAGGCTAGTAATGACTACAAACAAGCATGAAAACACTTTATTTAGTGAAAAAAATAACAATCTTAAAAAACGGTACTGCGCCTTTAAGAGAAAAAAAGCATACACGTTCTGCAAAACAGTCTAAACATGCACCAAATTTTTCAAATTTTTGTATGTAGACCCACTATAGGTAGTTAAGATTGCACCACAATTTTTTTTTTAACAATTAACCCCTTAATGTCCAAACCAAATCGAAAATAGGCCCAGATCCGGAAAAAAAGACTCCTCAGCACCTTGCCACAGCCCTGCTGTGGCCCTACCTGCCCTCAGGGATCGAAAGTGTGGAGTAAAAGCTTTGATTTGGCCCAAAACATACACCAGGGCCCTCAGGAATTACAGCTTGCTGACAAACTAACTGCGCATCTGAGGCGCGAAAATAGGCCCCGCCCATCTCACTCGATGTTTCCTGAGCCTTAAAGAACCGCACCAGAGCTGTTATAACTTGCCATGTGGGTTCCAAGACCCTAAAGATAAGCCATGTGTGCCCTAATAAACTTGCCCAAAACGTTTATTGCCCACAAAAACATTAAAGCACTCCCATCCAAAAAACGTTTGCTCACAAACATTTTACATTCAGTGTCAACCATATATGTAATTGGCCCCATAAGCAAGCTAAGTAATGCCCTTCTTTTAGCTCTAGGATTACTGCTTACCCTTACCCTCCTGGGTATAATGTCAGCCTTTCTGAAATACAGTCTCTCCAGAAAAAAATATGACTCAACACATACCTCATTGCTGCATAGCATGAAACCGTTCCTCACACTGAAGTTTCCTGTACTCCTCAGCCTCTGTGGGAACAGCAATGGACCTTAGTTACAAATGCTAAGATCATCATAATCCAGGCAGCAGTCTTCATCCATCTGCTGCCTGAGAGTAAATAGTACAAACCAGTACCATTTAAAAATAAACTCTTGATTGAAGAATTAAAAACTAATATTTTATCACCTCTTTCACTTTACCCTTCCTAGTACTTAGAGTAGGCAAAGAGAATGACTGGGGGGAGGAGCTAAGGGAGGAGCTATATAGACAGCTCTGCTGTGGTGCTCTTTGCCACTTCCTGTAGGGAAGGATAATATCCCACAAGTAAAGGATGAATCCGTGGACTCGTCTTACCTTTATAGAAGAAATGTATCCTCGGCTGTGTGGCCACAAATCCTAGCACCGGCCCTAATTTGGGGCAGCCAGAACTGGATTTCATGGCTTCTCGGCAGAATGCCAAACTTTTGAGGTATGGCTCGAGTTCAAGGGATCCACAGGCTTTCTTGATAGATGCTTTGCTCTGGCGGTTCCTTGGAATTTCAGTCTAGCATACATATTTCCTCAGTTCGCTCTCCTGCCAAGAGTCATTGCTCGGATCAAGCAGGAGAGGGTGTCCGTGATTTTCATAGCGCTGGCGTGGCCTCGCAGGATCTGGTAGGAAGGACTTTCTACTTCAGGGTCCTTTTCTATATTACAAATCTCGTTTCTCTGAAGCTGACTGCTTGGAGATCGAATGCTTGATTTTATCTAAGAGCGGTATTTCCGAGTCAGTCATTATTCAGGCTCATAAGCCTGCGACAAGAGAGATTTAATATAAGATATGGCGTAAATATCTGTATTGGTGTGAATCCAGAGGCTACTCTTGGAGTAGAGTCAGGATTCCTAGGATTTTGTCTTTTCTCCAGGAGGGTCTGGAGAAGGGTTTGTCAGCTATTACTCAGCTATTACTCTGAAAGGTCAGATTTCGGCGTTGTCTATTTTGTTGCATAAGCGTTTGGCAGATGTGCCAGACGTGCAATCTTCTTGTCAGGCTTTGATCAGGATTAGGCCTGTTTTTAAGTCCGTTACTCCTCTCTGAAGTCTTAACCTTGTTCTTAGAGTTTTACAGCAGGCTCTGTTTGAACCTATGCAATCCTTAGATATCACGATGTTATCTTGGAAGGTTTTGTTTCTTGTTGCTATTTCTTCTGCTCTGAGAGTTTCGGAACTCTCAGCTCTGCAGTTTGATTCTCCTTATCTTAAGCAAGAATATTAATCAGGAGATTGTGGTTCCTTCTTTGTGTCCTATGGAGCGTTTATTGCACAACCTAGTTGTGCGTGCATTGAAGTTCTATCTTCAGGCAACTAAGGACTTTCGTCAGTCGTCTGCTTTGTTTGTTTGTTTTTCTGGGAAGCACAAGGTTCAGAAAGCTACGGCTACTTCTCTTTGCCTAAGGAGTATTATTCATTTGGCCTATGAGACTGTTGGACAGCAACCTCCCGAGAGTATCGCTGCTTATTCCACGAGGGCTGTTTCTTCTTCCTGGGTATTTAAAAATGAAGCTTCTGTGCAACAGTTTTGCAAGGCTGCAACTTGGTCCTCTGCATACTTTTTCAAAGTTTTATAAATTTGATACTTTTGCCTCAGCTGAGGTTTCTTTTGGGAGGTTTCTTCAAGCGGTGATGCCTTCTGTTTAGGTCTACCTGTCTTGTCCCTCCCTTATCATCTGTGTCCTCTAGCTTGGGTATTGATTCCCATTAGTAATTGATGATTCCGTGGACTCACCATATATTAGGAAAGAAAACATAATTTATGCTTACCTGATAAATTTATTTATTTTCGGATAGGGTGAGTCCAGGGCCCACCCTTTTTTTAAGACAGTTATATTTTCTAAAACCTCAGGCACCTCTACACTTTTGTGTTATCTTTTTCCATTTTTCGTTCAGCCGAATGACTGGAGGTTATAGTTAAGGGAAGTGACATATATAGCAGCTTTGCTGTAGTGCTCTTGGCCTCATCCTGCTGGCCAGGAGTGATATTCCCACTAATAATTGATGATTCCCTGGTCTCACCATAAGCATAAATTATGTTTTTTAGTTATTTTTTGGCAAAGTCTAATATGGCCTTTCTGTTCTTGAGGTTTATGAATGGTTTGCACCTTGTGGTGAACCCTCTGTATTTGCTCTTGTGAAGTCTTCTATTTATGGTAAATTTGGATAATGATATGCCTACCTTCTGGAGAGTTGTGAAGGGCTTTTTCTTTACCATGGAAAGGATCCTACGATCATCCACCACTGTTGTGGACGTCCAGGCCATTTTGTGTTGCAGAGCTCACCAATGCTTTACTATTTTTTTTTCTCAGAATGTACAAAACTGTTTATTTGGCCACTCCTAAAGTTCCTTTTATCTCTCTGATGGATTTTTTTATTACAATTTAAATAAATAAAATTGTAAACAATACAGTGAGATTTTTTCTCAACTCTATAGTCAAAACTGTTGTGGATCTATAGTTGTATTAGGTAATATTTCTAAAATAAACAAAAAACATAATTTATATGGGAACTTACCTGATAAATTAATTTCTTTCATATTGGCAAGAGTCCATGAGCTAGTGACGTATGGGATATACAATCCTACCAGGAGGGGCAAAGTTTCCCAAACCTCAAAATGCCTATAAATACACCCCCTCACCACTCCCACAATTCAGTTTAACGAATAGCCAAGTAGTGGGTGATAAAGAAAGGAGTAAAGCATCAACAAAAGGAATTTGGAAATAATTGTGCTTTATACAAAAAATCATAACCACCATAAAAAGGGTGGGTCTCATGGACTCTTGCCAATATATAAGAAATTAATTTATCAGGTAAGTTCCCACATAAATTATGTTTTCTTTCATGTAATTGGCAAGAGTCCATGAGCTAGTGACGTATGGGATAGTAATACCCAAAATGTGGAACTGCACAGAAGAGTCACTAGAGAGGGAGGGATAAAATAATAACAGCCATGTTCCGCTGAAAACAAATTAATCCACAACCCAAATTATACGTTTATTTTCATAATGAAAAGAAAAAAAATTAAACATAAGCAGAGGAATCAAACTGAAACAGCTGCCTAAAGAACTTTTCAACCAAAAACTGCTTCCGAAGAAGCAAATATTTCAAAACGGTAAAATTTAGTAAATGTATGCAAAGAAGACCAAGTTGCTGCTTTGCAAATCTGATCAACTGAAGCTTCATTCTTAAAAGCCCACAAAGTGGAGACTGATCTAGTAGAATGAGCTGTAATTCTCTGAGGCAAGGCCTGACCCGACTCCAAATAATCTTGATGAATCAAAAGCTTTAACCAAGATGCCAAGGAAATGGCAGAAGCCTTCTGACCTTTCCTAGAACCAGAAAATATAACAAATAGACTAGAAGTCTTCCTGAAATCTTTAGTAGCTTCAACATAATATTTCAAAGTTCTTACCACATTCAAAGAATGTAAGGATCTCTCCAAAGAATTCTTAGGATTAGGACACAAAGATGGGACAACAATTTATCTATTAATGTTGTTAGAATTCACAACCTTAGGTAGGAATTTAAATGAATTCCGCAAAACTGCCTTATCCTGATGGAAAATCAGAAAAGGAAATTCACAAGAAAGAACAGATAATCCAGAAACTCTTCTAACAGAAGATATGGCCAAAAGGAACAACCCTTTCCAAGAAGGTAGTTTAATGTCCAAAGAATGCATAGGCTCAAATGGAGGAGCCTGTAAAGCCTTCAAAACCAAATTAAGACTCCAAACAGGAGAGATTGATTTCATGACAGGCTTGATACGGACCAAAGCCTGTACAAAACAGTGAATATCAGGAAGCTTAGCAATCTGTCTGTGAAATAAGACAGAAAGAGCAGAGATTGATCCCTCCAAGGAACTTGCAGACAAACCCTTATCCAAACCATCCTGAAGAAACTGTAAAATTCTAGGAATTCTAAAAGAATGCCAGGAGAATTTATGAGAAGAACACCATGAAATATAAGTCTTCCAAACTTGATAATAAATCTTCATAGAAAAAGATTTACTAGCCTGTAACAGTATTAATCACAGAGTCAGATAAACCTCTATGACTAAGCACTAGGCATTCAATTTCCATACCTTCAAATTTAATGATTTGAGATCCTGATGGAAAAACGGACCTTGAGACAGAAGGTCTGGCCTTAATGGAAGTGGCCAAGGTTGGCAACTGGACATCCAAACAAGATCCGCATACCAAAACCTGTGAGGCCATGCTGGAGCTACCAGCAACACAAACAACTGTTCCATGATGATCTTGGAAATCACTCTTGGAAGAAGAAGAACCAGAGGCGGGAAGATATAAGCAGGTTGGTAACACCAAGGAACGCATCCACCGCTTCCACCCGAGGATCCCTGGACCTGGACAGGTACCTGGGTAGTTTCTTGTTTAAATGAGAATCCATCAGATCTATTTCTGGAAGACCCCATATCTGAACAATCTGAGAAAACACATCTGGATGGAACGACCACTCCCCGGATGTAAAGTCTGACGGCTCAGATAATCCGCTTCCCAATTGTCTATACCTGGGATATGAACCGCAGAAATTAGACAGGAGCTGGATTCCGCCCAAACAAGTATCAGAGATACTTATTTCATAGCTTGGGGACTGAGTCCCACCCTGATGATTGACATATGCCACAGTTGTGATATTGTCTGTCTGAAAACAAATGAACGGTTCTCTCTTCAACAGAGGCCAAACCTGAAGAGCCCTGAAAATAGCACAGAGTTCTAAAATATTGATTGGTAACCTCGCCTTGTGCTGTCAGAGATCCCCAGACAGCTCCCCAACCTGAAAGACTTGCATCTGTTGTGATCACAGTCCAGGTTGGACGAACAAGAGAGGCCCCTTGAACTATACGATGGTGATCTAACCACCAAGTCAGAGAGAGTCGAACATTGGGATTTAAGGATATTAATTGTGATATCTTTGTATAATTCCTGCACCATTGCTTCAGCATACAAAGCTTAAGAGGTCTCATATGAAAACGAGCAAAGGGGATTGCGTCCGATGCTGCAGTCATGAGACCTAAATCTTCCATTCACATAGCTACTGAAGGAAATTATCGAGAATGAACGTTTCAACAGGCTGAAACCAATTTCATTTGTCTCTTGTTTGTTAGAGACAGAGTCATGGACACTGAATCTATCTGGAAACCTAAAAAGGTGACCCTTGTCTGAGGAATCAAGCAACTTTTTGGTAAATTGATCCTCCAACCATGTCTTTGAGGAAACAACACTAGTTGATTTGTGTGAGATTCTGCAGAATGTAAAGACTGAGCTAGTACCAAGATATCATCCAAATAAGGAAACACCGCAATACCCCGTTCTCTGATTACAGAGAGTAGGGCACCAAGAACCCTTGAAAAGATTCTTGGAGCTGTCGCTAGGCCAAATGGAAGAGCGACAAATTGGTAATGCGTGTCTAGAAAAGAGAATCTCAGAAACTGATAATGATCTGGATGAATCAGAATATGAAGATATGCATCCTGTAAGTCTATTGTGGACATAAAATGCTCTTGCTGAACAAAAAGGCAGAATAGTCCTTATAGTCACCATTTTGAAAGTTGGCACTCATACATATCGATTCAAAATTTTCAGATCCAGAACTGGCCTGAATGAATTTTCTTTCTTTGGGACAATGAATAGATTTGAATAACACCCCAGACCCTGTTACTGAAAAGGAACTGGTATAATTACCCCTGAAATCTCCAGGTCTGAAACACACTTCAGAAAAGCCTGAGCCTTTAATGGATTTGCTGGGATGCGTGAGAGAAAAAAATCTTCACACAGGAGGTCTTACTCTGAATCCTATTCGGTACCCTTGAGAGACAATACTCTTAATCCATTGATTTTGGACAGAATCTGCCCAAATGTTTTGGAAGAATCTTAATCTGCCCCCTACCAGCTGAGCTGGAATGAGGGCCGCACCTTCATGCAGACTTGGGGGCTGGCTTTGGTTTCTTAAACGGTCTGGATTTATTCCAACTTGAAGGTTTCCAATTGGAACCGGATTCTTTGGGGGAAGGATTAGGTTTCTGTTCCTTATTTTGTCGAAAGGAACGAAAACGGTTAGAAGCTTTAGATTTACCATTAGGTCTTTTATCCTGAGGCAAAAAAACTCCCTTCCCCCCAGTGACAGTTGAAATAATCGAATCCAACTGAGAACCAAATAACGTATTACCTTGGAAAGAAAGAGATAGTAATCTAGACTTAGATACCATGTCAGCATTCCAATATTTGAGCCACAAAGCTCTTTTAGCTAAAATAGCTAAAGACATAGATTTAACATCAATTTTGATGATAAAAAAAAATGGCATCACAGATAAAATGATTAGCATATTGAAGCAAGCGAACAATGTTAGACAAATCAGGATCCATTTCCTGTTGCGCTAGACTTTCCAACCAAAACGTTGATGCAGCTGCAACATCAGCCATAGAAATGGCAGGCCTGAGAAGATAGCCAGAATATAAATAAGCTTTCCTTAGATAAGATTCAAGTTTCCTATCTAAAGGTTCTTTAAAAGAAGTACTATCTTCCATAGGAATAGTAGTACGTTTAGCAAGAGTAGAAATAGCCCCATCAACTTTGGGGATCTTTTCCCAAAACTCCAATCTAACGGCTGGCAAAGGATACAATTTTTTAAACCTTGAAGAAGGAATAAAAGAAGTACCAGGCCTATTCCATTCCTTAGAAATCATATCAGAAATAGCATCAGGAACTGGAAAAACCTCTGGAGTAACCACAGGAGGTTTATAAACAGAATTTAAACGTTTACTAGTTTTAATATCAAGAGGACTAGTTTCCTCAATACCCAATGTAATCAACACCTCTTTTAACAAGGAACAGATATACTCCATTTTAAATAAATAAGTAGATTTGTCAGTGTCAATATCTGAGGAAGGATCTTCTGAATCAGATAGATCCTCATCAGAAGAGGATAATTCAGTATGTTGTCAGTCATTTGAAATTTCAACTTTATGAAAAGTTTTAAAAGACCTTTTACGTTTATTAGAAGGTGGGATGGCAGACAAAGCCTTCTGAATCACATCAACAATAAAATCTTTTATATTCACAGGTATATCATGTACATTAGATGTTGAAGGAACAACAGGCATTGTACTATTACTGATGGACACATTCTCTGCATGTAAAAACTTATCATGACAACTATTACATACCACAGCTGGAGATATAATCTCCAAAAATTTACAACAAATGCACTTAGCTTTGGTAGAACGGTTATCAGGCAGCAGGGTTCCAACAGTGATTTTTGAGACAGGAGCAGATTGAGACATCTTGCTAATGTATGAGAAAAAAACAACAACATATAAAGCAAAATGATCAATTTCTTTAAATGGCAGTTTCAGAAATGGGAAAAAAATGCAAACAGCATAGCCCTCTGACATAGAAAAAAGGCAAGAGGCATATAGGAATGGGGCATTTAAATAATGAAATTATTTGGCGCCAAGTATGACGCACAACGCAACTGAAATTTTTTTGGCACTAACAACATCCGTAAATGACACACTCGCGTAATTGAAGCCTAATTTTGCCCAAGAAATTTAATGAAAAAAACAGTCAATTTGAAAAAAAGACTAAACCACAGGTAAGAAAAATATTTCCTAAATATGTTTTTTCCCAAATATGAAACTGATAGTCTGCAAAAGGAAATATACATAAACCTGACTCATGGCAAATATAAGTACAATACATATATTTAGAACTTTATATTAATACAAAAAGTGCCAAACCATAGCTAAGAGTGTCTTAAGTAATGAAAACATACTTACCGAAAGACACCCATCCACATATAGCAGATAGCCAAACCAGTACTGAAACAGTTATCAGTAGTGGTAATGGAATATGAGAGTATGTCGTCGATCTGAATAAAGGAGGTAGGAGATGAATCTCCACGACCGATAACAGAGAACCTATGAATTAGATCTCCCGTGAGGAAAAGCATTGCATTTAATAGGTGATACTCCCTTCACATCCCTCTGACATTCACTGTACTCTGAGAGGAACCGGGCTTCAAAATGCTGAGAATCGCATATCAACGTAGAAATCTTAGCACAAACTTACTTCACCACCTCCATAGGAGGCAAAGTTCGGAAAACTGAATTGTGGGTGTGGTGAGGGGTGTATTTATAGGCATTTTGAGGTTTGGGAAACTTTGCCCCTCCTGGTAGGAATGTATATCCCATACGTAACTAGCTCATGGACTCTTGCCAATTACATGAAAGAAATTAAAAATAAACATGGAGGCCCCAGGTGATCACTTGGCTATTCAAGCCTATATAGGGACCCTGGATCCCCACCAGGGATGGCAAATACACAGGGTCAATAAAACAGAAAATGTATTCTTACCTGATAAATTTATTTCTTTTTTGACACAATGAGTCCACGGATCATCTTAATTACTAATGGGATATTCACCTCCTGGTTAGCGGCAAATAGCAGAACAGCAAAGTTGTTAAATAGCTCCTCCCTTCCCTCCCACTCCAGTCATTCGATCAAAGTTAAGGATAGAAAGGAAAAACCAAGGTGCAGAGGGTGTCTGAAGTTTACAATAACCAACAACCTGTCTTACACGAACAGGGCGGGCCGTGGACTCATCGTGTCAAAAAAGAAATAAATTTATCAGGTAAGCATAAATTTTCTTTTCTTTTTTAAGACATGATGAGTCCACGGATCATCTTAATTACTAATGGAATTCAATACCCAAGCTAGAGTACACAGATGATACGGGAGGGACAAGACAGGGAACCTAAACGGAAGGCACCACTGCTTGAAGAACCTTTCTCCCAAAAGTGGCCTCAGCCGAGGCAAAAGTGTCAAATTTGTAGAATTTTGAATAAGTGTTCAGAGAGGACCAAGTTGCAGCCTTGCAAATCTTTTCCACAGAAGCTTCATTTTTGAATGCCCATGAGGAAGCAACAGCCCTCGTGGAATGAGCCGTAACTCTCTCAGGAGGCTGCTGTCCAGCGGTTTCATATGCAAAACGTATGATACTCTTCAGCCAAAAAGAAAGAGAAGTAGCCGTAGCTTTCTGTCCCTTACGTTTTCCTGAGAAAATCACAAAGAAGAAGACTGACGAAAGTCCTTAGTCGCCTGCTGGTAAAACTTTAAAGCACGAACCACGTCCAAATTGTGCAGAAGTCATTCTGAGAAGGATTAGGACACAAAGAAGGAACAACAATCTCCTGATTAATGTTCCGATCAGAAACAACCTTAGGAAGAAATCCTAATTTAGTACGTAAAACTACCATATTTGAATGGAAAATAAGATAAGGAGACTCATACTGCAATGCCGAGAGCTCTGACCCTCTTCGAGCAGAAGAAATAGCAACAAGAAATAAAAAACTTTCCAAGATAACAACTTAATATCTAAGGAATGCTGGGACTCAAATGGAGCCCCCTGAAGAACTTTGAGAACTAAATTAAGACTCCATGGAGGAGTAAATGGTTTGAACACAGGCCTGATCCTGACCAAGGTCTGGCAAAATGATTGTACATCTGCGACATCCGCCAGACGTTTGTGTAACAAAATAGATAAGGCCGAGATTTGACCTTTTAGGGAACTTGTCGATAATCCCTTCTCCAAACCCCCTTGGAGATAAGACAAAATTCTAGGAATCCTAACTCTACTCCATGACAAGCCCTTGGATTCGCACCAAGAGATATTTACTCCAAATCTTATGGTAAATCTTTCTAGTTACAGGCTTACAAGCCTAAATCATGGTCTCTATGACCGAGTCAGAAAACCACCACTTAAATAAAATTAAGCGTTCAATCTCCAAGCAGTCAGCTTCAGAGAAACTAGATTTGGGTGAAGGAAGGGCCCCTGAATTAGAAGGTCCTTCCTCAAACGGAAGTCTCCAAGGTGGCAGAGATGTCATGTCCACCAGATCTGCATACCAAATCCTGCGAGGCCAAGCCAGTGCTATGAAATTCACCGATACCCTCTCCTGCTTGATTCGAGCAATGACCCGAGGAAGAAGAGTAAACGGAGGAAATAGGTATGCTAGACTGAAGGTCCAAGGGACCGTCAGAGCATCTATCAGCTCCGCCTGGGGGTCCCTGGACCCAAACCCGTATCTTGGGAGCTTGGCATTCTGTCGGGATACCATGAGATCCAATTCCGGCTGACCCCACTTGAGAATCAGGTTTGAAAACACTTCCGGATGGAGTTCCCACTCCCCCGGATGAAAAGTCTGCCTGCTCAGGAAATCTGCCTCCCAGTTGTCCACCCCTGGGATGTGGATCGCCGACAGACAGCAAGAGTGGGCTTCCACCCACTGGATTATTTTGGTTACCTCGGTCATCGCTAAAGAACTCCTCGTTCCTACCTGATAATTGATGTAAGCCACAGAAGTTATATTGTCCGACTGGAACCTGATAAACCGGACCGAGGCTAACTGGGGCCAGACCATAAGAGCATTGAAGATCACTCTCAGTTCTAGAATGTTTATAGGAAGAACAGACTCTGACTGAGTCCAAACTCACTGAGCTTTTAGGGAGCTCCAGACTGCTTCCCACCCTAGAAGGCTGGCGTCTGTTGTCACAATCACCCAAGATGGTCTGCGAAAGCAGGTTCCCTGGGAAAGGTGATCCAGAGACAACCACCATCGAAGAGAATATCTTGTCTCCTGCTCCAGTAGTATTCAAGGAGACAAGTCCGCATAATCTCCGTTCCATTGCCTGAGCATGCTTAACTGCAGAGGTCTGAGGTGGAACCGAGCAAACAGGATAATGCCCGATTACCTCCATGCACTGAGCCACTGGCGTTCGAGGAGTGGACTGAAGGACTAGACAAGTATCGATAATCTTTGACTTCCTGACATCTGTCAGAAAAATCTTCATAGACAGGGAATCTATTATGGTTCCTAAGAAAGTTACCCTTGTATTTGGGACTAAGGAACTCTCTTCCAAATTTACCTTCCACCCGTGAGATCGCAGGAAGGATAACACCATGTTGATGTGGGATCTTGCTTATTGAAAGGATGGCGCCTGGACTAGGATGTCCAGATAGGGCGCCACTGCAATGCCCCGTGACCAAAGCACCGCCAACAGCGATCCCAGAACCTTTGTGAAAATACTGGGAGCTGTGGCAAGACCGAAAGGAAGAGCCATGAACTGGAAGTGTTTGTCCAGGAAGGCAAACCTTAGGAACTTGTGATGATCCCTGTGAATAGGAACATGTAGGTACGCGTCCTTTAAATCCACAGAGAGCTGACCACCTCATTTCTTTGGAGCTACTATTAAATCCACTGTTGTCATAAACTGACCCTCCTGGATCAAGGGAAGAATGGAACAAATAGTTTCCATCTTGAAGGACGGTACCCTGAGAAATTTGTTTAGACTCTTGAAGTCTAAAATTGGTCTGAAGGTTCCCTCCTTTTTGGGAACCACGAACAGATTGGAAAAAAAAAGCCCCGACCCTGTTCCTGTACTGGAACGGGAACAATCACTCCTAGGGCGGAGAGGTCTCCTACGCAGTGTAAGAACACCTCTCTCTTTGTCTGGTCTTCAGATAATCTTGAAATGGCTCCTTGGTCCATACTGTTCACAAATAAGTAAAATTGGTCTGAAGGTTCCCTCCTTTTTGGGAACCACAAACAGATTGGAATAAAAACAAAAAAGTGTAATCAGTGCACCAAGGGTCAAATTAATATAGTGTGCGTGAAAAGGCCTCTGTATGCCAGCACATGTGGTAACTACTTTTGCCACAAACTTTATTTTATTTCATCTTTACCATTACGGTATTATTGCTCATTACACACTACTTTCAGTAGCGGTTCTGGACTGTTTGATTGTGTTCATTCTACTTGGGTCTGGAGCTCGCTTGGGGATCTGAAGCCCTGACTGCAAAACCAGAAATTTGGAGTGCTGTTTATAATCCGAGAAAGCACAGACTGCACGGGAAAGAGGACGTATAGGATACGCAACCATACCACACAGGAGTGGGAGTTAGCTGGATGACTCAAAGGGTCCAGAAGGCTTTCGTTACACTTCTCAAGTGTCTGTCATCTTGTGAGTATATTACCACTTGCAAAAGCGGCGTGTCATGCTTTATTGATTTTTGCACTATTTTGGTGCCTTCTTTTGTTTCACTCTACCTTTAGATTGGAATAAAAACCCTGACCCTGTTCCTGTAATGGAATGGGAACAATCACTCCCAGGGCGGAGAGGTCTCCTATGCAGTGTAAGAACGCCTCTCTCTTTGTCTGGTCTGCAGATAATCTTGAAAGTAGAAACCTGCCTCTGGGAGGAAAACTTTTGAACTCTAGTTTGTATCCCTGGGACACTATTTCTATTGCCCAGGGATCATGAACATCCCAAACCCAAGCCTGAGCGAAGGAAACTCTGCCCCCTACCAGATCCGGTCCCGGACCGGGGGCATGTCCTTCATGCTGTCTTGGATTCAATAGCAGGCTTCTTGGATTGTTTTCCCTTATTCCAAGATTGGTTGGGTCTCCATGCAGGTTTAGATTGTTCCTGCTTAGAGGAGGAAGATGAAGAATTTCCCTTGAAATTTCGAAAGGAACAAAAATGACTCTGTCGTCCTTTCTGTTTGTTTCTCTTATCTTGAGGGATAAGATGACCCTTACCTCCCGTGATATCAGAGATAATTTCCGTTAGGCCAGGTCCAAACAAGGTCTTCCCCTTGTAAGGAATAGCCAGAAGTTTAGACTTAGAGGAAATGTCCACAGACCAAGGTTTTAACCATAAGGCTATGCGAGCTAGAATAGAGAAACCCGAAATCTTAGCTCCCAGCTTGATAACTTGAAGGGAAATGTCCGTAATAAAGGCATTAGCTAGTTTAAGAGCCTTTATCCTATCCTGAATCTTATCCAAAAAAGTTTATGTCCTGAGGGCCTCAGACAGTGCATCAAACCAATACGCCGCCGCACTAGTGACGGTAGCAATGTACACAGTTTGTTGCCATTGCAGGCCCTGGTGTACATATATCTTTTTGAGTAAATCCTCTAACTTTTTGTCCATAGGATCTTTGAAGGTACAACTATCTATGGGAATAGTAGTTCTCTTAGCTAAAGTGGAAACGGCCCCTTCCACCTTAAGCACTGTTTGCCAAGCCTCCTTGATAGAGTCGTCTATGGGAAACATCTTCTTAAAAATAGGAGAGGGAGAAAAGGTATGCCCAGTCTCTCCCATTCCTTAGCAATTATTTCAGAAGCTCGGTCAGGGACTGCAAACATGTCTGTCGAGGAAGGAACCTTGAAATATTTGTTCAGCTTACTAGACTTCTTAGGAACAACCACTACCGTGGAGTCACTGCGTCCAAAGTAGCTAAAACCTCCCTAAGTAACAGACTGAGGTGTTCTTTAACCTAAAAGATACAACCTCAATATCAGCCAGAGGAATTACACTTTCTGAATCTGAAATTTCACCTTCAAATGCTACAGCGTTATCCTCCTCTTTGGGCTTCTGGGAGGGAACTTCCGAAATGTTAACAATTGCACCAGAAACCTCGCTTACTGAATGTCTGATTTTCCTCTTACGCTTTCCCTGTAACATTGGAAAAGCAGACAACGCATCAGAAATTGTAGAAGACATGAGAGAAGCTATGTATTTTAAGGTAACTCCAGCGGGAGCTAGAGCAGAAGTGCAGGGCACTGCTTGTGATGGCGGTAAAATTTGGGACGCTTGGGGAGAAAGCTGCGGCATATATTGAACCTCGTCATTAGACTCTTGGACAGCATCCGCTTTAGAAAAATTTTGCTCACAAAAAAAATCTTTTCCCTATAATTTAAAGTCCTCTCAATACATGAGGGACAGAAAGGGATAGGTGGTTCCACATTTGCACCAAAACACAAGGAGCAAGTGACATCTTGCAAGGCTCCTTGGTCCATACTGTTCACAATGAGTAAATTAATAAATAAAAAACCTCAAAAATGAATTCAAATTTTTTTAATGAAAAAAACGTTACTGTGACTTTAAATTTAAACAGGTAACTTTTTTTACCAACTTTGTCAATTATCAAAAACATAATTTATGCTTACCTGATAAATTCCTTTCTCCTGTAGTGTAGTCAGTCCACGGGTCATCCATTACTTATGGAATATTTCTCTTCCTAACAGGAAACTGCAAGAGAATTACCCAGCAGAGCTTGCTATATAGCTCCTCCCCTCACCTGTCATACTCAGTCATTCGACCAAGCATACGAGAAAGGAGGAACCATAGGGTACAGTGGTGACTGGAGTTTAATTAAAATTTAGACCTGCCGTAAAAACAGGGCGGGCCGTGGACTGACTACACTACAGGAGAAAGGAATTTATCAGGTAAGCATAAATTATGTTTTCTCCTGTTAAGTGTAGTCAGTCCACGGGTCATCCATTACTTATGGAATACCAATACCAAAGCTAAAGTACACGGATGAAGGGAGGGACAAGGCAGGAACATTAAACAGAAGGAACCACTGCCTGAAGTACCTTTCTCCCAAACACAGCCTCCGAGGAAGCAAAAGTGTCAAATTTGTAAAATTTTGAAAAAGTGTGAAGCGAAGACCAAGTCGCAGCCTTGCAAATCTGTTCAACAGAGGCCTCATTTTTAAAGGCCCAGGTGGAAGCCACAGCTCTAGTAGAATGAACTGTAATCCTTTCAGGAGGCTGCTGTCCAGCAGTCTCATAGGCTAATCGTATTATGCTACGAAGCCAAAAAGAGAGAGAGGTAGCCGAAGCCTTTTGACCTCTCCTCTGTCCAGAGTAAACGACAAACAGGGAAGAAGTTTGACGAAAATCCTTAGTTGCCTGCAAATAGAATTTCAGGGCACAGACTACGTCCAGATTATGCAAAAGTCGTTCCTTTTTTGAAGAAGGGTTAGGACACAGAGATGGAACAACAATCTCTTGATTGATATTCTTGTTAGTAACTACCTTAGGTAAGAACCCAGGTTTAGTACGCAGAACTACCTTGTCTGAATGGAAAATCAGATAAGGAGAATCACAATGTAAGGCAGATAACTCAGAGACTCTCCGAGCCGAGGAAATAGCCATCAAAAACAGAACTTTCCAAGATAACAACTTGATATCAATGGAATGAAGGGGTTCAAATGGAACGCCTTGAAGAACATTAAGAACTAAGTTTAAGCTCCACGGCGGAGCAACAGACTTAAACACAGGCTTAATCCTAGTTAAAGCCTGACAGAAAGCCTGAACGTCTGGAACTTCAGCCAGACGTTTGTGTAGAAGAATAGACAGAGCAGAAATCTGTCCCTTTAACGAACTAGTAGATAAGCCCTTTTCTAAACCCTCTTGTAGAAAGGACAATATCCTAGGAATCCTAACCTTACTCCATGAGTAACTCTTGGATTCGCACCAATGTAAATATTTACGCCATATTTTATGGTAAATTTTTCTGGTAACAGGCTTCCTAGCCTGTATTAAGGTATCAATAACCGACTCCGAGAAACCACGCTTTGATAGAATCAAGCGTTCAATCTCCATGCAGTCAGCCTCAGAGAAATTAGATTTGGATGTTTGAAAGGACCCTGAATTAGAAGGTCCTGTCTCAGAGGCAGAGACCACGGTGGACAGGACGACATGTCCACTAGGTCTGCATACCAGGTCCTGCGTGGCCACGCAGGCGCTATCAGAATCACCGAAGCTCTCTCCTGTTTGATCTTGGCAATCAAACGAGGAATGGTGGAAACACATAAGCCATTGGGAATGGTGGAAACACATAAGCCATGTTGAAGACCCAAGGGGCTGTCAGAGCATCTATCAGCACCGCTCCCGGGTCCCTGGACCTGGATCCGTAACAAGGAAGCTTGGCGTTCTGACGAGACGCCATGAGATCCAGATCTGGTTTGCCCCAACGACGAACCAGTTGAGCAAAGACCTCCGGATGAAGTTCCCACTCTCCCGGATGAAAAGTCTGGCGACTTAGAAAATCCGCCTCCCAGTTCTCCACGCCTGGGATGTAGATCGCTGACAGGTGGCAAGAGTGAGACTCTGCCCAGCGAATTATCTTTGAGACTTCCAACATCGCTAGGGAACTTCTGGTTCCCCCTTGATGGTTGATATAAGCCACAGTCGTGATGTTGTCCGACTGAAATCTGATGAACCTCAGAGTTGCTAACTGAGGCCAAGCTAGGAGAGCATTGAATATTGCTCTTAACTCCAGAATATTTATTGGGAGGAGTTTCTCCTCCTGAGTCCATAATCCCTGAGCTTTCAGGGAATTCCAGACTGCTCCCCAGCCTAGAAGGCTGGCGTCTGTTGTTACAATCGTCCAATCTGGCCTGCGAAAGGTCATCCCCTTGGACAGATGTGGCCGAGAGAGCCACCATAGAAGAGAATCTCTGGTCTCTTGATCCAGATTTAGTAGGGGGGACAAATCTGAGTAATCCCCGTTCCACTGACTTAGCATGCACAATTGCAGCGGTCTGAGATGCAGGCGTGCAAATGGTACTATGTCCATTGCCGCTACCATTAAGCCGATTACTTCCATGCACTGAGCTACTGACGGGTGTGGAATGGAGTGAAGGACACGGCAAGCATTTAGAAGTTTTAATAACCTGGCCTCTGTCAGGTAAATTTTCATCTCTACAGAATCTATGAGTCCCTAGAAAGGGAACTCTTGTAAGTGGTAATAGAGAACTCTTTTCCACGTTCACCTTCCACCCATGCGATCTCAGAAATGCCAGAACTATCTCTGTATGAGACTTGGCAGTTTGAAAACTTGACGCTTGTATCAGAATGTCGTCTAGGTACGGAGTCACCGCTATGCCTCGCGGTCTTAGTACCGCCAGAAGTGATCCTAGAATTTTTGTAAAGATTCTTGGAGCCGTAGCTAATCCGAAGGGAAGAGCTACAAACTGGTAATGCCTGTCTAGGAAGGCAAATCTCAAATACCGGTAATGGTCCTTGTGAATCGGTATGTGAAGGTAGGCATCCTTTAAGTCCACCGTGGTCATGTACTGACCCTCTTGGATCATGGGAAGGATGGTTCGAATAGTCTCCATTTTGAATGATGGAACTCTTAGAAATTTGTTTAGGATTTTTAAGTCCAAGATTGGTCTGAAGGTTCCCTCTTTTTTGGGAACCACAAATAGATTTGAATAGAATCCCTGCCCGTGTTCCGTCCGCGGAACTGGGTGGACTACCCCCATTAGTAAGAGGTCTTGTACACAGCGTAGAAACGCCTCTTTCTTTGTTTGGTTTGCTGATAACCTTGAAAGATGAAATCTCCCCCGTGGAGGAGAAGTCTTGAAGTCCAGGAGATATCCCTGGGATATGATCTCCAACGCCCAGGGATCCTGGACATCTCTTGCCCAAGCCTGGGCAAAGAGAGAAAGTCTGCCCCCCACTAGATCCGTTTCCGGATAGGGGGCCCTCTCTTCATGCTGTCTTGGGGGCAGCAGCAGGTTTCTTGGCCTGCTTGCCCCTGTTCCAGGACTGGTTAACTTTCCAGCCCTGCCTGTAACGAGCAACAGCTCCTTCCTGTTTTGGAGCGGAGGAAGTTGATGCTGCTCCTGCCTTGAAGTTACGAAAGGCACGAAAATTAGACTGTTTGGCCTTTGATTTGGCCCTGTCCTGAGGTAGAGCATGGCCCTTACCTCCCGTAATGTCAGCAATAATTTCTTTCAAGCCGGGCCCGAATAAGGTCTGCCCTTTGAAAGGAATATTAAGCAATTTAGATTTAGAAGTCACGTCAGCTGACCAGGATTTAAGCCATAGCGCTCTACGCGCTTGGATGGCGAATCCGGAGTTCTTAGCCGTAAGTTTGGTTAAATGCACAACGGCATCAGAAACAAATGCGTTAGCTAGCTTAAGTGTTTTAAGCTTGTTCATTATTTCATCCAATGGAGCTGAGCGAATGGCCTCTTCCAGAGACTCAAACCAGAATGCTTCCGCAGCAGTGACAGGCGCAATGCATGCAAGGGGCTGTAAAATAAAACCTTGTTGAACAAACATTTTCTTAAGGTAACCCTCTAATTTTTTATCCATTGGATCTGAAAAGGCACAACTATCCTCCACCGGGATAGTGGTACGCTTAGCTAAAGTAGAAACTGCTCCCTCCACCTTAGGGACCGTCTGCCATAAGTCTCGTGTGGTGGCGTCAATAGGAAACATTTTCCTAAATATGGGAGGAGGGGTAAAAGGCACACCAGGTCTATCCCACTCCTTGCTAATAATCTCTGTAAGCCTTTTTGGTATAGGAAATACGTCAGTATACACCGGTACCGCATAGTATTTATCCAACCTACATAATTTCTCTGGAATTGCAACCGTGTTACAATCATTCAGAGCCGCTAGTACCTCCCCTAGCAATGTGCGGAGGTTCTCTAGCTTAAATTTAAAATTGGAAATCTCTGAATCCAGTCTCCCTGGATCAGATCCGTCACCCACAGAATGAAGCTCTCCGTCCTCACGTTCTGCAAACTGTGACGCAGTATCTGACATGGCTCTCATCTCATCCGCGCGCTCTATCCTTAACCCAGAGCTATCGCGCTTGCCTCTTAAATCTGGCAACTTAGATAATACTTCTGTCATAACAGTAGCCATGTCTTGCAAAGTGATTTGTAAGGGCCTCCCTGATGTACTTGGCGCCACAAAATCACACACCTCCTGAGCGGGAGGCGCAGGTACTGACACGTGAGGAGAGTTAGTCGGCATAACTTCCCCCTCGTCGTCTGGTGATAATTTCTTTACATGTAAAGATTGACTTTTATTCAAAGTAGCATCAATGCAATTGGTACACAAATTTATATTGGGCTCCACATTGGCCTTTAAACATAGTGAACAAAGAGATTCATCTAAGTCAGACATGTTTAAACAAACTAGCAATGAGACTAGCAAACTTGGAAATACTTTTCAAAATTAATTTACAAGCAATATAAAAAACGTTACTGTGCCTTTAAGAAGCACAGAAAAACTGACACAGTTGAAATAACAATGAACAAAAATAGTTATAGCAACCAAATTTTCACAGTAAATGTATTAAGTTAGCAAAGGATTGCACCCACCAGCAAATGGATGATTAACCCCTTAGTACCCAAAAACGGATAACAATTATATAATTAACGTTTTTCTCACAGTCAAATACACTGTCACAGGACTACTGTGACTGATTACCTCCCTCAAAATGGATTTTGAAGACCCCTGAGCTCTCTAGAGACGATCTGGATCATGGAGGATGAAGTAGACAGATTGTGACTGAATTTTTACTGTGCAAAAAAGCGCTAAAATAGGCCCCTCCCACTCATATTACAACAGTGGGGAAGCTCAGAAACTGTTTCTATGCAGAAAACAAAAATGGCCATGTGGTAAAAATCAAGCCCCAATAAGTTTTATCACCAAGTACCTCACAAAAAACGATTAACATGCCAGTAAACGTTTTAAACATACATTTGAAAGTTATGTATTATTATTAATAAGCCTGCTACCAGTCGCTTTTACTGCAGTTAAGGCTCATACATTATTTCAGTATTTACAGTATTTTCAGAGTCAATTCCATTCCTTAGAAAATACATTCAGTGCACACACACACACACACACATCAGCCTGATACCAGTCGCTATCGCTGCATTTAAGGCTGAACTTACTTTACAATGGCATCAGCAGTATTTTCTCAGTCAATTCCATTCCTCAGAAAATAATTTACTGCACATACCTATTTGTTGCAGGGGGACCCTGCATGCTATTCCCCTTCTCTGAAGTTACCTCACTCCTCAGATGAGAACAGCCAGTGGGTCTTAGTTACGTCTGCTAAGACCATAGAAAAAAACCCAGGCAGATTCTTCTTCTAAAGCTGCCTGAGAATAAACAGCACACTCCGGTGCCATTTAAAAATAACAAACTTTTGATTGTAGAAATAAACTAAGTTAAAAAACACCACAGATCTCTCACAGCTTCCTATCTAGTTAGGCTGCAAGAGAATGACTGAGTATGACAGGTGAGGGGAGGAGCTATATAGCAAGCTCTGCTGGGTAATTCTCTTGCAGTTTCCTGTTAGGAAGAGAAATATTCCATAAGTAATGGATGACCCGTGGACTGACTACACTTAACAGGAGAAATAATAATTTGAACACTACAGACACCTTTACACCTCAGCAACACTGACTACTACCTGACTACTAAACAGGAGTCAATGTCCCTTTTCTTGTGGTGCAGGAACGATCTGGACTTCAGCAATAAGAATAGCGCCAACGGATAATGCTATAAACGCCTGCTTTACTAGAAACCATGAGTTTCTAGTGACACGCTACTGAACTCAAGCTCTACCATCTCTGATGCGGAAGAAATATCCCGGACTAATGCGCAATAAAAGTGGCGTGCAAAACCAGTAAGGACCGCCCATCATGGGCGTTACTATATGCACCTCAACTCCAGATCAGCATGTTTGCTAAGTAAAGCCATCGGGAGACACAAACCACCAGAGCAAATGAAAAAGCTTTACTCCCAGCCCCAGTGCCTGCAGATATGGCTGTCTAATGTCCTCTCCAGTCTAGGAGAGTCTGTAGTCCCCAAACATAAAGTGCCCCTTCCTGTATGAGCCTTATATGTTAATTTTTCCAATAAATGTGCACACTTTTATCTCTGAGATGCTTTATTTTCTTGGCCCCAGAATAAAAAAAGCAGCACTTACCTCATATCTGCCTGACAGCAAGGCAGCTCACAGGCTTGAGAGGTCCTATCCCTCACACCGACCTGTGGAGAAATAAAAGTCGGAGTAAATTTACCTCAGGCTATAGGAGATAGGGCAGCATGAAATACATGGGAGGCGCAGTGAGAATTATGTCCCACAAGTTCCCATTGCTCTAAAGCCACCACTGCTCTACTGAAGAGAATGATATGGACTACGGCTACACCCTAGGACAGAACAGCACAATCTTGCACTACTTTAAAAATAATAAACTCTTGATTGAAGAATCTTATCTAACACCTCACTTTACCACTTCCTAGCACTAACGTAGGCAAAGAGAATTGACTGGAGTGGGAGGGAAGGGAGGAGCTATTTAACATCTTTGCTGTGGTGCTCTTTGCCGCCCAGGACCAGGAGGTGAATATCCCATTAGTAGTTAAGATGATCCGTGGACTCATCGTGTCATAAAAAAAGAAATGTAAATAGGATTTTTTTTTTTTTTTAAATGCCTTTTGGAGGGGAAAATATCCATCTTAAAAAAGGTAGTTGCTATTTAAGATATATTATAATCCAAAGGTTATTCATCCTGAAATATAGATTAATTTTTAATTATATAGCAAGATGCTGTATATCCATGCCTGCAATTTTTTTTGGGTAATTAATTCCATTAATCCATTCACAATATCATGCTCTCCCAAAGGTTTAGGACAACTTTTCAATCTTGATGCCATTATCACATATGATTTGTTATGTAGTTCTCAAAACTGTAAATTTGTGTCTGCAGAAATAACATGCAAAATGTTATAAAATTAACATACAGAGATGATAGACCTTAACCCCTTAATGACCGCAGCACTTTTCCATTTTCTGTCCGTTTGGGACCAAGGCTATTTTTACATTTCTGCAGCGTTTGTGTTTAGCTGTAATTTTCCTCTTACTCATTTACTGTACCCACACATATTATATACCGTTTTTCTCGCCATTAAGTGGACTTTTTAAAGATACCATTATTTTCATCATATCTTATAATTTACTATAAAAAAAATTATATAATATGAGGAAAAAATGGAAAAAAAAACACACTTTTTCTAACTTTGACCCCCAAAATCTGTTACACATCTACAACCACCAAAAAACACCCATGCTAAATAGTTTCTAAATTTTGTCCTGAGTTTAGAAATACCCAATGTTTACATGTTCTTCGCTTTTTTTGTAAGTTATAAGGCAATAAATACAAGCAGCACTTTGCTATTTCCAAACCCCTTTTTTTCAAAATTAGCGCTAGTTACATTGGGACACTGATATCTTTCAGGAATCCCTGAAAATCCCTTAACATGTATATATTTTTTTTTAGAAGACACCCCAAAGTATTGATCTAGGCCCATTTTGGTATATTTCATGCCACCATTTCACCGCCAAATGCAATCAAATAAAGAAAATCGTTCACTTTTTCACAATTTTTTTGACAAACTTTAGGTTTCTCACTGAAATTATTTACAAACAACTTGTGCAATTATGGCATAAATGGTTGTAAATTATTCTCTGAGATCCCCTTTGTTCAGAAATAGCAGACATGTATGGCTTTTGTTGTTGCTTTTTGGTATTTAGAAGGACGCTAAATGCCACTGCGCACCACAAGTGTATTATGCCCAGCAGTGAAAGGGTTAATTAGGGAGCATGTAGGGAGCTTCTAGGGTTAATTTTAGCTTTAGTGTAGTGTAGTAGACAACCCAAAGTATTGATCTAGGCCCATTTTGGTATATTTCATGCCACCATTTCACCGCCAGATGCGATCAAATTAAAAAAAACGTTAAATTTTTCACAATTTTAGGTTTCTCACTGAAATCATTTACAAGCAGCTTGAGCAATTATGTCACAAATGGTTGTCAATGCTTCTCTGGGATCCCCTTTGTTCAGAAATAGCAGACATATATGACTTTGGCGTTGCTTTTTGGTAATTAGAAGGCCGCTAAATGCCGCTGCACATCACACGTGTATTATGTCTAGCAGTGAAGGGGTTAATTAGGTAGCTTGTAGGGAGCTTGCAGGGTTAATTTTAGCTTTAGTGTAGAGATCAGCCTCCCACCTGACACATCACACCCCCTGATCCCTCCCAAACAGCTCCCTTCCCTCCCCCACCCCACAATTTTCCCCGCCATCTTAAGTACTGGCAGAATGTCTGCCAGTACAAAAATAAAGGGAATCTTTGTTTTTTTTTTTTTTTAAATTGTATAGCATATTTACATATGCTGCTGTTTAGGATCCCCCTTAGCCCCCAACCTCCCTGATCCCCCCTCAAACATCTCTCTAACCATCCCCCTTTGCCTTTTTGGGGGCCATCTTGGGTACTGGCAGCTATCTGCCAGTACCCAATTTGCAGAAAAAAATGTTGTTGTTTTTTATTTTTCCCCATTTTTTTTTCTGTAGTGTAGCTTCCCTCCCACATACTAACCCAACACCCCCTGATTTCGCTTTTTATTTTTATTAATTTTACGTTTTAGAACCCTGATGAGCAAATCCTTTTTCTGTAGTGTAGCGGTTCCCACCCGCTCCCTCCCGTGCACGCCCCCGGTCATCCCCGCCCACGATCCCGCCCCCCTCCACATCACTGGGCCCATCGATGGCCGCCACCCGCCTCCCACCCACCAACGATACCGGCCATCGATGTCCGGTGCAGAGAGGGCCACAGAGTGGCTCTCTCTGCATCGGATGGCCATACATGGTTATTGCAGGATGCCTCCATATCGAGGCATCACTGCAATAACCGGAAAGCAGCTGGAAGCGAGCAGGATCGCTTCCAGCTGCTTTCCACACCGAGGACGTGCAGGGTACGTCCTCAGGCGTTAACTGCCTTTTTTTTGAGGACGTACCCTGCACGTCCTCGGTCATTAAGGGGTTAAAGGGACATAATCATGAAAGATAACCTTTGGGTTTGAGATAGAACATATCATTTTTCAGATTTACTTCTATTATCACATTTGCTTCATTCTCTTGGAATCCTTTGTTGAAGCAGAGCAATGCTCTACTAGGGGCCTAGCTGAATACAAAGGGTGACAGTGACAAGCAGATAGCTCACAGTAGTGTATTGCATCTGAGTGAGCCTACCTATGAAGGCATTTCAACAATGGATACCAAGAGAACAAAGCAACTTAGATAAGACAATTAGAATATTGTTAAAAATGTTCATTCTGAATCATGAAAGTTTAAGTTTGACTTTACTGACCCTTTAATGCCATTGCTCCCCTGCAAATCTATGTACACAAAATCAACCCATACTAAGTTTCAAGAAGTTTACTGAATAGAAGGTTGTTTGGAGTGGAATAGATCTGCACAAGAACCTAAGTGTGAGGAGGGAGGGGCAAGCAGTACAAATGAAAATTAATGTTATTGTTTTAGTTAAATAAAACTATTTCTATTTTTATTATTAATGTAATCAATTTCTCCTGTCAAAGTACAGATGAAAAGTTGATCAAACATGAAGGATTAACATATTAAACTGGAAATAGTTCACCTCCAAATAATTTAATTCATTTCAATGATTTATCTATGCATATCTAATGATATATAACCAAATCAGTAATGGTCTGATACAACTGGAAAAATAATCTGAAACGTTATTATTCTAAAAATTAAAAACATTATTTAAATAGCTATTAATGACTAGTGATTTAAATCAAATCCACCCTGGGGTCACCTCATAAACACTTGAGGTGCAGAAGGGGCCTCAAACAGCTCCAAAACTGCACGCCCCAGGGGGTCACATGCAGTCATCATCAGCACTTGGTATTGTGTGGATGACAGCTATGTATCACCCTCTGCACTTAGGAGGTTAAACTCTGATTTATTTTAATATGAGTTTTGTGATGGCTAATAAGTGTGTCTTATGTGATTTCTGAATAAAACATTTCCCGCAGTCAAAACATGAAAATCCTTTCTCCCCTGTATGAATTTTCTGATGCCTAATAAGAGATGGTTTCGGAGTAAAACATTTACCACAGTCAGAACATTAAAATGCTTTTTCTCCTGTATGAATTTTTTCTGATGAGCAACAAGAATGTTTTTATGGTTAACCCCTTAATGACCGGACCATTTTTCAATTTTCTTACCCTTAATGACAATGGCTATTTTTACATTTCTGCAGTGTTTGTGTTTAGCTGTAATTTCCCTCTTACTCATTTACTGTACCCACACATATTATATACCGTTTTTCTCGCCATTAAATGGACTTTCTAAGGATACCATTATTTTCATCATATCTTATAATTTCCTATAAAAAAAATATAAAATATGAGGAAAAAATTGAAAAAAACACACTTTTTCTAACTTTGACCCCCAAAATCTGTTACACATCTACAATCACCAAAAAACACCTATGCTAAATAGTTTCTAAATTTTGTCCTGAGTTTAGAAATACCCAATGTTTACATGTTCTTTACTTTTTTTGCAAGTTATAGGGCCATAAATACAAGTAGCACTTTGCTATTTCCAAACAACTTTTTTTCAAAATTAGCGCTAGTTACATTGGAACCCTGATATCTGTCAGGAATACCTGAATATCCCTTGACATGTATATATTTTTTTTTAGAAGACAACCCAAAGTATTGATCTAGGCCCATTTTGGTATATTTCATGCCACCATTTCACCGCCAAATGTCATCAAATAAAAAAAAAAGTTCACTTTTTCACAAATTTTGTCACAAACTTTAGGTTTCCCACTGAAATTATTTACAAACAGCTTCTGCAATTAAGGCACAAATGGTTGTAAATGCTTCTTTGGGATCCCCTTTGTTCAGAAATAGCAGACTTATATGGCTTTGGGGTTGCTTTTTGGTAAGTAGAAGGCCGCTAAATGCTGCTGCGCACCACACGTAAATTATGCCCAGCAGTTAAGGGGTTAAATTAGGTAGCTTGTAGGGAGCTTGCAGGGTTAATTTTAGCTTTAGGGTAGAGATCAGCCTCCCACCTGACACATCCCACCCCCTGATCCCTCCCAAACAGTTCTCTTCCCTCCCCCACCCCACAATTGTCCCCGCCATCTTAAGTACTGGCAGAAAGTCTGCCAGTACTAAATAAAAGGAGTTTTTCTTTTTTTTAATAAAAAAAAAAAAAATGTTTTAGCTGTGATGGACTCCTGCCTTAGCCCCAACCTCCATGATCCCCCCCCCAGCTCTCTAACCCTCTCCCCTACCTAATTGCCGCCATCTTGGGTACTGGCAGCTGTCTGCCAGTACCCAATTTGCCCCCCAAAAAAGTGTTTTTTTTATTATCTTTTAATACCATTTTAATTTTTTCTGTAGTGTAGCAGCCCCCCACAATACCCCAACCCCCTCCCCCTCCCAGATCCGATATATATTTAATTTTTCCCCCCTCTTCCCACTCATTGGTGTCAGTGTGGGTAGGTAATCGCGCGCGCGCACGCGCACCCGCGCGCGCGCGCACGCGCATGCGCGCCTCCGCACGCTCCCGGCACCCGGCGTGCACATTGCACTAACAGGAGCCGGATGCCGGGTAGCGATGGGCCGCCCACCCGCCTCCCTGTTGCGCTCCCACCCACCAACGAACCGGCCGCATCGCTACCGGTGCAGAGAGGGCCACAGAGTGGCTCTCTCTGCATCGGATGCTTTCTAAAGGGTATTGCAGGATGCCTCAATATCGAGGCATCACTGCAATACCCTGAGAGCTGCTGGAAGCGATTGCGATCGCTTCCAGCACTCTCTTAGACAAGTGACGTACCAGGTACGTCCATTGTCACTAACTGCAAGTTTTTGCAGGACGTACCTGGTACGTCACTTGTCATTAAGGGGTTAAAACATTTCCCACATATATGACAGGAAAATGGCTTTTCTCCTGTATGAATATTTAGATGTCTATAAAGATGAGATTTCTTAAGAAAACATTTCCCACATTCAGGACATACATTTCCCTTGTGGCTTCTTTGATTTTGAAGAAGATGTAAAGAAGCATCTGCACTCTGATCGTGAATAGGATTATTGCAGTTTGTGAATTCACCTGTCAATAAGAAGAAACACAATAGGAGTAATGTTATTTGTTACATAATTATTTATCATGAGAACATATAAACTGTTCTGATTTAGTCAGTCTCCTACACTTGTAGTAGACACTGATCACTAGAAATTTTCCCAGCTTCCATGCTAAGGCTTAAGGGCCGTTATACATTAGGGACTATTTCTAAGAATTCACAACATTAATTTCAATTTAGTTTGGTATTTGACTAACAAATGCATCTAGTCCTTTTAAAATTGTGTTCACAGAATATTTTAGTAATACAATTATTTCAGCCCATAAACTAATCTTTATGTTGTTATGCTTGTGTTCTTGTAGTTAAAACAAGGATGACTCTAGAACAACAAAACAAATAAAATGGCCCCAGGTGGTGTAATATATCTAAGCAATATATAAAATCTTCATCAGAGAGAAGAATCTCACTCACGTGTCAACTACACCTTCTGGGATAAACAGCAGCTCCCCAGTCAGTTGTATTACTCAGGCAACTCTGTTTTACCATATAAATGATGAGTAGTATTTACCTGAAAATGCTTAAAGAGAATGTAAAGTTTGACAAATGTGTGCCCGGTTTTTAAAAAAGAAAATTTATGCTTACCTGATAAATTTATTTCTTTTTTGACACGATGAGTCCATGGATCATCTTAATTACTAATGGGATATTCACCTCCTGGTCAGCAGGAGGAGGCAAAGAGCACCACAGCAGAGCTATTAAATAGCTCCTCCCTTCCCTCCCACTCCAGTCATTCGACCGAAGTTAGGAAGAGAAAGGAAAAGCCAAGATGCAAAGGTGTCTAAAGTTTACAATAAACCACAACCTGTCTAAAAGAACAGGGCGGGCCGTGGACTCATCGTGTCAAAAAAGAAATAAATTTATCAGGTAAGCATAAATTTTCTTTTCTTTTTTAAGACATGATGAGTCCACGGATCATCTTAATTACTAATGGGATTCAATACCCAAGCTAGAGTACACAGATGATACGGGAGGGACAAGACAGGGAACCTAAACGGAAGGCACCACTGCTTGAAGAACCTTTCTCCCAAAAGCGGCCTCAGCCGAGGCAAAAGTGTCAAATTTGTAGAACTTTGAAAAAGTGTGAAGAGAGGACCAAGTTGCAGCCTTGCAAATCTGTTCCACATAAGCTTCATCTTGGAACGCCCATGAGGAAGCAACAGCCCTCGTGGAATTAGCCGTAACTCTCTCGGGAGGCTGCTGTCCAGCAGTCTCATATGCAAAACATATGATACTCTTCAGCCAAAAAGAAAGAGAAGTAGCCGTAGCTCTCTGTCCCTTGCGTTTTCCTGAGAAAACCACAAACAAAGAAAAAGAGTGACAGTCCTTAGTCGCCTGCAGGTAAAAACTTTAAAGCATGGACCCTGTCCAAATTGTGCAGAAGTCTTTCCGTCTGAGAAGGATTATTAGGACACAGGAAAAGAACAACACTCTCCTGATTAATGTTCTGATCAGAAACAACCTTAGGAAGAAATCCTAATTTAGTACATAAAACTACCTTATCCGAATGGAAAATAAAATATGGTGACTCATACTGTAATGCTGAGAGCTCTGACACTCTCCGAACAGAAGAAATAATAAGAAATAAAAACCTTCCAAAATAACATCTTAATATCTAAGGAATGCATAGGCTCAAATGGAGCCCCTTGAAGAACTGAGTACTAAATTCAGACTACATGGAGGAGCAACTGGTTTGAACACAGGCCTGACCAAGGCCTGACAAAATGATTGTACATCTGGTACATCTGCCAGACGTTTGTGTAACAAAATAGATCTCTGTCCCTTGAGATTTGACCCTTTAAGGAACTTGACGATAAACCTTTCTCCAAACCCTCTTGGAGAAAAGACAAAATTCTAGGAATCCTAACTCTATTCCATGAGTAGCCCATGGTTTCACACCAATAGAGATATTTACGCCATATCTTATGATACATTTTTCTAATGACAGGCTTACGAGCCTGAATCATGGTCTCAATGACCAAGTCAGAAAAACCCCGCTTGGATAATAAGCGTTCAATCTCCAAGCAGTTGTCATAAATTGACCCTCTTGGATCAAGGGAAGAATGGAACGAATAGTTTCCATCTTGAAGGACGGTACTCTGATAAATTTGTTTAGACTCTTTAGACAGATTGGGATAAAAACCCAGACCCTGTACCTGTATTGGAACTGGAACAATCACTCCCAGGTCTGAGAGGTCTCCTACTCAGTGTAAGAACGCCTCTCCTTTTGTCTGATCTGCAGATAATTTTGAAAGCAGAAACCTGACTCTGGGAGGAAAACTTTTGATCTTGAACCCAAGCCTGAGCGAAGACGGAAAGTCTGCCCCCTACAAGATATGATCCCGGATCAGGGGCATATCCTTCATGCTGTCTGATTCAACAGCAGGCTATTTGGATTTCTTTTTTTTTATATATATATCTTTAAATTTCAAAAGAGATTATTTCCGTCAAGCCAGGTCCCAACAAGGTCTTCCCTTGTAAGGAATCACTAAAAGCTTAGACTTAGAGCATACATCCGTAGAACAAGGCTCTAACCAAAAGGCTCTGTGAGCTGGAACAGAGAAACCTATGCTCCCAGTTTGATAACTTGAAGGTAAGAATTTGAAATAAAGGAATTAGCCAAATTGAAAGCTTTTATCCTATCCTGGATTTTATCCAGGGGAGTTTCTGACTTAGTAGCATCAGACAACGCATCAAACCAATACGCCGTTGCACTAGTGACTGTAGCAAAGTACACAGCTGGTTGCCATTGTAAGCCCTGATGTACATCCCTTTTCTAATTTTTGTCCATAGGACCTTTGAAAAACCCAACTATTCTCTAAGGGTATAGTAGTTCTCTTAGCTAAGCTGGAAACTACTCCTTCCACCCTAGGGAAGGTTTGCCCAGCCTCCTTAGCTGAGTCGGCTATGGGGAACATCTTTTTAAATATAGGGAATGCGTCTCATCCATTCCTTATAGCTTACTGGCCGCACTAGGATAGATTACACCAGTAGTGTGGCAGTCGCCCAGGGTAGCTAAAACCTCCCAAAGTAACAAATGGAGGTGATCAAGCTAAAAAAACTGAAAGAAAACCTAACATGCCAGTAAACGTTTTAAACATACATTTGAAAGTTATGTATTATTATTAATAAGCCTGCTACCAGTCGCTTTTACTGCAGTTAAGGCTCATACATTATTTTAGTATTTACAGTATTTTCAGAGTCAATTCCATTCCTTAGAAAATACATTCAGTGCACACACACACACACACATCAGCCTGATACCAGTCGCTATCGCTGCATTTAAGGCTGAACTTACTTTACAATGGCATCAGCAGTATTTTCTCAGTCAATTCCATTCCTCAGAAAATAATTTACTGCACATACCTATTTGTTGCAGGGGGACCCTGCATGCTATTCCCCTTCTCTGAAGTTACCTCACTCCTCAGATGAGAACAGCCAGTGGGTCTTAGTTACGTCTGCTAAGACCATAGAAAAAAACCCAGGCAGATTCTTCTTCTAAAGCTGCCTGAGAATAAACAGCACACTCCGGTGCCATTTAAAAATAACAAACTTTTGATTGTAGAAATAAACTAAGTTAAAAAACACCACAGATCTCTCACAGCTTCCTATCTAGTTAGGCTGCAAGAGAATGACTGAGTATGACAGGTGAGGGGAGGAGCTATATAGCAAGCTCTGCTGGGTAATTCTCTTGCAGTTTCCTGTTAGGAAGAGAAATATTCCATAAGTAATGGATGACCCGTGGACTGACTACACTTAACAGGAGAAATAATAATTTGAACACTACAGACACCTTTACACCTCAGCAACACTGACTACTACCTGACTACTAAACAGGAGTCAATGTCCCTTTTCTTGTGGTGCAGGAACGATCTGGACTTCAGCAATAAGAATAGCGCCAACGGATAATGCTATAAACGCCTGCTTTACTAGAAACCATGAGTTTCTAGTGACACGCTACTGAACTCAAGCTCTACCATCTCTGATGCGGAAGAAATATCCCGGACTAATGCGCAATAAAAGTGGCGTGCAAAACCAGTAAGGACCGCCCATCATGGGCGTTACTATATGCACCTCAACTCCAGATCAGCATGTTTGCTAAGTAAAGCCATCGGGAGACACAAACCACCAGAGCAAATGAAAAAGCTTTACTCCCAGCCCCAGTGCCTGCAGATATGGCTGTCTAATGTCCTCTCCAGTCTAGGAGAGTCTGTAGTCCCCAAACATAAAGTGCCCCTTCCTGTATGAGCCTTATATGTTAATTTTTCCAATAAATGTGCACACTTTTATCTCTGAGATGCTTTATTTTCTTGGCCCCAGAATAAAAAAAGCAGCACTTACCTCATATCTGCCTGACAGCAAGGCAGCTCACAGGCTTGAGAGGTCCTATCCCTCACACCGACCTGTGGAGAAATAAAAGTCGGAGTAAATTTACCTCAGGCTATAGGAGATAGGGCAGCATGAAATACATGGGAGGCGCAGTGAGAATTATGTCCCACAAGTTCCCATTGCTCTAAAGCCACCACTGCTCTACTGAAGAGAATGATATGGACTACGGCTACACCCTAGGACAGAACAGCACAATCTTGCACTACTTTAAAAATAATAAACTCTTGATTGAAGAATCTTATCTAACACCTCACTTTACCACTTCCTAGCACTAACGTAGGCAAAGAGAATTGACTGGAGTGGGAGGGAAGGGAGGAGCTATTTAACATCTTTGCTGTGGTGCTCTTTGCCGCCCAGGACCAGGAGGTGAATATCCCATTAGTAGTTAAGATGATCCGTGGACTCATCGTGTCATAAAAAAAGAAATGTAAATAGGATTTTTTTTTTTTTTAAAATGCCTTTTGGAGGGGAAAATATCCATCTTAAAAAAGGTAGTTGCTATTTAAGATATATTATAATCCAAAGGTTATTCATCCTGAAATATAGATTAATTTTTAATTATATAGCAAGATGCTGTATATCCATGCCTGCAATTTTTTTTGGGTAATTAATTCCATTAATCCATTCACAATATCATGCTCTCCCAAAGGTTTAGGACAACTTTTCAATCTTGATGCCATTATCACATATGATTTGTTATGTAGTTCTCAAAACTGTAAATTTGTGTCTGCAGAAATAACATGCAAAATGTTATAAAATTAACATACAGAGATGATAGACCTTAACCCCTTAATGACCGCAGCACTTTTCCATTTTCTGTCCGTTTGGGACCAAGGCTATTTTTACATTTCTGCAGCGTTTGTGTTTAGCTGTAATTTTCCTCTTACTCATTTACTGTACCCACACATATTATATACCGTTTTTCTCGCCATTAAGTGGACTTTTTAAAGATACCATTATTTTCATCATATCTTATAATTTACTATAAAAAAAATTATATAATATGAGGAAAAAATGGAAAAAAAAACACACTTTTTCTAACTTTGACCCCCAAAATCTGTTACACATCTACAACCACCAAAAAACACCCATGCTAAATAGTTTCTAAATTTTGTCCTGAGTTTAGAAATACCCAATGTTTACATGTTCTTCGCTTTTTTTGTAAGTTATAAGGCAATAAATACAAGCAGCACTTTGCTATTTCCAAACCCCTTTTTTTCAAAATTAGCGCTAGTTACATTGGGACACTGATATCTTTCAGGAATCCCTGAAAATCCCTTAACATGTATATATTTTTTTTTAGAAGACACCCCAAAGTATTGATCTAGGCCCATTTTGGTATATTTCATGCCACCATTTCACCGCCAAATGCAATCAAATAAAGAAAATCGTTCACTTTTTCACAATTTTTTTGACAAACTTTAGGTTTCTCACTGAAATTATTTACAAACAACTTGTGCAATTATGGCATAAATGGTTGTAAATTATTCTCTGAGATCCCCTTTGTTCAGAAATAGCAGACATGTATGGCTTTTGTTGTTGCTTTTTGGTATTTAGAAGGACGCTAAATGCCACTGCGCACCACAAGTGTATTATGCCCAGCAGTGAAAGGGTTAATTAGGGAGCATGTAGGGAGCTTCTAGGGTTAATTTTAGCTTTAGTGTAGTGTAGTAGACAACCCAAAGTATTGATCTAGGCCCATTTTGGTATATTTCATGCCACCATTTCACCGCCAGATGCGATCAAATTAAAAAAAACGTTAAATTTTTCACAATTTTAGGTTTCTCACTGAAATCATTTACAAGCAGCTTGAGCAATTATGTCACAAATGGTTGTCAATGCTTCTCTGGGATCCCCTTTGTTCAGAAATAGCAGACATATATGACTTTGGCGTTGCTTTTTGGTAATTAGAAGGCCGCTAAATGCCGCTGCACATCACACGTGTATTATGTCTAGCAGTGAAGGGGTTAATTAGGTAGCTTGTAGGGAGCTTGCAGGGTTAATTTTAGCTTTAGTGTAGAGATCAGCCTCCCACCTGACACATCACACCCCCTGATCCCTCCCAAACAGCTCCCTTCCCTCCCCTACCCCACAATTTTCCCCGCCATCTTAAGTACTGGCAGAATGTCTGCCAGTACAAAAATAAAGGGAATCTTTGTTTTTGTTTTTTTTTAAAATTGTATAGCATATTTACATATGCTGCTGTTTAGGATCCCCCTTAGCCCCCAACCTCCCTGATCCCCCCTCAAACATCTCTCTAACCATCCCCCTTTGCCTTTTTGGGGGCCATCTTGGGTACTGGCAGCTATCTGCCAGTACCCAATTTGCAGAAAAAAATGTTGTTGTTTTTTATTTTTCCCCATTTTTTTTTCTGTAGTGTAGCTTCCCTCCCACATACTAACCCAACACCCCCTGATTTCGCTTTTTATTTTTATTAATTTTACGTTTTAGAACCCTGATGAGCAAATCCTTTTTCTGTAGTGTAGCGGTTCCCACCCGCTCCCTCCCGTGCACGCCCCCGGTCATCCCCGCCCACGATCCCGCCCCCCTCCACATCACTGGGCCCATCGATGGCCGCCACCCGCCTCCCACCCACCAACGATACCGGCCATCGATGTCCGGTGCAGAGAGGGCCACAGAGTGGCTCTCTCTGCATCGGGTGGCCATACATGGTTATTGCAGGATGCCTCCATATCGAGGCATCACTGCAATAACCGGAAAGCAGCTGGAAGCGAGCAGGATCGCTTCCAGCTGCTTTCCACACCGAGGACGTGCAGGGTACGTCCTCAGGCGTTAACTGCCTTTTTTTTGAGGACGTACCCTGCACGTCCTCGGTCATTAAGGGGTTAAAGGGACATAATCATGAAAGATAACCTTTGGGTTTGAGATAGAACATATCATTTTCAGATTTACTTCTATTATCACATTTGCTTCATTCTCTTGGAATCCTTTGTTGAAGCAGAGCAATGCTCTACTAGGGGCCTAGCTGAATACAAAGGGTGACAGTGACAAGCAGATAGCTCACAGTAGTGTATTGCATCTGAGTGAGCCTACCTATGAAGGCATTTCAACAATGGATACCAAGAGAACAAAGCAACTTAGATAAGACAATTAGAATATTGTTAAAAATGTTCATTCTGAATCATGAAAGTTTAAGTTTGACTTTACTGACCCTTTAATGCCATTGCTCCCCTGAAAATCTATGTACACAAAATCAACCCATACTAAGTTTCAAGAAGTTTACTGAATAGAAGGTTGTTTGGAGTGGAATAGATCTGCACAAGAACCTAAGTGTGAGGAGGGAGGGGCAAGCAGTACAAATGAAAATTAATGTTATTGTTTTAGTTAAATAAAACTATTTCTATTTTTATTATTAATGTAATCAATTTCTCCTGTCAAAGTACAGATGAAAAGTTGATCAAACATGAAGGATTAACATATTAAACTGGAAATAGTTCACCTCCAAATAATTTAATTCATTTCAATGATTTATCTATGCATATCTAATGATATATAACCAAATCAGTAATGGTCTGATACAACTGGAAAAATAATCTGAAACGTTATTATTCTAAAAATTAAAAACATTATTTAAATAGCTATTAATGACTAGTGATTTAAATCAAATCCACCCTGGGGTCACCTCATAAACACTTGAGGTGCAGAAGGGGCCTCAAACAGCTCCAAAACTGCACGCCCCAGGGGGTCACATGCAGTCATCATCAGCACTTGGTATTGTGTGGATGACAGCTATGTATCACCCTCTGCACTTAGGAGGTTAAACTCTGATTTATTTTAATATGAGTTTTGTGATGGCTAATAAGTGTGTCTTATGTGATTTCTGAATAAAACATTTCCCGCAGTCAAAACATGAAAATCCTTTCTCCCCTGTATGAATTTTCTGATGCCTAATAAGAGATGGTTTCGGAGTAAAACATTTACCACAGTCAGAACATTAAAATGCTTTTTCTCCTGTATGAATTTTTTCTGATGAGCAACAAGAATGTTTTTATGGTTAAAACATTTCCCACATATATGACAGGAAAATGGCTTTTCTCCTGCATGAATATTTAGATGTCTATAAAGATGAGATTTCTTAAGAAAACATTTCCCACATTCAGGACATACATTTCCCTTGTGGCTTCTTTGATTTTGAAGAAGATGTAAAGAAGCATCTGCACTCTGATCGTGAATAGGATTATTGCAGTTTGTGAATTCACCTGTCAATAAGAAGAAACACAATAGGAGTAATGTTATTTGTTACATAATTATTTATCATGAGAACATATAAACTGTTCTGATTTAGTCAGTCTCCTACACTTGTAGTAGACACTGATCACTAGAAATTTTCCCAGCTTCCATGCTAAGGCTTAAGGGCCGTTATACATTAGGGACTATTTCTAAGAATTCACAACATTAATTTCAATTTAGTTTGGTATTTGACTAACAAATGCATCTAGTCCTTTTAAAATTGTGTTCACAGAATATTTTAGTAATACAATTATTTCAGCCCATAAACTAATCTTTATGTTGTTATGCTTGTGTTCTTGTAGTTAAAACAAGGATGACTCTAGAACAACAAAACAAATAAAATGGCCCCAGGTGGTGTAATATATCTAAGCAATATATAAAATCTTCATCAGAGAGAAGAATCTCACTCACGTGTCAACTACACCTTCTGGGATAAACAGCAGCTCCCCAGTCAGTTGTATTACTCAGGCAACTCTGCTTTACCATATAAATGATGAGTAGTATTTACCTGAAAATGCTTAAAGAGAATGTAAAGTTTGACAAATGTGTGCCCGGTTTTTAAAAAAGAAAATTTATGCTTACCTGATAAATTTATTTCTTTTTTGACACGATGAGTCCATGGATCATCTTAATTACTAATGGGATATTCACCTCCTGGTCAGCAGGAGGAGGCAAAGAGCACCACAGCAGAGCTATTAAATAGCTCCTCCCTTCCCTCCCACTCCAGTCATTCGACCGAAGTTAGGAAGAGAAAGGAAAAGCCAAGATGCAAAGGTGTCTAAAGTTTACAATAAACCACAACCTGTCTAAAAGAACAGGGCGGGCCGTGGACTCATCGTGTCAAAAAAGAAATAAATTTATCAGGTAAGCATAAATTTTCTTTTCTTTTTTAAGACATGATGAGTCCACGGATCATCTTAATTACTAATGGGATTCAATACCCAAGCTAGAGTACACAGATGATACGGGAGGGACAAGACAGGGAACCTAAACGGAAGGCACCACTGCTTGAAGAACCTTTCTCCCAAAAGCGGCCTCAGCCGAGGCAAAAGTGTCAAATTTGTAGAACTTTGAAAAAGTGTGAAGAGAGGACCAAGTTGCAGCCTTGCAAATCTGTTCCACATAAGCTTCATCTTGGAACGCCCATGAGGAAGCAACAGCCCTCGTGGAATTAGCCGTAACTCTCTCGGGAGGCTGCTGTCCAGCAGTCTCATATGCAAAACATATGATACTCTTCAGCCAAAAAGAAAGAGAAGTAGCCGTAGCTCTCTGTCCCTTGCGTTTTCCTGAGAAAACCACAAACAAAGAAAAAGAGTGACAGTCCTTAGTCGCCTGCAGGTAAAAACTTTAAAGCATGGACCCTGTCCAAATTGTGCAGAAGTCTTTCCGTCTGAGAAGGATTATTAGGACACAGGAAAAGAACAACACTCTCCTGATTAATGTTCTGATCAGAAACAACCTTAGGAAGAAATCCTAATTTAGTACATAAAACTACCTTATCCGAATGGAAAATAAAATATGGTGACTCATACTGTAATGCTGAGAGCTCTGACACTCTCCGAACAGAAGAAATAATAAGAAATAAAAACCTTCCAAGATAACATCTTAATATCTAAGGAATGCATAGGCTCAAATGGAGCCCCTTGAAGAACTGAGTACTAAATTCAGACTACATGGAGGAGCAACTGGTTTGAACACAGGCCTGACCAAGGCCTGACAAAATGATTGTACATCTGGTACATCTGCCAGACGTTTGTGTAACAAAATAGATCTCTGTCCCTTGAGATTTGACCCTTTAAGGAACTTGACGATAAACCTTTCTCCAAACCCTCTTGGAGAAAAGACAAAATTCTAGGAATCCTAACTCTATTCCATGAGTAGCCCATGGTTTCACACCAATAGAGATATTTACGCCATATCTTATGATACATTTTTCTAATGACAGGCTTACGAGCCTGAATCATGGTCTCAATGACCAAGTCAGAAAAACCCCGCTTGGATAATAAGCGTTCAATCTCCAAGCAGTTGTCATAAATTGACCCTCTTGGATCAAGGGAAGAATGGAACGAATAGTTTCCATCTTGAAGGACGGTACTCTGATAAATTTGTTTAGACTCTTTAGACAGATTGGGATAAAAACCCAGACCCTGTACCTGTATTGGAACTGGAACAATCACTCCCAGGTCTGAGAGGTCTCCTACTCAGTGTAAGAACGCCTCTCCTTTTGTCTGATCTGCAGATAATTTTGAAAGCAGAAACCTGACTCTGGGAGGAAAACTTTTGATCTTGAACCCAAGCCTGAGCGAAGACGGAAAGTCTGCCCCCTACAAGATATGATCCCGGATCAGGGGCATATCCTTCATGCTGTCTGATTCAACAGCAGGCTATTTGGATTTCTTTTTTTTTATATATATATCTTTAAATTTCAAAAGAGATTATTTCCGTCAAGCCAGGTCCCAACAAGGTCTTCCCTTGTAAGGAATCACTAAAAGCTTAGACTTAGAGCATACATCCGTAGAACAAGGCTCTAACCAAAAGGCTCTGTGAGCTGGAACAGAGAAACCTATGCTCCCAGTTTGATAACTTGAAGGTAAGAATTTGAAATAAAGGAATTAGCCAAATTGAAAGCTTTTATCCTATCCTGGATTTTATCCAGGGGAGTTTCTGACTTAGTAGCATCAGACAACGCATCAAACCAATACGCCGTTGCACTAGTGACTGTAGCAAAGTACACAGCTGGTTGCCATTGTAAGCCCTGATGTACATCCCTTTTCTAATTTTTGTCCATAGGACCTTTGAAAAACCCAACTATTCTCTAAGGGTATAGTAGTTCTCTTAGCTAAGCTGGAAACTACTCCTTCCACCCTAGGGAAGGTTTGCCCAGCCTCCTTAGCTGAGTCGGCTATGGGGAACATCTTTTTAAATATAGGGAATGCGTCTCATCCATTCCTTATAGCTTACTGGCCGCACTAGGATAGATTACACCAGTAGTGTGGCAGTCGCCCAGGGTAGCTAAATCCTCCCAAAGTAACAAATGGAGGTGATCAAGCTAAAAAAACTGAAAGAAAACCTCAGGATCAAATATTGATATTATTCATCTGAGTCTGATAATTCTCTCTCAGATAATCCAGAAGTATCTTCCTCTTTCAGGTAACAGGGAAGAACCATTCGGAACAACAACTACTGAATCAATCACCCTAAATGATTGAAAATAATTCCTCTAGTAATGTTTTCTACCACGTGGGAAAAACATATAAATGCATGAAATGCAGAGTAACTCCAGGTGGAGTGTGAGAGGAAGCGCAGGGCACTGCATGTGGGCCATAACATTTTGTGGGCACTATAGGAGAAATTTGTGGCATAAATTGACCATTGTCAACAGATTTCTAAACAGCAAACGCCTTAGAAGGAGTAGGTTCAGAAAAAGAGTGAAATTTTTTAATAAAAATTGACACATAAAAAAACGTTACTGTCTCTCTTTAAATTTAAAAAAAGTAACTATTTTTTGTGTGCTCTTGTTCCATCCTAAGTCACAAAGGATGAATTAAACAAATAAACAGCTGAAATTCCTTTAATAAAAATGAACACATAACCGTCTCTTTAAATTTTAAACTGTAACTTTTTATTTTTGTGCGCATAAATGAGTTAGATTAGCACGCAAATATTGTAGCCCCTACTTAAATGCAATAAAACTCATTCAACGGCTCAGTCTAATCTTGCTGAGGTGCCATCTGAAAAATACATTTTTAAACTGTTTATTTTCTTGAACATATTGTACATAAACAAGTCCGAAACGCTGTACTTTTAATAGCGCTGGCTGGAACCGCATTGAGAAGGAAAACACTAAAGACTGTGATAGATGCTCTGCCTTCCGATATCGTAATTGAGGTGGAGAGCGCAATCTAACACAGCTTCAACGTAGCTCCGCCCCTCGTGGGCGTGATAACACTATTTCCCGGCACCATTATGACTGTGCCTTCAGATAGAGGATAATGAAGCCCAAAACGGTGACAAAAGTAACTCCGCCCATCGTGGGCGTATCAAAAAACTAACTGAACCACTTAATTTTGCACACTGTTCAGAAATTGGGGACAAATTGTGCTACCGCATGTTAGGTAGCTCTATAGCCCATATGAGTGACTAATTTTGCACACTGTTGTTCAAACAACCACCTCCTGAGTCCTTATCATCTTGTTCACCCAACTGTTTGAGGCCCCCAGAGTACAAGCCACATTTAGTCTCCTTAGCCCCAGTGCCTGCTAACAATGTGCTGTCACAGGATCCCCTCCCTTTATATGAATAGGAGGTATGTCCCAATAAAGGAGATATATCCCAATAGTGTTCTACTTACTCTAAGATCTTCCCAGACCCAGAATAAAAAGTTAGCACTTACCTTTAAAATCTGCCCGACAGCAGGGCAGCTCAGCAGGTTTGCGAGGTCCTCTCCCTCACATAGCCCTGTGGAAAAAGGATAAAGCCTGAGTAATCTTGCTTAGGCTATCAGGATTAGGGCAGCATGACTGTATGGGAGGCGCAGTGAGAATTATGCCCCACAAGTTCCCATTGCTCTAAAGCCACCAAAGCTCTACTGAAGAGACTGATATGGACTACGGCTACACCCTAGAACAAAGCAGCACAATCTTGCACTACTTTAAAAATAATAAACTCTTGATCGAAGAATCTATACTAACACCTCACTTTACCTCTTCCTATCACTAACGTAGGCAAAGAGAATGACTTGGGTGGGAGGGAAGGGAGGAGCTATATATACAGCTCTGCTGTGGTGCTCTTTGCCTCCTCCTGCTGACCAGGAGGTGAACATCCCATTAGTAATTAAGATGATCCGTGGACTCATCGTGTCTTAAAAAAGAAATCCTATTAAAAACATGGGCACTTTCATTCATCAACCTTCCCATTTCACTTGTTTTGTTAAAATACTTAACTTTTATTCTTGAAAGCCGCTCCAGCACTTCCCCCGCCCTTCGCAAGCCTCTTCATACATCAGCAACGACAAATCCAGCTTCCTCCCCAGAGCAAACATTGCCTTAGGCGAAGCCGTGATTGGAGGATGCCAGATTGGTCATTTTTGACATATGAAGAGGCTTGAGACGGGCGGGGAAAGCGCTTGAGCAGCTTTCAAGAATAAAAGTTAAGTATTTTAACAAAACGCGTGAAATGTAAAGTTTGAAGAATGAAAGTGCCCATGTTTTTAATAGGATTTTTAAAAACCGGGCACACATTCGTCAAACTTTACATTCACTTTAAAGACCCCAATACAGCTAAATCAAAAGGATATCAATTTGTGACAAGTTTTCAAAATAACATCAAACCACCACAGTTAATGAGTTGACTTAAAGGCTAAGAGCATTTACATCACAGGAAAGAGGGTTAATATGCAACTTAAGGGACCACTAAATACAATTGCATAATTAAAGGGCCATGATAGCCAAATGTTGAAACACTTGAAAGTGATGCAGCATAGTTGTAAAAAGCTGACTAGAAAATATCACCTGAACATCTCTATGTAAAAATTAAAGATATTTTACCTCAAAATGTCCTAAGTATTCACAGCCCATTGTAAAGGACTTTAAGCAGCGAATCAGAATGCCTGTCCCGGGACCTGCAAGGGAGCATGCTTCATGCACACTCATGTTATTTCCCTATTCAGTTTAAGGAAGTTTACTATGAAATCTCATGAGATCGCAGTAAAAGAGTTCATGACCTCAGCGCTACTGATTGGCTGCTATTCATTTCTTACTTTTTTTTTTAGCCTACAGCTGGAAGTAACTGAAAGATAACTTTTTACACATCACTTACTCTGGTGAACTGAGGAAATTGTGAAGTAAAATATCGTTCTTTTATACATAGAGATTCTTAGGTAATATTTTCATGTCAGCTTTTTACAGTTATGATGCATCAGTTTCAAGTTATTTAGCATATGAGTATTATGTCCCTTTTAAAAAAAAGCATAAGGGGCGGAGCCTGGAGGGGTAACGGAATGGCCGCATAGGTGTGGAGCTCCAGGCAGCTAAATAAGAGTATAGGCGCTTTTTAGCTTTTAAACTCAGGCAGTCTTGCCCTGCTGCAACCTAATGTGAGACCGGAACGTCAGAGCTACTAATTGAGCAAAGCTGAGCTCAGCAGTACCCGACACGGAGACAAGCCAGGAGGAGGTACACAGCACAGGGAGACAGCGGCCATGTCGGGAACCCACGTGGCGTAAGTGAGAGAACTGCTCTCCTCACTCCTATGAGGACAAGCGTGGGGGCACACAGATAAACCCAGAGTGAGTAGCGGTGAATACCGCAGTCAAGCTGAAATGACTGGTGGGGGCATTAAGGGGTAAACGGAGGCTATAAGATGCAGAGACTGTGAAACAGCAGGGCTTTTGTAACGCAGGGGAAAATACAGTGTGACGCAGAAGTGCTGGGAGTGATAGGAGCGCTCTCAATGTAAAACTCCTCTCTAAGTTTGAATAAAAACACGCTCCTCAGTTTGATTAAAGGGTCCCTAACCAAGCTCTGATGGAGTCTACAAACTTCATAGATTTACAGATGCGCAATAGGGATGCATACAGACTGACATACTTACACTGTTAAAACTACCTCAACTCTGGATTGATCGTATAGCTTGTCAGAAACCTGGGTGTTATGTCCTAACAGCAATACCAGATTTAAGGAGGAGCTGTCTTATATGAGCATAGGTCTTATAGCCGCAGAGAGCTAAAACACCTTAAATTAAACATTAAGGGGACAGCCTGTCAAAACCTTATATTTACAGAGGTTTGTAAGAAGCAGTCTTTATACTACTGGTGGAGGGCTGCAATTATGGCCTCTAAAAGAAATATTAAAGCTACATCACTAGGCAAACAATCTACAGCGCCCATCTTCTTTAAAGCTACGAGAGGAGAGAAGTCTCCATAACAACATTCACCCCAGTCGGATATGGAAAGAGATTGTGACATGGGCTCCCAAACAGGACCTGGAAATCAAGAACCATTAACAAAAGCTGATATGGAGCATTTAGTTTCAAAACAGGACATTCCCACAAATTTTGAGAAACTTCTGGAAAAAATAGAGCCCCGGCAAAACACGGTTACCAATAGCTTGACAGAACTTAAGCAGGAGGCTCTAGAGTGAATTCTCTTGAAGAAAGCGAGATTCCTTAGCAGAAGGTTTAAACAATATTACGACTCAAACGACAGCTCAACAACAAGAATTAGAAGAGATTCATGACAAACTTGAAGACCTAGAGAACCGCAGCCGCCGCTGTAATATACGCTTGAAAGGTGTGGCGGAATCGGTGAGCCCGAAAGAGTTGAATATGTACCTACTTAATCTATTTCAAGGTTGGAGGTGAGGAGAAATTTCAGATAGAAATGGCCCACAGGGCACTGCGGCCGAAACCTAAAGGAGAAGATCCGCCATGTGATGTTATCATTCGGATGCTCAGATTCCAAGAAAAAGAAGAAGAAATTATGGCGACGGCACGCAGAAATTCGACATTTAAATACCAAGGCAATGTCACTCAATTTTTTCAAGACTTATGCTTGAGGACCTTGCAGAGGAGAGGTGTCCTTCGACCATTCACATTCCAACTAAGAAAAAATCAAATCCCTTACAGATGGGGATTCCCATTCGCACTTCACATCACTTGGGAGAATAGGATCCTCTCCATTAAGGATCCAGAAGAGATTCCGGAAATCTGCGGAAAATTGAAACTTGATCCCCCAGCTCTTCAGCAACAGAGATCAACTACAGGAAGTGAAGAGGGAAACAGAAAATCTTTTCAGAAAAAATGGTCTCGTGTGCCTGAAAAGAAGAGGAAGACATGAAGCGGTAGAAACTGATCTTTAGGGACAGAAACATTTGGGGCTCTATTGAGCTCCTGGACTGGTCTAATTATGCAAGAAATCTATGTTAAGGGAGGTCGGGACTTACTGAACCCAGATCGTCAGACAGATGAGTATACAATTTTGCTATCCATACGTTGTTTTCACAGGTTATGTCACATATATGGCAAGATTGGGACTCTGAGTTATTATAATAGTTAAACAGATGTATATAAATAAGTTAAGATTACTATCTGAGGAGGAATGTAATTGGGACTCAAATATCTGTCTGTTGGCTCTTAGAGTTATTTATGGGGGATATATGCGTGATGCACAGCGCCAACACATAGGGCACACTGAACGTTTTCGAAATGTATTAAACCAATTTCAGAAATGACTGTCGGAGCTACAGTACTATACACATATACGCCATTGATGTTATTATGAGATAGAAACATTTAGCTGCCTTTCTAGTTCACTGTGATGCACTGTTCAGTTCAGATTGAAATAGTTACTGTTTATGTGTTATGTTATTGTTTGTTATTGTTTATTTTCTTCTAGGTGGTGCCGAATAGTAGTAGGGAACAGGGTCAAATAGTCTGGAACGGGAGGCAGGATAACTGGGATTTAAAACACATCAAGGTTCTAACACTTTCTTACAATAATGACAGAGTTTTTAGATATGAGGATGAGGAATAGAATGTGAGAAGGAGGGGCTAGGTAATGATGTCAAATAACCTAATTTTACTTTCTCACAACGCAAGGGGACTTAATACAGATACTAAAAGAAAGACTGCTATGAAACAATACCTGAAAGCAAAAGCTAAAATAATATTTTTACAAGAGACACACTTTGTGAAATCGACTATCCCAAAGTTTTGGTCGCACCATTTCCCGCAGCATTTCCATTCAACATCAGACTCTAAAAAAAGAGGGGCTACAATATTGATACATAGATCCCTTGACTTGGTGACAGACAGGGTAATTACAGACAAGGAAGGACGATACGTGATAGTCCAGGGAACAATTCAGGGTTCAAACATAACGCTATGTAATGTATATGCCCCCAATGAAACTCAAAACGCCTTCTTTACCAAGATGTCCTCATTGCTCATACAATGGTCACAAACTAGAGTAATCCTCGCAGGGGACTTTAATGTCAACATGTCTCCCTTAGTGGGGTTGGTAACCTCCAAACAAACTAGCAAACATAGGCACAATAGTATAATTAAATCAATCAGAAATTCACTAGAAGAGCTTAGCCTTGTGGATTCATGGGAGGCGGTAGGCAGATCAACTCATGACTACACTTACTATTCACCTGCTCGTAAAACATACACCACACTTGACTACATCTTTGTTAGTCAAATTATGACGCCTAATTTAGTGAAGGTAGGCACTGAAGCATGTGTCTGGTCAGACCACTCCCTGGTATACTCGGAGTTAACGGGACTTATAAATTTCTCTAGGCGAAGGTCATGGACATACAACCCAACATTGTTGAGGGACCCTGAGATACATGGGAGCGTACAGAGGGCACTTAGCGAATATTGGGATATAAACACCGGGTCTGTTAGGAATCCATTAGTGACATGGGCTGCTCACAAGCCCTTCGTAAGAGGACTCCTCATAAAGGAAAAATTGATAAAAAACAAGCTAGAGGCCACATTGGTTAACACATTGCAGAAGGAGGTCGAACACTTGGAGAGGGAACACCAACGCACTATCTCTAACAACACATACAAGTTATTAGTGACTAAAAGAAGGGAGTTAGCCCAGATATTGAATGATGCCTCTATTAGAATGGCTTTGAGGTTGAGAGCCCATTATTTTGTATATGCAAACAAACCAGACAGATACCTGGCATACAAGTTGAGAGAAAAGAACAAATTCTTTTCTATACCCAAGTTATATACAGATGGGGGTTCTATTACCTCGAACCCACAGGAAATAGCAGACAGTTTCGCTCACTATTATGAGAATTTATATGACAGGAAGAAAGTGGCGTCGGGAAATATAACCACCCAGACAACCAAATTTCTAGACGGGGCGAAATTAAACTCAGTTAAGGACAGCGACCTAGAAAGTCTTAACAAGAAAATAACGAGCTCGGAAGTCTTAGGGGTAATTAAGGATTTAAAAATTGGTAAAGCGGCGGGTCCAGATGGTCTGACGGGAGAATATTATAAACTCTTTAAGAAAGAATTACTACCCCATCTAGCCAACTTTTGTAATGGCATCATAGAAGGTTGGGAGTTACCTAGGGAATCGTTACAGGCAAACATCATAGTGATACCAAAGGGAGGGAAAAACGCTAAATATTGTCAAAATTACCGGCCGATCTCCATGATAAACCATGACATTAAAATCTTTGCCAAAATTATGGCGAACAGACTAAAACAGATACTTCCCTCACTGGTTCATCAAGATCAGGTGGGATTTATTCAGGATAGGGAGGCCCCAGACAACGTTAGGAGAACTATCACTCTGTTAGATTATCTGAAGGCGACCGGTACACCAGCTCTATTCCTGTCATTAGACGCAGAAAAAGCATTCGACAGGGTAGACTAGAATTTTAGGTTTAAAGTACTTTTAGCCATGGCTTTCAAAGGGACCTTTATACAAGCGCTTAAACAAATCTATTCAGGGCCGACAGCGGTGGTGGGAGCGGCGGGTTATATTTCAAGGCAAATTGAAGTTTTAAATGGCACCCGGCAGGGATGCCCGTTGTCGCCGCTGTTGTTCGCTATAGGTATAGAGCCACTAGCTTTGTATATTAGGAATTCGAGAGACATTTCGGGGGTGCAGTTAGCAACCTCAGAATACAAATTAATGCTATTCGCTGATGACGTTTTATTGACGTTAACCAAGCCCTTAAACTCATTACCACACTTATATAAAATCCTGGAAGAATACTCAGATTTCGGGGTACAAGATAAATACCACTAAATGTGAGGCACTGTCGATCTGTTTACCCCCACGTACGAAAAAAGCGATTGAGTTAAATTTCGACATTTCATGGGCAAAGAATTACATAACATATTTAGGGGTCAAATTGAGTGATAATTTGTCTGATTTATATAAACTAAATTATATTCCTATCTATAAAACTATTAGAAATGATTTAGGGAAGTGGAAAAAGGGTAATTTCTTGTGGTATGGGAAACTTATGTCAATTAAGATAAATGTCCTCCCGAGATTAATGTATCTTTTTAGAGCTATTCCAATCGGTATTCCTACCCCGGAACTCAAGGCTTTGCAAGACGACCTATTAAAATTTCTGAGAGGAGACGGGAAGACAAGGATTGCGCCACAATTGTTGAAGCAACATAGACAGGTGGGGGGAGTAGGGGTCCCAAATCTTGTAGAATACTATCGGGCATCTAGATTAGCTCAGGTGGTAATCCTAGGAAAAAGTGATTGCGAGTTAGTATGGCCAAAGATAGAGGCGGAAATAGCGGGATGCAATAGAGCAGCAGACATTATATGGGACTCAGGGTTCCTTCTAAAAACAAAAGATTACAAGTCACCGATAACGGCGGAAGCAGTCCACTTATGGACTAAAATCACGAGAGGACTGAAACTATGTAAGACGGAGTCCTTGCTAATGCCCATCAAATTTTTACTACCCAGGGACTCGAGAAGGCTATTGGGTAAATGGGAAAACAAGGGCTTATATAGGGTAGCGAATTTCTTACACAACTCAAAAATGCTCATGTTTAATAAGGTTAGAGAGAGAATAGACCCGGAACACCTTCATTGGTATCTGTATCTACCAATTAGTTCGGTAATTAACGCATTTCTGTCACATAAACAGTCCTCACCACCTACAGAACTCGAGAGAAAGATAAGTGCTACATTCAGGGGGAAAAGGTTGATCTCCAGAATCTACTTGCCGATTCAAAAAGCTAGGATATCAGTCTAAGTCACCCTTGATAGAGAGATGGGAAAGGGATATTATGGAGAAAAGCGAATGGGATGATTTGCTGTGGGATGCAAGCAAAAGATTGATTAGTGCGGATATGAGGGAGAATTCCATCAAGGTGTGGTTCCGATGGTAGCTGACACCTGTTAGAACAGCACACTATGCTGTAACCCATGATGGAAACTGCTATAGAGGTTGTCGCGAAAAGGGGACTTTTAGACATATGTGGTGGGATTGCCCGAGGGTCCAAGCACTTTGGAGGAGACTTTCAGATATGATAGGGAACCTGCTAGACGAGAGAGTAACCCTCACAATATCACAAGCATTACTACACGATAGGGTGAGACCATTTAATAAGGCAATTAACAGGTTTATCAGAATCCTCTGCACATGCCTGAGAATATGTGTCGCCAGACACTGGAAAGTGGGGACGCCCGCTTGGCAGGAAGTGGTAGACAAAATTACAGACACCTATAACTTGTCAGAAATAGAGGCCTGGTCACAGGGACAGCCAGAGCAGTTCCAAAAGCTTTGGTTCTACTGGATGTTAAGGAAGGAGGAGTTACAAAATGTGGCAGAGTAGGACCGATAGAATGAACTATGGAGGTGGCGGGTGACTCTTATAAACAGGGTTGAGAACTTAGGATGTGGAGATATTTTTCAGATTGATAATTAACACATATGTTGGAAGACATACAAACATACAATTTCCCACCTGGGAAAGAGATTGATCGGCACTACCTGGAAGGGGGGGGGGGGGGGAGTTTACTAGGGGAGGGGCTGAAGTTTTAGTTTTTTACACTGTCATATGTACAGGGCAGAGGATGTATTGTTGAAATATATAAATGAACAAAGTCATTTAATTCATTGTGCCTCTTTGAACATATGTTCTGTCATGATACATATTTAACATGTGAGAAGAGTTATCACCTGTACACTTATGCGATGATGCTTTAATTTGTTGTTCAAAATCAATAAAAATGATTTCAAATAAAAAAAAAAAAAGCATAATAAAAAAGGCAATAACACCTACTATGAATTATAAATAAGCAGTAAAAAAATTTCGGTCAAATGTATTTTTTCTCCCCTTTTTCCATCCCCCAGTCAAACTAGTATACATATACCCTGTTAGCTTGTGCACATGCTCAATATGAGCTTGTTCCCCAGAAAGTTTGTATACAAAGGCTGCAAAATTTGATAATGAAAGTAAATTGGAAAGGGTCTTAAAACTGCATGCTCTATCTGAATCATAAAAGTTTTTATGATTATTGCTTATGTACACAAAACATTGTTGTTTTTTTAGAACGTTGCATTTATGCCATATATTCTTTACTTGTAATGAAGACCAGATTATCATTTCATATAAAAAGTAATATATAATATGTAAAATAAACTATATTAGTGAACATACATCAGACATATACACTCACCTGTGCCCTGCAACAAGGGTTGCCACCCGTCCCTTAAAGAGACACTGTACCCAAAAATTTTCTTTTGTAATTCAGAAAGAACATGCAATTTTAAGCAACTTTCTAATTTACTCCTATTATCAATTTTTCTTCGTTCTCTTGCTATCTTTATTTGAAAAAGAAGGCATCTAAGCTTGTTTTGGGTTCAGTACTCTGGACAGCACTTTTTTATTGGTGAATGAATTTATCCACCAATCAGCAAGGACAACCCAGGTTGTTCACCAAAAATGGGCCGGCATCTAAACTTACATTTTTGCATTTTAAATAAAGATACCAAGAGAATGAAGAAAATTTGATAAAAAGGAGTAAATTAGAAAGTTGCTTAAAATGTCATGCTCAATCTGAATTAAGAAAGAAAAAATATGGGTACAGTGTCCCTTTAAAATACAGAACACTTATAAGTTACACATGCTGCAGGGTGGAATATGAATAGTGCTGTCCAGACAAACAATACATGTTCCTCCCTGCACACCCTGCAGCATGTGTAACTCATAAGTGTCCAGGAAAACATGGCTGAGGTGGCAACCCTACCTGCAACCCTCACACATACATACACTTTCTGCGCTCTGTTTCCCACACATACACTCACCTATCCCCTCCTTCCCTCAGACATGTCACACACCTACACTCACCTGCGCCCTGTGTTCCTCAGACCTGTCACACACGTACACTCACCTGCACCCTGCGTCCCTCAGACATGTCACACCCATACACTCACCTATAACCTCCTTCCCTCAGACATGTCACACACATACACTAACCTATCCCCTCCTTCCCTCATACATGTCACACACGTACACTCACCTGCACCCTGTGTCCCTCAGACATGTCACACGTACACTCACCTATCCCCTCCTTCCCTCAGACATGTCACACACGTACACTCACCTGCACCCTGTGTCCCTCAGACATGTCACACACGTACACTCACCTGCGCCCTGTGTCCCTCAGACATGTCACACACGTACACTCACCTGCACCCTGTGTCCCTCAAACATGTCACACACGTACACTCACCTATCCCCTCCTTCCCTCAGACATGTCACACATATACACTCGCCTATCCCCTCCTTCCCTCAGACATGTCACACACGAACACTCACCTGCACCCTGCGTCCCTCAGACATGTCACACACATACACTCACCTATCCCCTCCTTCCCTCAGAGATGTCACACACATACTCACCTATCCCCTCCTTCCCTCAGACATGTCACACACATACACTCACCTATCCCCTGCGTCCCTCAGACATGTCACACACGTACACTCACCTATCCCCTCAGACATGTCACACACATACTCACCTATCCCCTCCTTCCCTCAGACATGTCACACACATACACTCACCTATCCCCTCAGACATGTCACACACGTACACTCACTTATCCCCTCCTTCCCTCAGACATGTCACACACGTACACTCACTTATCCCCTCCTTCCCTCAGACATGTCACACACGTACACTCACCTGCACCGTGTCCCTCAGACATGTCACACACGTACACTAACCTGCACCCTGTGTCCCTCAGACATGTCACACACGTACACTCACCTATCCCCTCCTTCCCTCAGACATGTCACACACATACACTCACCTATCCCCTCCTTCCCTCAGACATGTCACACACATACACTCACCTATCCCCTCCTTCCCTCAGACATGTCACACACATACTCACCTATCCCATCCTTCCTTCAGACATGTCACACATACACTCACCTATCCCCTCCTTCCCTCAGACATGTCACACACGTACACTCAGCTATCCCCTCCTTCCCTCAGACATGTCACACACGTACACTAACCTGCACCCTGTGTCCCTCAGACATGTCACACACATACTCACCTACCCCTCCTTCCCTCAGACATGTTACACACATACTCACCTACCCCTCCTTCCCTCAGACATGTCACACACATACTCACCTATCCTCTCCTTCCCTCAGACATGTCACACACGTACACTCACCTGCACCCTGTGTCCCTCAGACATGTCACACACGAACACTCACCTGCACCCTGTGTCCCTCAAACATGTCACACACATACACTGACCTATCCCCTCCTTCCCTCAGACATGTCACACACGTACTCGCCTATCCCCTCCTTCCCTCAGACATGTCACACACGTACACTCACCTGCACCCTGTGTCCCTCAGACATGTCACACACGTACACTCACCTGCACCCTGTGTCCCTCAGACATGTCACACACGTACACTCACCTGCGCCCTGTGTTCCTCAGACCTGTCACACACGTACACTCACCTGCACCCTGCGTCCCTCAGACATGTCACATACATACACTCACCTGCACCCTGTGTCCCTCAGACATGTCACACCCATACACTCACCTATAACCTCCTTCCCTCAGACATGTCACACACATACACTAACCTATCCCCTCCTTCCCTCAGACATGTCACACACGTACACTCACCTGCACCCTGCGTCCCTCAGACACATCACACACGTACACTCACCTGCACCCTGCGTCCCTCAGACGTCACACACGTACACTCACCTGCACCCTGTGTCCCTCAGACATGTCACACACGTACACTCACCTGCGCCCTGTGTTCCTCAGACCTGTCACACACGTACACTCACCTGCACCCTGCGTCCCTCAGACATGTCACATACATACACTCACCTGCACCCTGTGTCCCTCAGACATGTCACACCCATACACTCACCTATAACCTCCTTCCCTCAGACATGTCACACACATACACTAACCTATCCCCTCCTTCCCTCAGACATGTCACACACGTACACTCACCTGCACCCTGCGTCCCTCAGACATGTCACACACGTACACTCACCTGCACCCTGCGTCCCTCAGACCTGTCACACACGTACACTCACCTGCACCCTGCGTCCCTCAGACATGTCACACACGTACACTCACCTATCCCCTCCTTCCCTCATACATGTCACACACGTACACTCACCTGCACCCTGTGTCCCTCAGACATGTCACACACGTACACTCACCTGCACCGTGTCCCTCAGACATGTCACACACGTACACTCACCTGTACCCTGTATCCCTCAGACACATCACACACGTACACTCACCTGTGCCCTGTATCCCTCAGACACATCACACACGTACACTCACCTGTGCCCTGTATCCCTCAGACACATCACACATGTACACTCACCTGTACCCTGTATCCCTCAGACACATCACACACGTACACTCACCTGTGCCCTGTATCCCTCAGACACATCACACACATACACTCACCTGTGCCCTGTATCCCTCAGACACATCACACACGTACACTCACCTGTGCCCTGTATCCCTCAGACACATCACACACATACACTCACCTGTGCCCTGTATCCCTCAGACACATCACACACGTACACTCACCTGTGCCCTGTATCCCTCAGACACATCACACACGTACACTCACCTGCACCCTGTGTCCCTCAAACATGTCACACACATACACTCACCTGCACCCTGTGTCCCTCAGACATGTCACACACGTACACTCTCACCTGCACCCCGTTTCCCTCAGACATGTCACACACATACTCACCTATCCCCTCCTTCCCTCACTCAGACATGTCACACACATACTCACCTATCCCCTCCTTCCCTCAGACATGTCACACACATACTCACCTATCCCCTCCTTCCCTCAGACATGTCACACACGTACACTCACCTATCCCCTCCTTCCCTCAGACATGTCACACACGTACACTCACCTATCCCCTCCTTCCCTTAGACATGTCACACACATACACTCACCTATCCCCTCCTTCCCTCAGACATGTCACACACATACTCACCTATCCCCTCCTTCCCTCAAACATGTCACACACATACACTCACCTATCCCCTCCTTCCCTCAGACATGTCACACACATACTCACCTATCCCCTCCTTCCCTCAGACATGTCACACATACACTCACCTATCCCCTCCTTCCCTCAGACATGTCACACACATACACTCACCTATCCCCTCCTTCCCTCAGACATGTCACACACGTACACTCACCTATCCCCTCTTTCCCTCAGACATGTCACACACGTACACTCACCTATCCCTTCCTTCCCTCAGACATGTCACACACGTACACTCACCTATCCCCTCTTTCCCTCAGACATGTTACACACGTAAACTCACCTGCACCCTGTGTCCTTCAGACATGTCACACATACTCCCCTATCCCCTCCTTCCCTCAGACATGTCACACACATACACTCACCTATCCCCTCCTTTCCTCACACATACACTCACCTATCCCCTCCTTCCCTCAGACCTGTCACACACATACACTCACCTATCCCCTCCTTCCCTCAGACCTGTCACATACATACTCACCTGCACCCTGCGTCCCTCAGACATGTCACACACGTACACTCACCTATCCCCTGCGTCCCTCAGACATGTCACACACGTACACTCACCTATCCCCTGCGTCCCTCAGACATGTCACACACGTACACTCACCTATCCCCTGCGTCCCTCAGACATGTCACACACGTACACTCACCTATCCCCTGCGTCCCTCAGACATGTCACACACGTACACTCACCTATCCCCTCCTTCCCTTAGACATGTCACACACATACACTCACCTATCCCCTCCTTCCCTCAGACATGTCACACACATACTCACCTATCCCCTCCTTCCCTCAAACATGTCACACACATACACTCACCTATCCCCTCCTTCCCTCAGACATGTCACACACGTACACTCACCTATCCCCTCTTTCCCTCAGACATGTTACACACGTAAACTCACCTGCACCCTGTGTCCTTCAGACATGTCACACATACTCCCCTATCCCCTCCTTCCCTCAGACATGTCACACACATACACTCACCTATCCCCTCCTTCCCTCAGACCTGTCACACACATACACTCACCTATCCCCTCCTTCCCTCAGACATGTCACACACATACTCACCTATCCCCTCCTTCCCTCAGACATGTCACACATACACTCACCTATCCCCTCCTTCCCTCAGACATGTCACACACATACACTCACCTATCCCCTCCTTCCCTCAGACATGTCACACACGTACACTCACCTATCCCCTCTTTCCCTCAGACATGTCACACACGTACACTCACCTATCCCTTCCTTCCCTCAGACATGTCACACACGTACACTCACCTATCCCCTCTTTCCCTCAGACATGTTACACACGTAAACTCACCTGCACCCTGTGTCCTTCAGACATGTCACACATACTCCCCTATCCCCTCCTTCCCTCAGACATGTCACACACATACACTCACCTATCCCCTCCTTTCCTCACACATACACTCACCTATCCCCTCCTTCCCTCAGACCTGTCACATACATACACTCACCTGCACCCTGCGTCCCTCAGACATGTCACACACGTACACTCACCTATCCCCTGCGTCCCTCAGACATGTCACACACGTACACTCACCTATCCCCTGCGTCCCTCAGACATGTCACACACGTACACTCACCTATCCCCTGCGTCCCTCAGACATGTCACACACGTACACTCACCTATCCCCTGCGTCCCTCAGACATGTCACACACGTACACTCACCTATCCCCTGCGTCCCTCAGAGATGATCTGCAGCTTCTAGCCTATTTCTTAGCCACTGATCTGCTGTTTGTTCCGTGTTACATAAAATCTTAGCATTGTTTTCACCTGAAAAAAATAATAAAATTACTATTTACAATTTCTGTTGTCTCTTTTAAAAAATGGTTTAAAACAAAATGCAAAAAACTGTGTAATTTAAGTTAAATACACCTGAGCCTTCATCACTAGCAGTGACATCTGGAAGAAACATCCCATAAAATGACATCAGCCCAACAGTAAAAAGGGAATTTATGCTTACCTGATAAATTTATTTATTTTACGATATGACGAGTCCACGGATTTCATACTTACTTATGGGATATCGCCTCCTGGTCAGCAGAAGGAGGCAAAGAGCACCACAGCAGAGCTGTATATATAGCTCCTCCCTTCCCTCCCACTCCAGTCATTCGACCGAAGTTAGGAAGAGAAAGGAAAAGCTAAGGTGCAGAGGTGACTAAAGTTTAACAAAAATAAAGACCTGTCTTAGAAAATGACAGGGTGGGCCGTGGACTCGTCATATCGTAAAATAAATAAATTTATCAGGTAAGCATAAATTTCCTTTTCTTTTACAAGATATGACGAGTCCACGGATTTCATCCTTACTTATGGGATACAATACCAAAGCTATAGGACACGGATGAAAGGGAGGGACAAGACAGGAACCTAAACGGAAGGCACCACTGCTTGAAGAACCTTTCTCCCAAAAACAGCCTCTGACGAGGCAAAAGTATCAAATTTGCAAAAATTGTGAAGAGACGACCAAGTTGCAGCCTTGCAAATCTGTTCAACAGAAGCATCATTTTTGAATGCCCATGAAGAAGCCACAGCCCTAGTAAAATGAGCCGTAATTCTTTCAGGAGGCTGCTGTCCAGCAGTCTCATATGCAAAACGGATGATACTTTTCCCAAAAAGAAGAGAGGTAGCCGTAGCTTTCTGACCCCTACGTTTTCCAGAGAAAACAACAAATAATGAATATAATTGACGAAATTCTTTAGTCGCCTGCAAGTAAAACTTCAGGGCACGGACCACATCCAAGTTATGTAACAGACGCTCCTTCTGAGAAGGAGGATTAGGACACAATGAAGGAACAATAATTTCCTGATTAATATTTCTGTTAGAAACAACCTTAGGAAGAAAACCAGGTTTGGTATGTAACACTACCTTATCGGAATGAAAAATAAGGTAAAGAGAATCACATTGTAATGCTGAAAGCTCAGAAACTCTGCGAGCAGAAGAAATAGAAACCAAAAAGTAAAACTTTCCAAGATAATAATGTAATATCTATGGAATACATAGGTTCAAACGGAACCCCTTGAAGAACCTTAAGAACTAAATTCAACAAAGGCCTGATCCTAGTCAGAGCCTGAAAAAAAGATTGAACATCCGGAATATCTGCCAGACGTTTGTGTAGCAAAATGGATAAAGCAGAAATCTGTCCCTTTACAGAACTTGCTGATAACCCTTTCTCCAATCCTTCCTGGAGAAAGATAAAATCCTAGGAATCCTAATCTTACTCCATGAGTAGCCCTTGGATTCGCACCAATAGATATTTACGCCATATTTTATGGTAAATCTTTCTAGTAACAGGCTTACGTGTCTGGATCAAGGTATCAATGACCGAATCAGAGAACCCTCGCTTAGATAAAATCAAGAGTTCAATCTCCGAGCAGTCAGCTGCAGAGAAACTAGATTCGGATGATGAAAGGGTTCCTGAATGAGAAGCTCCTGCCTCAATGGAAGCTTCCACGGTGGCAGAGAGGACATGTCCACCAGATCGGCATACCAAGTCCTGTGAGGCCACGCAGGATCGATGAGAATCACCGAAGCCCTCTCCTGTTTGATCCGAGCAATCACCCGGGGAAGGAGAGCAAACGGTGGAAACAGATAAGCTAGGTTGATAGACCAAGGCACTGCCAAGGCATCAGTTCGGCCTGAGGATCACTGGACCTGGATCCATATCTCGGGAGCTTGGCATTCTGACAAGATGCCATAAGATCCAGCTCCGGTCTGTCCCATCTGAGAATCAGGGTGGCAAAGACCTCCGGATGGAGTTCCCATTCCCCCGGATGAAATGTCTGTCTGCTCAAAACATCCGCTCCCAGTTGTCCACTCCTGGGATGTAGATTGCTGACAGATAAGAGTGAGCCTCCACCCACCGAATTATCTTGGATACTTCTGTCATCGCTAAGGAACTCCTTGTTCCTCCCTGATGATTGATGTAAGCCACAGTCGTGATGTTGTCCGACTGAAATCAGATTCATTTGGCCGAAGCCAACTGAGGCCAAGCCTGAAGCGCATTGAATATTGCTCTCAACTCCAGAATATTGATTGGAAGTAGAGACACCAACTGAGTCCACACACCCTGAGCCCTCAGGGAATTCCAGACTGCACCCCATCCTAGTAGACTGGCGTTCGTTGTCACTATCACCCATCAGGGTCTGCGGAAGCACGTCCCTCGGGACAGATGATCCTGCGACAACCACCAAAGAAGAGAGTCTCTTGTCTCCTGATCCAGATCTATCTGAAGAGACAAATTTGCATAAACTCCATTCCCCTGTCTGAACATGCTCAGTTGTAGAGGTCTGAGATGAAAACGAGCAAACAGAATGATGTCCATTGCCGCCACCATCAATCCACATACCTCCATGCACTGAGCCACTGATGGCCGAGGATTGGACTGAAGGGATCTGCATGTATTCAGAATCTTTAACTCTCTGACGTCAGAAGATTTTCATGGATATAGAATCTATTAGAGTTCCCAGGAAAGGAACCCTTGTCTGTGGAATTAGTGAACTCTTTTCTAGATTCACCTTCCACCCGTGAGTCCTTAGAAAGGATAGAACAATGTTGGTATGAGATTTTGTCAGCTGATGAGACGACGCCTGGATCAGAATATCGTCCAGATAAGGCACCACTGTAATGCCCCGCGGCCTGAGAACCGCCAGCAGAGACCCTAGAACCTTTGTGAAGATCCTGGGTGCCGTGGCCAGCCCAAAAGGAAGGGCCACAAACTGAAAATGTTTGTCAAGAAAGGCAAACCTCAGGAACTGGTGATGATCTCTGTGGGTAGGAATATGAAGATATGCATCCTTTAAGTCCACGGTAGTCATATATTGACCCTCCTGGATCAATGGAAAAATTGTCTGAATAGTCTCCATCTTGAAGGATGGAACTCTGAAAAACTTTTTTAGACTCTTGAGATCTAAAATGGGTCGGAACGTTCCCTCTTTTTTGGGAACCACAAAAAGATTTGAGTAAAACCCCCGCCCCTGTTCCTGTTGGAACGGGACAAATTACTCCCATAGTAGAGAGGTCTTTTACACAACGTAAGAACACCTCTCTTTGTATCTGTCTACAAACAATCGTGAAAGAAGAAACCTTCCCCTTGGGAAGGAATTTTTGAACTCCAACTGATACCCTTAAGACACGATTTCTAGTGTCCAGGGATCCTGAACGTCTCTTATCCAAGCCTGGACAAAGAGAAAAAGTCTGCCCCCTACCAAATCCGGTCCCGGATCGGGGGCCTCCCCTTCATGCTGTCTTGGGAGCAGCAGCGGGCTTCTTGTGGGCTGTTTACCCTTGTTCCAAGCCTGGTAGAGTCTCCAGGTGGGCTAGGCTTGTGAATAATTCCCTTCCTGTTTAGCAGAAGGGGGGATTCCTTTGAACTTACGAAAGGAACGAAAATTACTCTGTCGTCTGTTTAGATGTTTTGTCCTGAGGGAGGAGATAACCCTTACCTCCCGTAATGTCAGAAATGATTTATTTCCAATCAGGCCCGAATAGGGTCTTTCCCTTGAAGGGAATAGCCAAAAGCTTACATTTAGAGGACACATCCACAGACCAAGATTTTAACCATAAAGGTCTTTGTGCTAAGATGGAGAATCCCGAACTCTTAGCAGCTAATTTGGTTATCTGAAAGGAACATCAGTAATAAAAGAATTAGCCAGCTTCAGCGCCTTAAGTCTGTCCTGTATTTCCTCTAAAGAAATCTCAGGTCTAAGAGACTCTTCTAGAGCGTCAACCCAAAAAACAGCCGCAGACCCATATTTCACCAAAAAGGAGCTGCTAAAACGGAGAACCCTGAACTTGTAGCCGCCAATTAGGTAAGGTGCAGGGAAGCGTCAGAAATAAATGAATTAGTTGACTTAAAAGCTTTAGTCCTAACAGGAATCTCTGCCAAAGAAGTCTCAGACTTAAGAGACTCTTCCCGAGTATCAAAACTCTAAGCAGAACCCCTACCAATGCAAACTGCCGGCTGCAATAGCAACCCTTGATGAACATAGATGGTCAGAATGAATATCTCTCATTTCTTATTCCTCTATACTTGAGTGTGTGTGTTGCATCCTCTATCACAAAAGGATGAACTAACAACAAACAGCTGAAAAACATCTATTATAATATACACAGAACAAAACGTTACTGTCTCTTTAAATCTCCAAGTAACTTATATCTCTGTGTCCTTGTACCATCCTATATCACAAAGGATGAAATAAACAAACAGCTTTAAGACTTTTAATAAAGTTTACACAGTAAAAATGTTACTGTCCCTTTAACTTCTCTAGCGTCAGAAAAAAAAACAATTAGCATGGGAAACTCGCTGGAAGTAGACGTTGCTATGCACATTAAAGCAACCATGTCATGAACCCAAAATTCCATAAGAACAGTACAAGGAACCGCAGAGCACCGCCTGTGGGCCAGACGAAAATTCTTTTTTTTTTTAAATACAAAACTGACTTTCAAATAAAAGAAACCCCACCAAAAACGGTACTGAACACAGGACGTTATCTGTTTTGTGTGTTACTGTCTCTTTAAAAGCGAAAGAGACAAATCTTTCAATGTCTTGCACACAATCGTCAGAGTTACTACGGGCATCTCAGATGATCTTGCTGAGATGATCCCTCACATCATGTTTAAATTAAAATGATAACGACATGTTCGTAGCAAAATGAAGTGCGTGTACTTGTAACATGATGATCGTCACACATACAGTCAACGCTTATGGGATTTTGAAAGGATTACACATTGTGCAAATAATCCACCACATCTTGTGCGCTTTACTTATTTATCCTGCCCAACAAGTCCATAACACCCCGTGAAGGGGAAGAAAAAGGGCGCGCTAGGAACAGGGCTATGATAAGGACCGCCCATTGTGGGCGTAAACAACACATAGAAAAATACAACGCCATAATTACGCTCAAAGAGAGCGATGTGAGCCCTAATATGTCACTGTGTAAACAGGTAGACAATAGTAAACTCCCGGTCGCTTGCTTTTTATAAATAACCGCCGGGAAAACATGCCCCATGATTGACTAAAATAAGCCATACTACATGTCACAACGCTATAATAAAAAATAGTCGCTGTGCCCCAGAGCAAGTACAGCAAACTCCCAGGCGGCTTATCTTTGTATAAAGAACCGCCGGGAGAACATGTGTTTGAATAACATAAGTCTATAACCACATGCCACAAATCTATGACAGACGCTGTGCCACAGGTAAGATATAGCAAATTCCCCAGTCGGCTTGAATTAGTATAAATAACCGCAGGGAGAACATGCCCCATGTGTGCTAACAACGATAAATTAAAGTTGCCAATGCCAGTGGGTTGTGAAATAAAAACATATTTGCTGTCAGTATATTCTCCTAAAGGGAAAAGAGAATGCATACCTAGAAAGAGCCCATATAACAGGTAAAGGGCTGCTCAAATATAACGTTAGAGGCCAAATCCTTCTAATATATTCTGCTATGCTTCAGAAACAAAAATGGCATTTACCTCACAAGGCAGCACTCAGGCGTGTGAAATCCCACTGCTCACATGGACCTGAAGGATACAAGAAAAATACTGAGCAAAAGACTCAGATTTTTTCCCAAAAAGGGCAGCAACAGTATATGGGAAGCGCAGTGAGAATTATGTCCCACGAGTTCCCATTGCTTTGAAGCCACCAAATGCTTCTCTTTTTGCACTGAAGAGACTGATTTGGTCTAGGCTAAACCCCAGAACAAAGTAGCACACTGTGGCACCACTTTAAAAAATAATAAACACTTGATTGAAGAATCTATAACTAACACCTCACTCTGCCTTTTCCTATCACTAACGCAGGCAAAGAGAATGACTGGGGTGGGAGGGAAAGGAGGAGCTATATATACAGCTCTGCTGTAGTGCTCTTTGCCTCCTCCTGCTGACCAGGAGGCGATATCCCATAAGGATGAAATCTGTGGACTCGTCATATCTTGTAAAAGAAATTCATGTGTCAAGCAGTAAGGTGAGTTAGATGGAAATAAGTTACATTACTAGCTGCCAATACAGCCTCATTGAAACCAATCAGAATTCCTTTGTGAGACTTATTACAGGGTTTTAAAAATAACACATTTTCCATTACTTATTGAAACCTCACTGTAGCCAATTCAATGATCTTAACATGTATTGCCTGGGTGAGAGAATCACCACAGTAAAATGATAAAAACATCAGCTATATAAAGGGGTTTATATAGTTCAATACAAAAGTATTTTCTACTTCAATAAAAGAGGAAAAGGAACACAAATAATGGAAATTAGCAAGTTTCACCTTTTAACTGCTGAGCCATTTCATACCCTTGTGCTGAAGTAGTTTTTAGTCTTTGGCATTTATTGTATTTAGAATTCAGCCCTACATAAGTTATATCACAGTCACCACAAATAACAGATGAGTTTTCATCTATGTGTTTTATTGGGTGGGAGTAGTGGCTCTAAAAGTGAGACACACACATACACTTACCTGTGCCCTGTGTCCCTCAGACACGTCACACACACACACATTCACTGTATCCTATATTGGCACATATTTCCTGCTCTGCAGCTTCTGGTATATTTCTTACATCAGTAGCAGTCACATCTGGAATAAATTACATGTAGAGACAGCATATCAGCAAGCAGAGCTTATATTACTAGCTGAAAATACACCCCCAATTGTAGCCAACCAGAATTTCCTTGTGTATTACACTTTTTTTTAGTTTTAAAAATATAATCAAAAACATTACATGTGCATTGCAAATGCACTCGCATCACAGCAACACCCCTTATACCTGACAAGGGGCAATGCAGTACTAGTATTCTAACAGCCCCTATACCTGAAATAGGGACAATACAACACTAGTATTCCAACAGCCCCTATATCTGACATGAGAACAATACAGCACTAGTATTCCATCAGCCAATAGGATTTTTTACCCTTTAATTCCGATTGGCTGATAGAATTCTATCAGCCAATCGGAATTCAAGGGACGCCATCTTGGATAACATCATTTAAAGGAACCTTCATTCTTCAAGATCCAGCAAAAGAAGAGGATGCTCCGCGCCGGATGTCTTGAAGATGGAACTGCTCCGCGTCAGAAGGATGAAGATAGAAGATGCCGTCTGAATAAAGACTTCTGCCCGCCTGGAGGACGACTTCTTGCCGCTTGGATGAAGACTTCTCCCAGCTTCGTTGAGGACTTCTGCCCACTTGGATGAAGACTTCTCCCGGATTGATGAGGATGGATCTTCGGGGGTTAGTGTTAGGTTTTATTAAGGGTTTATTGGGTGGGTTTTATTTTTAGATCAGGGTTTTGGGCACAGAAAAAGAGCTAAATGCCCTTTTAAGGGCAATGTTCATCTAAATGCCCTTTTCAGGGCAATGGGGAGCTTAGGTTTTTTAGATAGGATTTTATTTGGGGGGGTTTGGTTGTGTGGGTGGTGGGTTTTACTGTTGGGGGTTGTTTGTATTTTTTTTTTTTACAGGTAAAAGAGCCGATTTCTTTGGGGGCAATGCCCCGCAGTTTAGGCCAAAATAAACTTTTATGATTCATATAGAGCATGTAATTTTAAAATTTTTTGCAATTTTTCTTTTATCACCAATTTTGCTTTTTTCTTTTGGTATTCTTAGTTGAAAGCTTAACCTAGGAGGTTCATATGCTAATTTCTTAGACCTTGAAGGCCACCTCTTTTCAGAATGCTTTTTAACAGTTTTTCACCACTAGAGGGTGTTAATTCACATGTTTCATATAGATAACACTGTGCTCGTGCACGTGAAGTTATCTGGGAGCAGGCACTGATTGGCTAAACTGCAAGTCTGTCAAAAGAACTGAAATAAAGGGGCAGTTTGCAGAGGCTTAGATACAAGATAATCACAGAGGTTAAAAGTATATTAATATAACGGTGTTGGTTATGCAAAACTGGGGAATGGGTAATAAAGGGATTATCTATCTTTTAAAACAATAAAAATTCTGGTGTAGACTGTCCCTTTAAGGGCTATTGGCAGTTTAGTTTAGGCTAGGGGTTTTTTTTTTTTGGGGGGGGGGGGAAAGGTTTATTTTGATAAGGCTATTAGATTAGGTGTAATTAGTTTAACCCCTTAATGACAACTGGACGTACCTGGTACGTCAGTTGTCTAAGAGAGTGCTGGAAGTGATCGCAATCGCTTCCAGCAGCTCTCAGGGTATTGCAGTGATGCCTCGATATTGAGGCATCCTGCAATACCCTTTAAAAAGCATCCGATGCAGAGAGAGCCACTCTGTGGCCCTCTCTGCACCGGTAGCGATGGTGCCGTTGGTGGATGGGTGGTCGCTTACAAGGGAGGCGGGTGGGCGGCCCATCGCTCCCCGGCATCCGGTTCCTTCTAGTGCTTTGTGCACGCCGGATGCTGGGAGCGTGCGGAGGGGGGCCTGCGGGCGCGCGCGCGTGCATGTGTGTGTGCGCGCGCGCAGCAACCACTGCCACCAATGACTAATGAGAAGAGAGAGGGGGGCAGAAAACGTTTTTTTTTTTTTTTAAATAATAGGATCTTCTAGGGTAGGGGGATGGGGTTAGGTGGGGGGGCAGCTACACTACAGAAAACCGCTGTTTAATAAAATAAAAACAAAAAAAATCAACCTTTCTTTTTTGGGGAAAACTGGGTACTGGCAGACAGCTGCCAGTACCCAAGATGGTGGCAAATAGGTAGGTTGGGAGGGTTAGAGAGCTGTTTGGGGGGGGATCAGGGAGGTTGGGGGCTAAGGCAGGGGTCCATCACAGATGAATACTTAAAAAAAAAAAAAAAAAAAAAAACACCTTTTATTTTAGTACTGGCAGACTTTCTGCCAGTACTTAAGATGGCGGGGACAATTGTGGGGTGGGAAGTGTTTGGGAGGGATCAGGGGGTGGGATGTGTCAGGTGGGAGGCTGATCTCTACACTAAAGCTAAAATTAACCCTGCAAGCTCTCTACAAGCTACCTAATTAACCCCTTAACTGCTGGGCATAATACAAGTGTGGTGCGCAGCAGCATTTAGTGGCCTCCTAATTGCCAAAAAGCAACGCCAAAGCCATATATGTCTGCTATTTCTGAACAAAGGAGATCCCAGAGAAGCATTTACAACCATTTGTGACATAATTGCACAAGCTGTTTGTAAATAATTTCATTGAGAAACCTAAAATTGTTAAAAATTTAACTTTTTTTTTTTATTTGCTCGCATTTGGCGGTGAAATGGTGGCATGAAATGTACCAAAATGGGCCTAGATCAATACTTTGGGTTGTCTATTACACTACACTAAAGCTAAAATTAACCCTTCAAGGTCTCTACAAGCTCCCTAATTAACCCCTTCACTGCTGGGCATAATACACGTGTGGTGCACAGCGGTATTTAGTGGCCTTCTAATTACCAAAAAGCAATGCCAAAGCCATATATGTCTGCTATTTCTGAACACAGAGGATCCCAGAGAAGCATTTACAACCATTTGTGCCATAATTGCACAAACTGTTTGTAAATAATTTCAGTGAGAAACCTAAAGTTTGTGACAAAATTTGTGAAAAAGTGAACGATTTTTTTTTCATTTGCTCGCATTTGGCAGTGAAATGGTGGCATGAAATATACTAAAATGGGCCTAGATCAATACTTTGGGTTGTCTTCTAAAAAAAAATATATACATATCAAGGGATATTCAGAGATTCCGGACAGATATCAGTGTTCCAATGTAACTAGCGCTAATTTTGAAAAAAAGTGGTTTGGAAATAGCAAAGTGCTACTTGTATTTATTGCCCTATAACTTGCAAAAAAAGCAAAGATCATGTAAACATTGGGTATTTCTAAACTCAGGACAAAATGTAGAAACTATTTAGCATGGGTGTTTTTTGGTGGTTGTAGATGTGTAACAGATTTTGGGGGTCAAAGTTAGAAAAAGTGTGTTTTTTTCAATTTTTTTCCTCATATTTTATAATTTTTTTTATAGTAAATTATAAGATATGATGAAAATAATGGTATCTTTAGAAAGTCCATTTAATGGCGAGAAAAACGGTATATAATATGTGTGGGTACAGTAAATGAGTAAGAGGAAAATTACAGCTAAACACAAACACTGCAGAAATGTAAAAATAGCCATTGTCATTAAAGGACCAGTCAACACTGCAGATTTGCATAATCAACAAATGCCAGATAACAAGACAATGCAATAGCACTTTGTCAGAAAAAATATATACTACTCATTTGAAGTTCAGACTATTTTAAAAGCTATGTCTATTTCCACTCCCCCTGTACCATGTGACAGCCATTAGCCAATCACAAATGCATACACGTACCATGTGACAGCAATCAGCCATTCACAAATGCATACACACTTATTCTTGCACATGCTCAGTAGGAGCTGGTGACTCAAAAAGTTTAAATATAAAAAGACTGTGCATATTTTGGTAATGGAAGTAAATTGGAAAGTTGTTTAAAATTGCATGCTCTATCTGAATAATGAAAGTTTAATTTTGATTGAGTGTCCCTTTAAGGGTAAGAAAATTAAAAAATGGTCCGGTCATTAAGGGGTTAAATATTTGATCATTTCTTTTTTATTTTGTGTAATTCAGTGTTTATTTTTTTTGTAATTTAGTGAATTGTATTTAATTAAAGTAATTTATTTAATTTTAGTGTAATGTTAGGTTTTACTGTAAGACAGGTTAGGTTTTATTTTACAGGTACGTTTGAATTTATTTTAACTAGGTAGTTAGTAAATAGTTAATAACTATTTACTAACTAGTCTACCTAATTAAAATAAATACAAACTTAGCTGTGAAATAAAAATTAAACCTAAGGTAGCTACAATGTAACTATTAGTTATATTGTAGCTAGCTTAGAGTTTATTTTACAGGTAAGTATTTAGTTTTAAATAGTAATTAGTTAGGTAATGATAGTAAGTTTTATTTAGATTTATTTTAATTATATTAAAGTTAGGGTTAGGTTTAGGGGTTAATATATTTATTTAGTGATGTGGGAGGCCAGAGGTTTAGGGGTTAATAACTAATGTAGGTGGAGACGATGTTAGGGGCGCCAGATTAGGGGTTAATAAGTGTAGGTAGGTGGCGGCGATGTCGGGGGCAGCAGATTAGGGGTGTTTAGACTCAGGGTTTATGATAGGGTGTTAGGTTTAAACATAAATTTTCTTTCCCCATAGGAATCAATGGGGCTGCGTTACGGAGCTTTACGCTCCTTTATTGCAGGTGTTAGGCTTTTTTTTAGCCGGCTATCCCCATTGATGTCTATGGGGAAATCGTGCACGAGCGCGTAAAACCAGCTCAAAGCAGCACTGGTATTTGTGTGCGGTATGGAGCTCAACGGAACCATATTGCCCGCTAACGCAGGTTTTTGTAAAAACTGTAATAGCTGCGATATTAAAGGTGAGTGGTGGAAATAACTTGCAAGTTATTACCGAGCCGCTCATAACGCAAAACTCATAATCTGGCCGATAGTTATTTATAGCGTGAAATCATTTCAGAATCCGGAGTTTTCCCAATTGTGAAGCTTATACCATAGATCGCTCACCTGCAGAGACATCTGATGGCTGAATATTCTGTACAAGGTTTGCAGCTCCTGTGTCTAGATTTTCATCACTGTGACCTGTCAGTTCTAATAAAGAATAAAATAAGGTTTTTGGTTAAATGGATTTACAGGAACACAAAACACAAATGTTTTGTCTTTCATAATTAAAATAGAGCATACAATTTTAAACAACTTTCCAATTTAATTCTATTATTTAATTTGCTTCATTCTCTTGGTATCCTATGTTAAAAGGAGCAGCAATGCACTACTGGGAACTAGCTGAATGCACTGGTTGAGCCAATACCATGAGGCATATATTTGCAGCCACCAATCAGCAGCTTCTGAGCCTATCTAGGTATGCTTTTAAACAAAGGATACCAAAGAACAAATCAAATTAGATAATAGAATTCAATTGGAAAACTGCTTAAAGGGATATGAAAAAACATTTTTTCTTCTTTAAAGGGACAGTCTACACCAAAATTTTTCTTAGATAATCCATTTATTACCCATTCCCCATTTTTGCATAACCAACACAGTTATATTAAAGTGAATGTAAATTTTGATGCTTAAGTGCCCGGTTTTTAAAACTTCGATTAAAAACAGGGGCACTTTAATTCATAAAAATTTTCATTTCACTCCTGTTGTGAAAAAATCTTACCTTTTAATCTTCACAGCAGCTCCAGCTTCCTCCACCCGTTTCAAAGCCTCTTCTTGGGTCTAAAATGAGGCATCGGCTTCCTCCAATCACAGCAGTGAATCAGACACTGAATCCCCCGGGGGGGAAGCTGTGATTGGAGAATGACCTATCAATCATTTCTGACATCAGAAATGGCTTGTGAGACCGGAGAAAGCTGGAGCTGCTGTGAAGTTTAAAAGGTAAGTTTTTGTCACAACAGGAGTGAAATGTAAATTTTTATGAATTAAAGTGCCCCTGTTTTTAATCAAAGTTTTAAAAACCGGGCACTTTAGCATCAAAATTTACATTCACTTTAATATACTTTTTACCTCTGTGATTACCTTGCATCTAAGCCTTTGCAGACAGCCTCCTTATCTAAGTGCCTTTGACAGACATGCAGTGTAGTCAATCAGTGAAGACTCCTAAATAACTTCACGGGAGTGAGCACAATGTTATCTATATGACACACATGAACTAACACTGTCTAACTGTGAAAAACTTTGAAAATGCTCTAAACTAAGAGGCGGTTTTCAACGGTTTAGAAATCAGTTTGAGCCTAGCTAGGTTTAGCTTTTCAAAAATACCACTAAGGGAACAAAGCAAATTTGATGATAAAAGTAAATTGGAAAGTTTATTAACCCTTTAATGACCACAGCACTTTTCCATTTTCTGTCCGTTTGGGACCAAGGCTATTTTTACATTTTTGCGGTGTTTGTGTTTAGCTGTAATTTTGCTCTTACTCATTTACTGTACCCACACATATTATATACCGTTTTTCTCGCCATTAAATGGACTTTCTAAAGATACCATTATTTTCATCATATCTTATAATTTACTATAAAAATTTTTTATAAAATATGAGGAAAAAATGGAAAAAACACACTTTTTCTAACTTTGACCCCCAAAATCTGTTACACATCTACAACCACCAAAAAAAATCCCATGCTAAATAGTTTCTAAATTTTGTCCTGAGTTTAGAAATACCCAATGTTTACATGTTCTTTGCTTTTTTTGCAAGTTATAGGTCCATAAATACAAGCAGCACTTTGCTATTTCCAAACCACTTTTTTTCAAAATTAGCGCTAGTTACATTGGAACACTAATATCTTTCAGGAATCCCTGAATATCCATTGACATGTATATATTTTTTTTTAGAAGACAACCCAAAGTATTGATCTAGGCCCATTTTGGTATATTTCATGCCACCGTTTCACCGCCAAATGCGATCAAATAAAAAAAAATTGTTCACTTTTTCACAAATTTTTTAACAAACTTTAGGTTTCTCACTGAAATTATTTACAAACAACTTATGCAATTATAGCATAAATGGTTGTAAATGCTTCTCTGGGATCCCCTTTGTTCATAAATAGCAGACATATATGGCTTTGGCTTTGCTTTTTGGTAATTAGAAGGCTGCTAAATGCCACTGCGCACCACACGTGTATTATGCCCAGCAGTGAAGGGGTTAATTAGGTAGCAAGTAGGGAGCTTCTAGGGTTAATGTTAGCTTTAGTGTAGCGTAGTAGACAACCCCAAGTATTGATCTAGGCCCATTTTGGTATATTTCATGCCACCATTTCACCGCAAATGCGATCAAATTTAAAAAAAAACGTTACATTTTTCATAATTTTAGGTTTCTCACTGAAATTATTTACATACAGCTTGTGCAATTATGGCACAAATGGTTGTAAATTCTTCTCTGGGATCCCCTTTGTTCAGAAATAGCAGACATATATGACTTCGGTGTTGCTTTTTGGTAATTAGAAGGCCGCTAAATGCTGCTGCACATCACACGTGTATTATGGCTAGCAGTGAAGGGGTTAATTAGGTAGGTTGTAGGGAGCTTGCAGGGTTAATTTTAGCTTTAGTGTAGAGATCAGTCTCCCACCTGACACATCCCACCCCCTGATCCCTCCCAAACAGCTCCCTTCCCTCCCCCACAATTGTCCCCGCCATCTTAAGTACTGGCAGAAAGTCTGCCAGTATTAAAATAAAAGTTTAATTTTTTTTTTATTTATTTATTTTAGCATATTTACATATGCTGCTGTCTAGGATCCCCCCTTAGCCCCCAACCTCCCTGATAACCCCCCAAAACAGCTCTCTAACCCACCCCCTCTGCATTATTGGGGGCCATCTTGGGTACTGGCAGCTGTCTGCCAGTACCCAGTTTGCAGAAAAAAACGTGTTTTTTTTTGTTTTGTTTTGTTTTTCTGTAGTGTAGTTTCCCCGCCCCCCCCCCACAGACCAACCCCCACACCTTGATTGATTTATTTTTTAAAAATGTTACTCCCGTTTTTGTAGCATTTTTATTAAACTTTTTTTCTGTAGTGTAGCGGTTCCCACCGGCTCCCTCCCCGTGCACGCGCACGCCCCCGCCCTCTCGTGCGCGTCAGTGCGCGCCCCCGGTCATCCCCGCCCACGATCCCGCCCCCCCCTCTACATCACCAGGTCCATCGATGGCTGCCACCCGCCTCGGCTCCCACCCACCAACGAAGTAAGCCACCGATCTCCGGTGCAGAGAGGGCCACAGAGTGGCTCTCTCTGCACCGGATGGCTTAAAAAGGTTATTGCAGGATGCCTCGATATCGAGGCATCACTGCAATAACTGGAAAGCAGCTGGAAGCGAGCAGGATCGGTTCCAGCTGCTTTCCAGACCGAGGACGTGCAGGGTACGTCCTTGGTCGTTAAGGGTATTTTTTTAGAGGACATACCCTGCACGTCCTCGGTCGTTAAGGGGTTAAATTGCATGCCCTATCTGAATCATGAAAGTTTAGTTTTGACTTTACTGTCCCTTTAATGATTCAGCTAGGGCATGCAATTTTAAGCAACTTTTTAATTTACTCCTTTTATCAAATTGTCTTTGTACTCTTGGTATCTTTATTTGAAAAAAAAAAAACAACAACAAAAAAAAAAAAAAACAGGAATTTAAGCATAGGAGCTGGGCCATTTTTGGTTCAGCACCCTGGGTAGCGTTTGCTGATTGGTGGTTACATTTAGCCACCAATCAGCAAGTGGTACCCAGGTGCTTAAAGGAACACTGAACCCAAATTTTTTCTTTCGTGCTTCAGAGAGCATAACATTTTAAGCAACTTTCTAATTTAATCCTATTATCCATTTTTCTTTGTTCTCTTGCTATCTTTATTTGAAAAAATGCATCTAAGGTTTTTTTTTTTTTGGTTCAGATCTCTGGACAGCACTTTTTTATTGGTGGATGAATTTATCCACCAATCAGCAAGAAAAACATAGGTTGTTCAACAAAAATGGGCCGACCTCTAAACTTACATTCTTGTATTTCAAATAAAGATACCAATAGAATGAATACAATTTGATAATAGGAGTAAATTAGAAAGTTGCCTAAAATTTCATGCTCTATCTGAATCACAAAAGAATCAGTATCCCTTTAACCAAAAATGGGTTGGCTCCTAAGCTTACATTCCTGCTATTGAAATAAAGATACAAAGAATCACAAAAGAAAAAAAAATGTGTTTCATGTCCCTTTAAGAGCAGTTATCTCACACACACCTGATTATACAGTAATATTACACAACACATCAGTATTTTATTACTGTAATTGGTCTGTCTTCAGGTCCATCATTTACATAATTATTAGTAAAGATTAAATAATTTCAAAATCTGTGTTTTTAAATAAATCAATTACAAAAACACAGTGCGCTGCTGTATAGACGTATTAACGATATTAATGATATATAAAATGTTCGTGTGAACTCCTTGTGTATAGGAGCCTAAAAAACAAGTTAATAACTTTTAGGTGGAAACGGTCCTGCAATCCTATGAACTAAGCGTGTATCTTTGCAGCTCCTCAGATTAAAAGTCCCATAACAGACTTGTCGGTTAGTCAACTAGAAAAAAGAAAGTAGAAAAGCGCAACGCATCTAAGTGCAGATTATACATATAACGATTTTATTCCAATAGCCCCTGTCCCAGAGTGCTACGCACAAGATTAAAAAATTAAAAGTGCACATCGGTTGTGAACAACCAGCAGTCTTGCTTCAGCGTCTGAGTAGTGATCCGCATCCTTCTGTATTCCTGTTGGTTATTGGTTAAAACAGCCTGTGTATTCCACAAACAGTCCGTGCAGGTGAACCAAGTCCAAAATACAACAGGTAAGGAAAGGAAATACCGCTATATATACAGCGAATCGACTAATGATAATTTCTATTGCAGGGTGCTGAAAAGCACTGAGATCTCTCAGCTCACCAATGTGACCACTATATGCGGACCCGGTAGCCTCACTGAAACCTATTTACGTTAACTCACTCAACGTACATTTTGTTCCTATGACCAGGAACTTTTTCAAGAGTGATTTGCCTAATGGGAAATGCCCCTTATATATGCCATGTCCGGAACTGGTTTTGAATTAACCCCTTCCTTACTTAAATACCGAGTAACAATAGATGTCAAAATTAGCTTCATTACATATACGGATTTCTCTTTGTCGGTAACATATAAATGTAATGTAAGACCCAGGATTGTGTAATGTGCCGCCATATAAGTAAAGAGAATAACTGTTTTAATAGTTCTGATGGCTCTTAAGAATTTAAGGTTAAAAGTAGATGTACTTGAATGAGTACCTATGTAGTGTACCGATTAAAGTGCAAGTGTAATTATATCTACATAGGGAGAACCAAAAGAAAGATCAAATATAGATTCAAAGAACACTTAACTAATATAGAGAAAGGATTGGATACACAGTGTGCCATTACATTTTAAATTTGCTCATAATAATAATACTAAGGATCTGGACATTAAAATAATTAAGTGGGTTCCCCCCCCCCCCCCATATTTGGGACACCAACAGACTTCATAGGTTGAGGCAACGAGAAACATATTGGATAAAAGAATTAGACTGCCTCCAACCTAAAGGATTAAATGTTGATTTAGACATCCAATTGTTCCTTATATAATTAACTTTCTTATACTGGTTATCAAATATGTTACCGAGGTAAAATATTTTAGGGGTTTAGATTTTTTTTATGAACTTCTTATATATGCTTGATTTGGATATCTTTTATACCAGATATGAATTTAGGGTTAATATCACGACTTTTTAAATTATATAAATTATTTATTAGTATTATATTAATTTTAAATTATAATATAGATAATAAAAATGATCAATTACATGTTGTTTATTTTTAAGGTCTTTGATTTAATCTAGTATACCGACAATGAGAAATCTGTATATGTAATGAAGCTAATTTTGACATCTATTGTTACTCTGCATTTAAGTAAGGAAGGGGTTAATTCAAAACCAGTTCCGGAAATGGCCTGTATAAGGGGCATTTCCCATTAGGCAAATCACTCTTGGAAAAAGTTCCTGGTCATAGGAACGAAATGTACGTTGAGTGAGTTAAAGTAAATAGGTTTCAGTGAGGCTACCGGGTCCGCATATAGTGGTCACATTGGTGAGCTGAGAGATATCAGTGCTTTTCAGCACTCTGCAATAGAAATTATCATTATTATTTTTATCAGGTATTTGTAGAGCGCCATCAGGTTTCGCAGCGCTATGAACATGGGTGGTATATAAAAAACGATTACAGGGATCAAATGGGTGAAGGGTCCTGCCGAGAGTTGCACTGTTGTAGTCGGCTCTTATGAAGGTGGACTACAAACAGCTGGGCTCATAGGCTTACATGCTATGGGGTTTAAGGGGATAGCAGTGGAGATAGGAAGGTTAGTGTAGGCGTCCCTGAATAGTAGAGTCTTCAGGGAACACTTGAAGCTTTTAAAACTAGGGGAGATTCTTGTGGTGCGAGGCAGAGAGTTCCATAAGATGGGAGCCAGTCTTGAGAAATCTTGTAGACGGGAATGTGAGGAGGTAACAAGAGAGGAGGAGAGTAGATCATGAGCAAAGCGAAGGGGGCGGGAGGGAGAGTATCTGGAGACAAGGTCTGAGATGTAGGGGGGAGCAATGCAATTGAGGGCTTTGTGTGTCAGAGTGAGATTAGCCGATTTGCTGTATATATAGCGGTATTTCCTTTCCTTACCTGTTGTATTTTGGACTTGGTTCACCTGCACGGACTGTTTGTGGAATACACAGACTGTTTTAACCAATAACCAACAAGAATACAGAAGGATGCGGATCACCACTTAGACGCTGAAGCAAGACTGCTGGTTGTTCACAACCGATGTGCCCTTTTAATTTTTTAATCTTGTGAGTAGCACTCTGGGACAGGGGCTATTAGAATAAAAGCATTATATGTATAATCTGCACTTAGATGCGTGTTGCGCTTTTCTACTTTCTTTTTTCTAGTTTTTAAATAAATGATGAAGAAAACATCAACAGCAGCTTCTGCCATAGATCTGTTACCTGCAGAGACGTCCGATGGGGTCTCCACTGGCTGAATACTCTGTTCAAGTTCTCTATGTGCTCCTGTGTCTAGATTTTCATCACTGTGACCTGTTAGTTCTAATAAAGAAGAGAATCAGTTTAGTTTGTTAAATGGAAATGAAACTATTTTTGTTGCACCTAAAAAGGCATCTTAATATATATTTGATTAATGAAAATAAATTATCCGTTACATTTTGCATATAAAATATTTACATCTATAAACAATAACATATATAAATTGATATATAATTGACTTAACATTAATCTATCTTGACCCTTTAAATATATTTTTATTATTTTTGATAATAATCAGACAGCTCATTAGATCACTTGAAAGATTCATTGTGGATTTACTCTCTGTCAGTCAATGTACTGTATGTGCATTTCCTGAGTGAGATATTTATTACAACACAGCGTTTACCTGAGCTCTCATTTCCTGGGATCTCTATAGTCCTTAGTGCTTGGTGAGTCTCCATCATGATGTCCTTGTAAAGCTCCTTGTGTCTCTCTATATACTCCCACTCCTCCATAGAGAAATACACAGCAACATCATCACACTTTATAGGCACCTGAAACACACACAACTTATTAAGCACTGACACAGGGACTGTTTCTGTCACACACTTTTACTGACAGAGGCAGGGTAATGTTACTGAGAACATGCAGAGACACAGACAGAAGGTAGGAAATACACACAGGGTTAGTAAATGGTGTCACTGTGCCCTCACACTGGTATAACTGTCACATTGCTACTGACACAGACAAAAGATAGGAAAACATACACAGGGCCAAATAGGTCAGTAAAAAAGAGTAATTGTGCCATGACTAATATAATTTTTCATTCCCCAGCAGTTCTCACCTCTCTGCTCTGCCGGTGAATGATGCTGTGAGACGGCTTCTTCTTCACAATGGCATATTCCTATAAATTTATATAAGAGAAAATCATCAGATTCAGTTTCCATGGACTAACATTTCTCCAGTTCTTGTTTACTTCTATATTTCTTTAAAATCAAGGGATTTACTTCACAGTCTTGATCACCACAAAGGAATGTAGCAGACTGAATTACTTTGTAGGACCTCTATGGTTTGAAGATGCTGAAGACGTAAGACATTAACATCAATAACAAATGAAGACATTGCAGGACCATTAACCCTTTCGTGCGTTGGTTACCGTGTCTACATCGGAAAAACTGTTCTGATGTAAACAAATTGAAATCTTGCGATCGTGCACATGATCACGAGATTTCAATGATGGGATCGCGTCAAGGGGGTGTCCCTATGATACTAGGCACGCCCTCCAGATCTCGAACCCATCAGGGAAGCGCCAGTGGCTTCAGGAAAGCCAAGCGGTTAGGACGTTTTATTCCATCCTTCAGCGCTAAAGCTGAGCAAAATTCGGACGGAATACAACGTCCTAATGGCGTTAAAAGGTTAATTATTATATTATTTTTATCATCATTGTTTACTTGTATACCACCAACATTTTACAAGACAATAAAAAACTGACAAGACATTATGTAAGACTATACAATGTACATTACTACACTCATATTGACAAACATAAACAAAAGGAGACGAGCGCCCTGCCCTTGAGCACAATCGGTTGTAGATGCGCTATTATACAAGGTGAGCTACAGTTAGAGAGGCTGTCAAGCTTACAATATCACCTTTGGGTGAGATCTAATTTGGAGAACATAGAGTTGAGTCTTTGGGTGATAGGTGTAGTGGGTCCTGCAAGGTAGAACTTTGGAACTAATGTTCTATATTTTTTTGTTTTGGGTATTATGCAGGAAGACCCTTGGGATTTGGAGGCAGCTTATGCCATGGGGGTCATGTAGTAGGGCGAGTGCTTGGAATTTTTATGATGGTTGGGTCATGCAGGGGACGGTACCTTGGGTGCTAGATTACAGTGAAGGATTGTACAGGGGCCCCTGGGTGCTTGGGAAGGTTTTGCAGTGAAGAGTTGTGCAGGGGGCCCTGGGTGCGGGCGGGCATACTGCAATGGAGGTTTGTGCAGGGACCTTGAGTGCTGGAGAGAGGTTTTGCGATGGTGAGTTGTTCAGGGGTCCCTAGGTGCTGGGGAAGGTTGTTCGATGGAGGGTTGTGCAGGGACCCATGGGTGCTGGAGAGGTTCAGTGGATAGTTATGCAGAGGCCCCTAGATGCTAGCAAGGTTTTGTGATGGGGGTTGTGCAGGGGCCCCTGGGTGCTGTTGGAGATTTTGCAGTGAATAGTTGTGCAAGGGAAGCTGGCTACTAAAGGAGACTTTGCAGTGGCGAGTTGTGCCCTGGGGAGGTGCAATAGATAGTTTTGCAGGGGGCCTTAGGCACTAGGGGGACTGAGGAAGGTTTTGCACTGTAGAATTGTGAAGAGGAGCCTGGGTGCTGGGGAGGGGGTATGCAGGTGGCCATGTTGATGTTAGCTAAGTTGAAGTTGATGTGAATCAGAAGCAGCTCTCACCTCTCCTGTCAGCAGGCAGATGATGCTCAGGGCCAGAATCAGGAACTGCTGCCATCTGTTTCCTGCATTTGCTCATCTTGTTTGTCGTCAGATGCTATAAATGTGACACCTGCAAGACGATATAAAGATTAGAGATGTGAAATAACCAGAGCCTTCCTATATTGATATTATAGTAAAGATAAGATTATGAGATATGTTTATTTCACTTATGCACAAACTAATTCTACACATATGACAAGCAGTGTGTAGAGCAGATAACACATAGCAGATGTCACAAGTGACAGTTTTTGTATAAAATGTTTGTCAGACGGCACAGTGGTGATACATTTATTTAATATTTAAAAGCCAGCAAAAATCATGACAAGCAGAAGGTGATTGTATACAGCAGAGCCTGATTATCCTGCATTCCAGGGCACAAGTAAAAATGTGCCCCAGCGCTAGGTTAAATTCCCTGTCGCTTTGGCCATGAGAGGTGTGCGCGAGTCACAGCAGCACTACTCCCAGTTCAGTGTGTAATTACTGTATACAGCCACAGATAGCTTCAGCAGTGTGTGCACTGACAGTGACATGCAGGGGGGCTTCCAGCGTTTAATTGTGAGTGAGAGCTCTGCTTTCAGCTGCTGGATTTATGCTTATCTCTCTCTCTTGCTTTTCTTTCCTTTGTATTTCATAAATCTTACCCCTCACTAATTAGCCCTTTGTGACAGGCAGCGCTGTATCTTCAGGCTGCCCCTTCAACCTTTGTATTTGAGGAGACTTTGTGTAACTGTAAGGTACAGCAGTTTCATATACAGCACAAACTGCACATAAGCGTCTCTACATCTGTAGAAAATCAGCAAGGCTTGCTCTGCTTTGTATTTATTAATTTTCAGAAAAGTAGGATATTTTGCTTTCATTTTTGTTTTAGCTTTACTGTAACTATTCTCAAAAGGCATGGACATGCTATAAATGAGTGCCGTAAGTCTAAAGACCTGCATTTGTATGTATGAATTTATATCTATCTCTCCTTCACACAGCCCCTTCTTCACCCTTTCAGCCCCCCCCCGTTCTTTCAAAGCCCCTTCTCACCATCTAAACCCCCCAGAGACAGCTCTGAGTCTGTTAGCTAGCTCCCACAGTCCTCTTCCCACCCTCACACACAGCCCCTTCATTACCCTCTCTGCCACCCTTTAACTCAATCACACACCTTCCCTAGCCCTCTAAGCCGCCCTCTCCCTTATATGCACTGCTCATTATCATCTCAGCCCCTTCTCCCTCACACACAGACCCTGCCATACTCTTTCAGCCTCCCTCACACACAGCACCCTACTCACCCTTCTCGTTCTCCTATCCCTCAAGCAGCCCCTTCTCCCTATCAGCCTTTCCCTCCCATATAAAGCCCCCTTGTCACTATCTAAACCACTCTCATAACAAAGCAGCTCTGTTAGCCAGTTCCCATATTCCCCTCCTCACCTTCTCAGCGTCCAATCTTCAAATGCAGCCCCCTTGTTACCCTCTCAACCCCCCTTTTGCTCACACACACCTTCTTCATCTTCTTAGCCCCCTCTCTCAATCACACAAGGACCCTTCCTTATTCCCTCTCAGCCTCCCTCACACACACAGCCCCATGGACCTGGTGACCGTCTAAGCCTCCCTTACTCACACACAGACCCCTCCTCACCTTCTTAACACCTCCCTCAGTCCCTACTCGCCCTCTAATTTCTCATTTGCCTTTACACAGCCTATCCCCATCTTCCGTACACAGTCCTTCCTCACATGATGCAGCTCCGCCTAACCTTCCCAGGCCTCCTCTACTCTTCATACAACCCCATCCTCTCACCCAGCGCACACACATTAGACAACGGGCGGCTCTTGTTAGCTCTATCACACACAGTAGACAAATCACAGCTCAGTGCTCACTGTGTACTACATGAATCTGTTACCTCCGTCACTTTTAGCTAAAGTAGTAATTGATTATGACGTCACGCCAGTCACGTGACATCACAGGTCCTTCTTCCGGATAGGATCTAGCTGCCTCTATGATCGGTGTTCTATCGAGAACTCCAATTCATCAAACTCAAATCTGACGTCACTTCCAGCGATTCCATACATCTGATTGGTTCGAGTCTCAGTGAGTGACAGGATTCACAACCAATCAGATGGGCACTATAATCGCCTATCTTCACCATTCAGTCGTACACAATGGCAACTAAGGGTAACTAAATCTTATGTGTCTTTATATATGTGAGGCAGAAAGAGCATCTCTATGATGGTGTATATCTGTGTATAACATACCAGGGAGGAGTTGTTATGATACAGAAATAATATCTATACAATATATATCTGTATGTACTGGTTCCGAGGAGAGTCTGTATGTGTGAGAGCCTCTCTATAATAACATATATCTGTGTATAACGTATTGGGGAGGCGGAACCTCTCTATAATATAATATAGCTGTATATAATGTATTGGAGATGGTTCATCTCTAGAATATATATTTGTATATACAGGGAAGGGGACTGAGTGTGTGAAGCAGAGAGAACCTCTATATAATAGTCTATATCTGTATATAATGTACTAGGGAGGGGGCTGTGTTTGTGAGGCAGAAGGAACCTCTCTACATATCTGTATATAAGGTACTTGGGAGTGGACTGTGTGTGTGAGGCAGAAAAATACCTCTTTATAATATATATCTTTATATAATGTACTGGGGGAAGGGGCTGTGTTTGTGAAGCAGAGGGAACCTCTCTATGATGTTATATATCTGTATATAAGGTACTGGGGAGGGGGGCTGTGTTTGTGAGGAAGAGAAAACCTCTGTAATATTATATATCTGTATATAAGGTCCTGGGGAGGTAGAGGGAACCTGGGTAGCTGTGTGAGAGAAAGATACTGGGGATGTGTGTGTTAGAGGGAAACTATATAATATATATCTTTATATAAGGTACTGGGGAGGGGGTTGTGTGGGGGAGATAGTTGGAACTTCTTTATAATTATAAATATCTGTAAGACTGTATATAAAGTACTAAGGAGGGGCTGTGTGTGAGGCAGAGGAAACCTCGCTATAATGTTATATATCTATTCCAGGGCTGCACCGTTTATACCGGGAAGGGTGTAAACCCTAGTTGGGGGCCAGTAACTCGTATATCACTTAGCCTTTTTTTTATTACACAGATATCTAAGATTTAACCCATTCGATACCAGTAATACACATGTAGTGCAGTTGGACGGCCATTTGGCTGTGTTCAGCTGCTGTCATACACTTGTACGTAAGTGGAGACAGGAAAAAAGAGAGCGCCTGATAGTGCAATATTGTACTGTCAAATCCGGAACAAAAACAGTCACAAACTCGTAAGAAAGGTACTCACAAGAGAGTTGGCACTCACAAGTAGTGCATGCAGGCAGGCTGACCTTCAGCAGCAGTCAGTACGCTGGGGGATCTCTCCTATACAGGATCCACCTTGGATAGATGTCACATAAAACTCGGAGAGGCAGGTCTCTTTATACACAGGATGTGTGTAGGGTTAATCTGTCAGCGGTCCCGGTCAGAAGATGCGACCAAATAGTCGGTCCCGATCTCGGTCACAAGCTGCGGTGGTGGAAGATCAGGCGCTCTCTTTTTTCCTGTCTCCACTTTCTAGATTATCCGATTAACCACCGGTTTGGGAGAGAAGCAGCCTGTGACCCATATGAATTGGGCCAACGCCTTTTCTTTTCACTAACAGTTCTTATAACGCTGACAAAGTCTGCAACCATCCAACAGAACGTTTTATGTTTGAACAGAACTGTCTATGTAAAAGATTTTTTATTTTCTTTGACCTGTTGATACACGCAATTCAATCTATTTTTAACGAACAGATACATTATTAATTTTATATTCCCAACTGCTTTTTTAGTGCCCACCAATTTATTCCATTTTATTTTATTTTAACAACTGTGCTGCATATTGAGGGAACTTGTTACTTTATATCGACATTGAGTTTATATATATATATATATATATATATATATATATATATATAATTTTCATCTGGTAGTCTCATCCCATTTGTTTTGACACATTTTATTTTACACAAATATTGTTATTAGGGCACCTCTATACAGTACCGATTATACTGGCTTGTTATAATTATAATTACGATATTTTTGGCACACTTTTCATTACACACAAGCATTTTCCATCTGCACATATCCTTTGTTGAACTTTTCATTTTCTACGTCTTTCACCCACTGATCCCGTCCTTTACGGCATATCACTGACCTAGTTTAAACTTATCACCACAGCACTACCCCTTACACTATATTTTGTGGTATACCTTTACACAACCGGCGCACCCTATTGTATGCTTTCTTGCATACATATTGTAATATCTTACTTGTACGTAAGTACAAACCTTGTCAAAATTAGGTAAGTCACCCATTGGTGGAACCATAATTTTGATTGGTCTAACACTAAATTTAAATTTTTGTTGACTCTTTTTATTTATTTTTTTAAAAAGGTGAACTGAGGTTAAGTGTGTTATCATACATTATGTGTCAGAAATATTTAAGAAATAATGACGTACATGCTGTTTTTAATGTACTTTATAAAAAAAAAAAAAAAAAAATTACAATATTTTTGTGTTAATGCAAACTGAAACTGGTTTCTTAAAGTGCTTGGTCTGTTGAGAAAAAAAATGGGTTAAAGATCTGTATTAGCAACATAAAATATATATTGTTACAACAGTTTATTTTTGTATTGATCTAGTTTTGATAATCATTGTTTTCTGTTTGATTAATCAGTTTCTTTCACTTTAATCCCTTTTTGACCATGCACAGTAATTCCTGAATCCTGGTTTGTGTATGACGTTCAGATATAGGCGCTGAGCATCCATAATTTACAATATTTCCCTCTACAATGATTAACTGTACATGAGACATTTCTCTCTCTGTGTGTTTAGGCTCCTGTTACTGTTAAGATCACATACAATACACATCACTGTGTTTGTCAGTAAAGAAGAAACATTATAAGAATATATGACAAATTCAGTTGCTGAACAAGACAATGTCTGACAAGACCGAGACCCAAACCTCAGACCTTCCTGATGCACACGGAGGTAAGCAGAATGTCATGTGCATGTCACCTGGTTTTGTCATCAGAATGGGATAATATTTACAGTCCGTAACCTATCTCCTTAAGAAGAATATAAAAACATTTAACACAATACAAAAAAACAGCTTGCACAGAAGAAGTAAAAAAAAGTAATATACTTTATTATCCAATGTTAAAAACACACAGCAGACATGACAATGTGGGAATCTGACATGCTTCGCACCTCACTGGTGCTTCTGCATAGACTAATCCCTCCTTGCCACCAGGCTCCATAAAGAGACATTGTACACTAGATTTTCTTTGCATACATGTTTTGTAAACAATCCATTTATAAAGCCCATCTGGAAGTGTTTTTGTAAACATTTACCGTTTTGCTTATTTTAAAATAACATTGTGCTGATTTTCCAACATTTTAGATGTATACTGATGTCTACAGACTCCTGTTTGTGTAATTGTTCTTCATATGCAGGAGAAGGGAGGGGGGAATGTCTGCTCTTCTTGGTTTCCCAGCCTCTTTCAGTGGGTGTCCCAGTCTAACTTCATCAACAGTTCTAAACTAAAAAAAAAGCTTCTAAGTTTTTTTTTGTTTTTTTATTGAAGACAAAGTTAAAACAAGAACAACACTGGCATAAGATACATACATTTCAGCAAAATTACAAGTACTATCCATTATACATAGTTATATTCACTGTGCAGCTGTCCCCATTTTGTTGTCCCCTTTATCATCCAGACTGACCACTCTTGGGTCCATAAGTAAATTATAATAAAACAATATAGGGTTAGTGTAAAGATGGCATAAAAGTGAGACTATATGAACACAAAGCTGTATTATATATAGAATGTAGGCCATAACTGAACCACACATCAATATTTTAGAATAGACAAGCCCCTTGTGGATGTAGCTTGTATGGGAAGGGAAAATAAATACTTTCTATTAAAAAAAAAAAAAAAAAAAAAGCGTTAGAGTAGTACAAGTAGTGTATTAATTCGCATGAAGGAAGATCAACTTGGTGAGATGTAATGAATTCACTTCCTAAAAAGTGTAAAACAGTTGTAGTTCGCTCCGGTACAGAGATAAAGGAGGCTAGCTGTTAAGGGTTATTTTCCATACATGTCATAAGTAGGCTAATATCATCTAACATATTGAGACATAGGATATCTTCTTTTCTTTTTTTTTTCTTTTTTTTTTATATATATATATATATTCTCCCCCGTTGCTCCAGCTGCTAACCGCGAGGAGAGGGTTATGAAGTTGAGATCTATGATGTCAGCACAATATGTCTAGAAATATTATCAGATCTAATACTCGAGTACAGTATTTCTATCTAACACATAAGCCTGTGTTTTAATATAAATGTATTATGATAAATATTGTAACAATAGACATTTTAAAATAAGTAAAACAAGGAAAGAATAACAAGTAGTAACCAGATAACTCTGTCATCGCTTTATACTGTAGGGTCATACCGAGAGCCCAGGAACAAAGCTACATATACTTATTTATTTAGCCCTATTGATTTGTTTGTACAGCACAGTCTCAATAGATCCATAACATTTTCTTTGTGAAAGCTGAGTGAGGCAGTTCCATGGGATAAGGCATTTCGGCCTAGCGGTATTCCAGGAGCTTTCAAGGGCCATATTAGTCGTTAGAGTCTGCTCCCTGTAGGTTCAATTCATAGTGATTGTCTTTCAGAAATGTGCTCTTGAGTGAGGATCGTGTGTCGTCGTCCCCCCCCCCCCCCACCGTGTCCGCAGCAGTCCAGGGGTCTTCCCCCCCCCCCCCATCTCCCATAATGGCACGGCCAGTGGTAAGGCAGAGCTGCAAGCAAGGAGGGTGCTTGTTTTATAATCGCGGCTCCCCAGAGGCCCCCCCAAACCCCCGCGCTAGTAGATAAGCTCCGTGCACAGTATGCACATTGAACCTACAAGTCAAATTGTGCTGATGTAATGTTAATAAAACAATGGCAAAAGTATTTTGTTTTAAAGAGACATAAACCCCACAATATTTCTTTTATGATTCCTTTATAGAGAATACAATTTTAAAAATATTTTCAAATTACTTCTATTATAAAATTTGCATTGTACTCCTGTTATAATTTGTTGAAGCGATATCTAGATATGTAGTGTGCCCCTGCCTATAGCACTATATAGCAGCAGTTCTGTAAAATGTTATACATTATCAAAAGTTCTAGATGGCAGTACTTTATCCTTCCATGTAGTGCTCCAAACATGTGCACGCTACCTATCTAGATATCTCTTCAACAAATTATAACATGAGTATGAGGCATATCTTTTAATAGAAGTAAATTGTAAAGATTTTTAAAATTATATTTTCTATTTGAAACATACTACTTAGTTCAATAACCTTTTAATTAACTAAATATTTGCTGATTTAATAAGGTTAATAGGCACAGAGCTGTGTAGTTACTATAATATGTAATTGGTGTTGTTGGTCACATATAGGGAGCACTAAATCAGGGGTTTAATAAGGTTTATAGGCACAGAGCTGTGTAGTTACTATAATGTGTATGTGGTGTTGTTGGTCACAAACAGGGAGCACTAAATAAGGGGTTTAATAAGGTTTATAGACATAGAGCTGTGTAGTTACTATAATGTGTGTGTGGTGCTGTTGGTCACATACAGGGAACACTAAATAAGGGGTTTAATAAAGTTTTTTTTTATAGGCACAGAACTCTGCAGTTACTCTAGGCCCGCGATCCCAGCTAGGAAGCCCTAAAGGCTTTAGGACAGCAGAACGGCTAGGACAATCCATGCCGTCCTAAGGACGCTAAAGACCTGTGCGCTTAAGCCAGCATTGGAACGTCATAACAGTGGGAAAGGGGTTATTAAGGTTTATAGGCACAGATCTGTGCAGTTACTATAATGTGCATGTGGTGTTGTTGGTTGCATATAGAGAGCACTAAATCAGGGGTTTAAAGGGACAGTCTACACCAGAATGTTTGTTTTAAAAGATAGATAATCAATTTATTACCCATTCAATAGTTTTGCATAATCAACACAGTTATATAAATACACTTTTTACCTCTGTGATTATCTTGTATCTAAGCCTCTGCAAACTGCCCCCTTATTTCAGTTCTTTTGACAGATATGCATTTTAGCCAATCAGTGCTGGCTCCTAGGAACTCCACGTGCGTGAGCACAGTGTTATCTATATGACACACATGAACTAACACTCTCTAGTGGTGAAAAACTGTCAAAATGCCCTGAGAGAAGAGGTGGCCTTCAAGGGCTTAGAAATTAGCATATGAACCATCTAGGTTTAGCTTTCAACTATAAGAATACCAAGAGAACAAAGCAAAATTGGTGATAAAAGTAAATTGGAAAATTGTTTAAAATGACTTGCCCTATCTGAATCATAAAAGTTTATTTTGGACTAGACTATCCCTTTAATAAGGTTTATATGCACAGAGCTGTGCAGTTACTATATTGTGTATGTGGTGTTGTTGGTCACATACAGGGAGCACTAAATCAGGGGTTTAATAAGGTTTATAGGCACAGTGCTGTGTATTTACTATAATATGTATGTGGTGTTGTTGGTCACAGACAGGGGGCACTAAATCAGGGGTTTAATAAGGTTTATAGGCACAGAGCTGTGCAGTTACTATAATGTGAATGTTGTGCAGTTGGTCACATACAGGGAGCACTAAATCAGGGGTTTAATAAGGTTTATAGACACAGAGTTGTGTAGTTACTATAATGTGTATGTGGTGTTGTTGATCACATACAGGGAGCACTAAATCAGGGGTTTAATAATGCTTATAGGTACAAAGCTGTGTAATTACTATAATGTGTATGTGGTGTTGTTGGTCACATACAGGAGCACTAAATCAGGAGTTTAAAAAGGTTTTTTAGGCACAGAGCTGTGTAGCTACTATAATGTGCATGAAGTGTTATTGGTCACATACAGGAAGCACTAAGGGCTCCATGTACGAAGCGGCGAGAGCTGCTCCAGAGCCTTTGCGGGGCAGGTTCGCATATGCGAGCCCGATTCCTGCAATGTAAGAAGCAGCGATCATAAGACTGTTGATTCTTACACTCTACTCAACCTCTGAGGTAGCGGAGAGAAATCACAGAGAGCTCACTTGCTCTCTGTGATTGACAGTCCCTTCACTCGCGCGATTGGTCACGCGAATGAAGGGGCGGGCATTACACACTCGTTAGAGTGTCTAATGATACATACGGGCCAGCGAACGAACAGATCCTATAATGTGTATGTGATGTTGTTGGTCACATACAGGGAGCACTAAATCAGGGGTTTAATAAGGTTTATAGGCACAGAGCTGTGCAGTTACTATAATGTGTATATGTGGTGTTGTTCGTCACATACATGGAGCACTAAATCAGGGGTTTAATAAGGTTTATAGGCACAGAGCTGTGTAGTTACTATAATGTGTATGTGGTGTTGTTGGCAACAGAAGGAGCACTAAATTTGTGTTCTACTGACGTTTCCAACCTTACTGTTATGGTCCCACTGCAGGGGTTTTTTTTCGTTTTTTTTTTTTTTTTTTTTTTTCAAAGGAGCTTTATTGAAAAAGTAAACAAACATTATACATGAAAGTCAATGGTATGACATAAAAGAATACAGGTCAAATATACAGCATTTGACTAAGCCTTGACAATCATTTTGCTCCATTTTTACAATTTTTAGAAATATTCTGTAACATAAAATATACCTTTTGTAGATAGGCCTAAAAAATTGGGCATAACAAACACATAAAAACCTAACAGGACCAGGAGGAGTATAAAGGTTATATCAACTTATTTCAGCATGTCGTTACTAATAAGAGGGTCGGTGCTTGCATACCTCTCAATTTCGCGTGAATAAAGGAATAGTCAGGAAATGGAAAAGGAGATGTGTGACACGGGAGTAGGGAGAGGGGGGAAGGGGAAGGATGAAAGAGAAGAAAGAGAGAGAGAGAGAAAGGGGGGGAGGAAAAAAAAGGGGGGGTATCTCACATTTTACAACTGTCTGTTCAATTACAGGGGTTCCAGGTCTACTATCTAGCCCATCAGGCAGGCTCCGTCCCACATCTGCAGCAGTGACACATAGACATCCAATTTCTGAATTTTGACATAGTGATATTTTTCCAGAAGCAGGATATCCTGCACACTTTGTTTCCATTCCGCCAGCGTGGGAATCTGAGCTGATTTCCACCTCTGGGGGACAAGATTTTTGGCTCCTGTCAACATTAGCTTTAGGAGGGTCTTTTTCAAACTATCCTTTATTTTATTGGGAAAGTGGAACAACAAAATTTCTGGGATTTTTGGAAGATCCATCTCCAGAATCACCTGAATCTCCCGCCAAACGGAGGTCCAGAAGGGCTCTAAAAGGGAACAATCCCACTAAATATGTAAAATCGTTCCTGTCTCTCCGCACCCTCTCCAGCACCTGTCTGAGACTCTAGGGTAGATTGCCCGGAGCCTAGATGGCGTAAGATACCATCTGCTCATGAACTTGTAGTGAGACTCTTGTATACGAGCTGAGACTGAGACCGTCCTGGCGGCCAGGAAGATACGCTGCCAAGCCTCCTCAGACAGATCCGTTCCCAGTTCTCTGTGCCACATTCTAGTATAATTTGGTAGGGGGCTGTCCTTGGGGTGAAGGAGACGAGTGTAAATGATAGAGATCAAATGTCTAGATGAAGTTTTTTTCGTGCATAATGCCTCAAAGGGTGTAAGGTCCCTCATGAATTGTGTCTTATGTTTGTGGGTGTTTATATAATGTCCTATTTGTAGATAGGTAAACCATGACATTGGGAACTCAGGAAAGTTAGTCAGAATCTCTTCCCTAGTCTTTATTCTCCCCATTAAAACAAAGCTGGTCACTCTGTTATCAAACACTCTGCTCTGTTCCGGGGGCATTCTAGACTGGTAGGTCAGGATTGCAATATATAGGTGTCAGAGGGGAGTACAACGTAGAGACATGGGAGTCCACTTTTATCGTAGCATCCCATACGCCAAACAGTTCCTCCAGCAGAGGGTACTTCTGTATACGTAAAGATCTGTGCTTAGCAGCCGTCCACAATAGGGGGCGACAGGTCTTGCACTTGCAAAACCTCTTTGTCAATAGTAATCCAATCTTTTTGTAGATTACCCTGGCACCATTCAATTATTCTCTGCAGGATCAATGCTTTCCTGTATAGCCTGAGGTCCGGAAGGCTCAATCCACCATCCTCCCTTGCTAAATACATCGTCTTTCTGTTGACTCTCGGTCTGATGCCTTGCCAAACATATTCCTCAATTAAGCTTTGGAACTGTGTGAGAAATGTGGGAGGTAGTGGGGTAGGCAGTGTCTGAAACAAATACAATATTCTTGGGAGCAGATTAATTTTCACTACCCCTATTCGTCCTAGCCAAGAGATTGTTTTGTGTTTCCACCCAGAAAGATCAGCCGCAACTGCACGTCTAAGCGACATGTAATTAGCCTCAAAGAGGTCTGCAGCTGAGACAGCCAAGTGTATTTCAAGATACTTCAGTAGGCTTTCTTTTATTTGAAACGGGCTGTGTTCTTTAAGCCATCCCATAACAGATGGGTCTAAATTGACTCCCAGAACCTCCGACTTAGTGGCATTCAATAAAAAGTTTGAGACCTTTCCATATCTGTCAAACTCCTGTAGCAAAGCAGGAACCGATGCCTCCAGATCTCGCAGTGTGAACAGCAGATCATCGGCATACATACATATCTTACACTCCCGGTCTCCTATTAGATATCCTTTGATTTGTTTGCTATCGCGGATATTACACGCCAGGGCCTCTACCAAGATGGCGAACAGCAGGGGGGGACAAGGGACACCCCTGCCTGGTGCAATTTGAAATATCAAATGACTCGGAGAGGAGACCATTGACCCGTATCCTCGCACTAGGAGAGGAATAGAGGCTAAAAACTGTGTTGATGAACCGCCTCCCGAATCACATTGTCTCCAGAGTGCCTCTAAGGAACTGCCAGTTCACCCTGTCGAAAGCTTTTTCAGCGTCAGTCGACAGCAGGGCGAACGGCAGCCCCCGGTCGACAGAGTGTGAGAGCAGCTGCAACACCTTAAGGGTATTATCCCTAGCTTCCCTACCCGGTATGAATCCGACCTGGTCTAAAGCGATCAAGTCTGGTAGATACTTATTAACTCTGTTTGCTAACACCTTCGCGGTGATGTCCCGCTATCGGGTAAGGTGTTGAACAAGTTCTGGAGGTGTGGTAGAAGTTCCGGGAGAAACGCCTTGTAATATTTTGCACTTAGCCCGTCTGGACCAGGGCATTTCCCACTCGGGAGGCTTTTCAGTGCGTTCGCTATTTCCTCCCCAGACAGGGATGTCTCCAGGAAGGCCACAGCTTCCTTGTCTAATATTCGGAGCCGAGTGGTCTTAAGGTAGTCCTGAGCCAATTGGCTCTGTGTGGGCTCTACCCTTGATTGAGTGTCCAAAGTGGTTTTGAGGTTATAAAGGCCGTCGTAGTAGGCACGGAATACTTCCGCTATACCGCGACTGTCCCGGTAGACCACATTTCTGTGGTCCTTCATAGAGTACACGTAAGCTTTGAGTTGGGATCGCTTCAGTGTCCTGGCCAGCAACTTGCCAGCTTTATCCCCTTCCTCATAGTACCTTTGCCTAAGCCAGATCGCTATCTTGTGATTCTCATCACGGAGAAGCTGTCTAAAATCCATTCTAGCTTGTGCCAGACTACTTTCAATATCATTATTTAAGGGATTTTTCTTATGTTGCTCCTCTAATAGCTTAATATCAGTTAGTAATTGGTTATATCTCAGCCTTCTTTGATTCTGTAGTCTAGCCTTATGTTTGATAAGATGACCCCTAACAACACTCTTATGGGCCTCCCACACAGTGGAGAGGGGCATGTCCTCTGTTAAATTAAATTCGAAGTATTCTCGCATACGTGCTGAGACATCCTCCAGGATGGCCGGATCACCCAAAAGGGTCTCATCCAACCTCCAAATGTAGGAGGTAGGAGGCATATCAGGCCACATCATTTCAAAGGAGACCGGTGCGTGGTCAGATCATGTAATTGGGGCTATATCACTACGTTGTACATATTCAATACCCTGAGAGTTTGTAAAAAAGTAGTCAATACGGGAGTATTTCCTATGGGGATTAGAGTAGAATGTAAACTCTGCCTCAGTGGGGTGTAGCGTGCGCCATATGTCATGCAGCAAATGACCTCTAAGCATCATGTCAATATGTTTCAATATGTGATGAGGCACGCTTGAGAGGCCATTAGAGGTGTCTTGTTTCGGGATTAGTGGAGCATTGAAATCACCCCCCATGATGATAATTCCTTTAGAGTATTCGAGCAATCTACCCGAGAGTGTCTTGAAAAAGATATGCTGTGCTACATTCAGGGCGTATACATTAATCAATGTTACTTTGTAATCAATGTTACTAATTATGTAATAATCCTACCACTATGATGTATCGGCCTTCCCTGTCTCTCACCACATCTTGCGCCTGGAAAGGTACCCTGTGATGTATTAAAATACCCACCCCATTTTGTTTACGGGGACCGGATGAAAAGAGAGCAGTTGGATATTTATGGTTGTGCCATTATGGTTCTGTTAGTTTGGCAAAGTGAGATTCCTGTATAAAAACCACATCCCCCTGAAGCTTGTTCAGCTCTCTTGTGACAATAGAACGTTTACCAGGACTATTCAAACCTTTAACGTTTATTGTTAAGAATCTCAGGGGGTGAACCCGTGGCTTATTATGTCCTGCATTCATTGTTGAAGAGAAAAAAAAAAAACTAACTTAAGAGTAAGGGGAAAGAGAAGAGAAGAAGAGAGAGAGTCAATTGGAAAAAGATAGGGTTGGGGAGGGAAGCGGGGGAGGGAGGGGAGCAGGTGGTCAGGAAAGAGTAATGGATTTAGAAGAGAGGATCCTAGATCTAAGGAGGGTCACAATCTGTGTAGACTGTGTTTGCTGACTATCAAGGATCTCGTTGTATAGTAAGATTCAGATGTAGAGAGGTATCTGAAATATAGTAGTGTTTTAATAACAGGTGTAACAACTATACTGTGTCTAAAAGCGGCCAACTAACCTCTGTGTCGGTTTTTACTAGAGGGAATATGCCTGCGGCCGGCCTATTGTAAAAAAATTTTTTTAAACATTTTGACAAGACCTGAGAAAACAAAATAGTGTAAACAGTAATATAGAACATGTAATTAATATAAACTATTATAATATGAAATATGAATACGAGCCAACATCTTAGAACCAAGGGGAACGTATATAGGTAGAGATGGACTTCTCGTAAAGATATAAGTAATGTCCAGTCCCAAGCCATATAATCCCTGGTAACACACACTTGTCTGCGTAAAGTCCCAAGTTTAAACGAATATCACATGCAGAAAACTTGTATTTATATTTAACAATTTCTCCCACAGGTAGGGTAACTGAACCTTGGGAGTGGGGGGGGGGGCAGGGAACCCACTAGGAATTGTTAATACTCAAGGAGGTCATGATAACCGGGGAGGCTATACTTGGATTGATGTGGAACTCCTATATGGAAAAACAAATCAATCAATTTGAAAACCCTCATCCCCCAATAACAAACATACATCTGTATTAAATTAGGTAGGGAACCTCAGAAAGGGGAGATATTATGAGATAAAAAACAACGGCATGGGATTTACACTGTTACTTAACAATTGCCTAGACAGACCTAACAAGTAACTATGGCAAGGGAAAGACAAAGTCCTTATTAGAAGCTGTTTCATCGTGATGAAGACTTTGTAATGTGATATTGTCCCCACACATTTTAGATCAGTTCCAAGGGAAATAAGCCATTAATCTTACCTCTCCGGTTAGATCTAGCGACTGTTTTCTGGGAATTCCGAGGAGGAGCCTGCAAAGTTGTCTGGGCTAGGAACCGCCACTCCCAGTACAGAGCAGAAATTCTCTAGATCAGACATGGAGCGGAAAATTGTAGATTTTTCTCCATTAGAGGCCACCAGACAGGTGGGGAATCCCCATCTGTAAGGAATCTTGTTCTCCTGTAGAACTGATGTTAGGAAACGCAGTTCCCTACGCTTCTGTAGGGTAGCAGGGCATAGATCAGAGAAGATTTGCAGGGTAATCTCTGCATGTTGAACTGGTTGTTTGTTCCTGCTGCAGCGAAGTATCTCCTCTTTGTCTTTAAAGTTCAACAGCCTAAGGATGACATCTCTTGGGGGGGCTTTTAAAGATGGTTTAGGTCGCAACGCCCTATGCGCCCTTTCTATGATTACCTCTTGCGCCAGCGGTGTTCCCTTGATGGTTCTGAAGAGGTCCTGCAAATACCCCAAAAGAGCAGTGGGATTGATTGTTTCCGGTATTCCTCTAATTCTTAGGTTATTCCGCCTGCTGCGGTTGTCTAAGTCCTCTATTCTTTCCAGAAGACCATGTATAGCGTTGGTGTTTTGTTGTGTCTGAGAGGTGTTGTCCTTCAGCTGCTCCTGCAGTGTGGCCTGTGAGGTCTTGACAGTATTAACCCTCTGAGAGAGTTCAGATAGATCCCTTTTTAATTCACCAAATAAATTCTTGATGTCTGCTGCTATTTCTTTTATATCCTCTTTGGAGGAGAGAAACTTCAAGTCCTCTTTTGTAACATATTGTGATGAATCAGGGGTGTTAAGAGCCATAGCGTCTTCTCTAGAGGGTATCTGTGTCTGTCCGTCATCAGATGTTAGAGGGTCAGTGGGCTTTATATAATAATTCATGTTTCTTGTTTTCGTGCCTTTTTCAGCACCAGGCTGTTTTTTTTTGTGCCATATCTGTATTGTATGTAAAAAGCAGATTCTTCAAGCCCAGTTAGAGTCAGCTTATATCAGGCAGAGTCTCAGGGGTAACAAAAAGGAAGACTAATAAAAAAGAAGAGACACTGCAGATTCACTGTGTTAACTCCTGCAGTATTAATCTAAACCAGAGTTGTTTCCTAGTTGTGAAATAGGAGCAGAAAGTCACGTATGCATAAGATACCAGAGATTTCAGCTTGCCTTTGTCCTCTTGGGTATTTACATATGTCCCATAAACTTCAGGCCTATGGTGTTAACTCCTCACCACCCCACTGCAATCGAACAAGCTTGTGACCCCTGCTGCCCACGGACTCTGTGTAACCACTTATCACTCACATGCAGCAGGCCGCAATCCTCTCTGCTGAGCTGTGGAACCTCTGACCTCCTCCGGTGTGCCAGCGGGTAAGGTATTAGTGCGGGCGGTACAACCGACAAGCCCCACAGGGTCAGGCTGAAAAATGAAGAAGCAGGGTACTTGGCACCTCTCGATCACCTCCCGAAGTGGAAGCTCAACTCCTGTTGTATGCACAAGGCGCCGGGCTCTGCGCGTTCCGTTCCCTCTCCGCTGGCCTCACCGCAGCGGCAGATGGGTATTAGAAAGGCTCTCCGCTGTAAATAGGAAGGCGCTATGAGGTATCTTATCCGCTCTCCTTGTTAGCGGTCAGACTTTTTTAGACACAAGTCGGGTGACGAGCTCAGCGCTGTTACGGCTTGTAGGCCCCTAGATTTATTGCGACCTGACAGCAATGCTCTACGTCGCTCTCCGGGAACACAGGGAGCAGCTTCAATACTGCAACCTGTTTGTTCGAATATTAATTAGTATTGGCTCGCTGGGTTCTTATGTTCAGTTCATAACTCAAGTCTCTTTTTATATTTTGATGGCATTTGGCCGGCCTACGGCTCAGGAGCACTACAAAAACACGGCCATACTCCTGCACAGCCAGGCTCCGCCCCCCCCCCCCACTGCGGTTTTATTCTGTCATAGATTTAGCTTATTACAGACTCATCCCATCTCAGCATGAAAATTATCCTTACCATATAGTGTTAAAGGGACAGTCAACTCCAAAATTGTTATTGTTTAAAAAGATAGCAACATGGTTATATTAGTATACGTTTTACCTCTGTGATTACCTTGTATTTAACCCTCTTCTGACAGCCCCCTGATCACATGACTTTATATTTATTATCTATTGACTTGCATTTTAGCCTATTAGTACTGTGATGTGCGCAACTTCACGGGCGTGAGCACAATATTTTTTATATATATATATATATATATATATACCGTATTTTCCGGCGTATAAGACGACTGGGCGTATAAGACGACCCCCTACTTTTCATGTTAAAAATATAGGGTTTGTGCTATACTCGCCGTATAAGACTACCCCCCTTACCCCCTCAATGAATGCAGCAAGCACACCAAATAAAAATTAAAAAACATCAGATTTCATTTCAATATGGTAAATTTAATGCAAATGCTTATGATATGAAGTTACATAGCAGGCAAACTCTCACTTATAAACATAAGGCTGTTTGTCATTAAGCATGTAAACTCACTTATAAACATAAGGCTGTTTGTCATTAAGCATGTAAACTCACTTATAAACATAAGGCTGTTTGTCATTAAGCATGTAAACTCACTTATAAACATAAGGCTGTTTGTCATTAAGCATGTAAACTCACTTATAAACATAAGGCTGTTTGTCATTAAGCATGTAAACTCACTTATAAACATAAGGCTGTTTGTCATTAAGCATGTAAACTCACTTATAAACATAAGGCTGTTTGTCATTAAGCATGTAAACTCACTTATAAACATAAGACTGTTTGTCATTAAGCATGTAAACTCACTTATAAACATAAGGCTGTTTGCCATTAAGCATGTAAACTCACTTATAAACATAAGGCTGTTTGCCATTAAGCATGTAAACTCACTTATAAACATAAGGCTGTTTGCCATTAAGCATGTAAACTCACTTATAAACATAAGGCTGTTTGCCATTAAGCATGTAAACTCACTTATAAACATAAGGCTGTTTGCCATTAAGCATGTAAACTCACTTATAAACATAAGGCTGTTTGCAATTAATCATGTAAACTCACTTATAAACATAAGGCTGTTTGTCATTAAACATGTAAACATAAAACAGTGCAAGTGGATTAAACTTTTAGGAGGAAGATAATAAACAATAGAGAAAGAGCAAGTGCCGGGCAAGTCGCCCATCATACCGTAACTTCAAGCTATTTTTACCGGTTTTGCTGGCATTTCAGTTTCCCTTTAAAAGCCTTCAAAATCCTCCTGATCGTCATCTGATATCATAAATAAATCAATGATATCTTGTGATACATTTGTAAGGCAGTCATCAAATGGATCTAATTCCGTATCAGATGGTGTGGTCTCAGCTTCGGCTTCCTCTTCATCTTTCCACAAGTAGTCATCTTCCATACCATCTAATGAATTTGATATGTCAGACTTCTTGAAAGACCTGATTACTGTTTCTGCATTAATATCATTCCAGGCTTTTAGGACAAACTTGCATAAAACATCCAACTGTGGAGCACGCATGTTTCCTCCCTTTGTGAATGACTTTTCGCCGCTAACCATCCACTCATTCCACTGTTCTCGAATGCGATCTTTAAATGGCTTGTTTAGGCACACATCCAGTGGCTGTACCAACGATGTCAATCCTGCAGGAATAATTGCTGCATCTGTGTTTATTCTTGCCAGCCTTTGCTTGGTGCTGGGAGTTAAATGAGCCCTGAACATATCCCACACCAGTAGACTACGTTTTTGAATAAGTCCACCTGGTCGTCTGCTCCATACATTATCAAGCCATAGCTTTACCCCTTCTTCATCCATCCAGCCTTTTTCATTCACATGTACAAAACAACCAACAGGGAACTTGAGTTTCGGCATTGTTTTCCTTTTAAAAATAATCATTGGTCTCAATTTGATGCCATCAGCTGTGCATGCCAGTACTACTGTAAAACTGGACTTTTCATGTCCTCTTGTTTTAATTAAAATTGTTTTTTCACCTTTTTGATGGACAGTTTTATTTCCAACCATATCAAAATTCATGGGAGTTTCATCCATATTTCCGGTACTACTTAACATATAGCCATATTTATTGCGCTGTTGTATTACGTATCAATGGAAACTATTTACTTTGGCATCAAGATCTGCAGGTAATTTTTGTGCAATTTTCGTCTTTTGCCTCAGTACCAGATTATGCCTTTCCAAGAATCTACTACACCAGGATACAGTGGCCTTAAATCCGTTGCTGTGATCTGGGTTAGATTTGGCCCACTGAAGTGCAAACAAACGTATTTTATTTCGTGTCACCACATAACCGTTTTGGCAATGCTCATTCACCATGTCTGCAACATGTTTTTCGACTTCTGGCCAATATGGGATACCTCTTCTTAATGCACACTTACCCCTTGGCATACTCTTTAATGCTTTTTCATTTGCTTTCCAGTTCCGAACCATCTTTTCTGTTATTCCATATTGTCTTGCAGCAGCACAATTATTATGTTCCATGGCAAAGTTTATAACTAAGTTTGAAACTGACTTCATATTTCTTTCATCTTGCTTGTAGAGCCATGACTGCTAGCTACTATATTTGTATACTGTACTGTATGTACTGGTGTTGTACTGTAAAAAAGTTAAAATGAAGTATAACAACTTTTAAGCGCACACACACACACACATATACGGTACATACATACACATATACCGGTACATACCTTATATACCGGTGTGTGTATATATACGGTATATATAAGCTAGGACTGAGGGACACATTAGCCCAGTGTACAGCGGAACCTGGGTATAGCTGGCACACAGATCTTGTAGTAGTATTACCGTAAATTAAAATACAATATTATTGGTAGAGGAAGGAGAGAGGGAGGGAGGGAGAGAGAGAGGGAGGGAGAGGAAGGAGAGAGGGATGGAGAGGAAGGAGAGAGGGATGGAGAGGGATGGAGAGGAAGGAGGGAGGGGGAGAGGGAGGGAGAGAGAGGGAGGGAAGGGGGAGAGGGAGGGAGAGAGGGAGGGGGAGAGGGAAAGGCAGGGGGGGGGAGAGAGAGGGAGAGAGAGAGGGAGGGATAGGGAGAAGGGGGGCGAGAGAGAAAAAAAGGGAAAGTGAAGAGGGATGGGGGAGAGGGATGGAGAAAGAGGGGGGAGGGAGAAAGAGAGGGAGAGTGAGCAAAGTTAGCAAAGAAATTCCTTAACCACTGAGGAGTCGCATAATCCATATTACTCAGATGGGCAAGGGTTATCAGAGCAGAGGAGACATTAAGGCATAGTATATAGCAGCATGAAACAGTTCCCTTCGATTTCTAACACACAGACTAACTACTAGCACAGTGTCTGTAAAACTTTCAGCAGTACTGACCTTCTGATACTTTCACTGGAAGACCTCTAGATCACTGGCAATGCAGGGCTGAGAAAAAAAACACTCTAGTGGAAGGCTGTCCCTTTAATCACCCTTCTTTCCTGCACAATTTGCTCCGTAGCAGATGTCACATGACCGCACTGGAATTTGGATGTCTGGCTGTAGTGTAGCAGCTACGGAGCAAATTGTGCAGGAAAGAAAGGTGATTAGCAGAGAAAGATACCGGGTATTTAAAGTGAAGCCTTCCTAGTGTTTTGTTTTAAACATATGCTTGTCTTCAGCCCTTAGCCTTGTAGGGAGTGGGACCCCTCATCAGGACTGGACTCCTGACGGTGGGCTGACTGACTGTCTGACTGAGACTGCACATTGCAAAGCTTCAGCTACTAATATGATATACCGGTATATGATTGATTATATCATATTAGTAGCTGGAGCTTTGCGATGTGCTGCGTCAAAATTTCTACTCCCCATATAACCCGGCCTGCTGTCACCGTGACCAACCTCGCTCACTCAGTCGGAACCAGTGACCCGCAGTCGCACAGACTACTTCTACCTGAATCTGGATTCACTGTCGTCTTCGGCAGGGCAGCACGCCACAAACAAGTTACTCTCAGCAGCTCCCTCCTGCTCACTCTTCTTCCCGCCTGAAGTCTGTGTCGGCGCGACTGCTACGTCATGCTGCTCTGTACAATCAAGGCGCATCATTGGCCAGCACAGCCGGGGGCCTATCTACGGGGGTGTGGGCCTGGAGCTGCAACTCAGTCCATTCACAGTGTGACTAGCGTGTCCGACTCCTCCCCACCGCCTCACCCAGACGTCACACAGCTCACTGGTGCTTCTTACTCTGTGCCTCTCTGTACACAGTCACTAAATAACTCAGTAATAATAAGGCTTATAAAATGACACCCAGCGTGTAAGACGACCCTCGACTTTTGAGAAGATTTTCAAGAGTTAAAAAGTCGTCTTATACGCCGGAAAATACGGAGTGTGTGTGTATGTGTGTGTGTATGCAAATAAAAAGCATTTGATAAGAGGCTGTGTGTAGTGGCTTAGAAACAGGCAGAAATTAAGAGGCTTAAATGTTATTAAGTATATTAATATAACAATGTTGGTTGTGCAAAGCTGGGGAATGAGTAGAAAAGGTATTATATATCTTTTTAAACAATAACAATTTTGCGGTTGACTGTCCCTTTAAAGGGTCATTACTTTTCTGACACAACTACAACAGACCAGTCACTCTTTTGCCCTCCTGGACCTGCTGCTCTCTTCAGAGTTGTTCTATTATTTTAGCCCTTTGCAGGTGCTGTTTGGTAAAGCTCTGCATCTTCATACTGGGCACTGCCATCCTGTAGCTCATTTATTGTCAGATCAGTGATGTTGGTAGCTTTTTTACCGCTGTATTGTGCGCTTTACAATACAGATTAGGAGGTTTATATTTGTGCAGTTTTTATACACAGGTGAAAAGTTAAATAACATATTAAATGGACACATATATATAATACAGAGAAATGCAGCCACTGCAAAATGTAGATCTCCTGCTCTGTATTGTGTACATTGACAGCGGTATTGTGCACTTCTGGTTAAACAGCGTAAAACGTGAATGCATTCTGTGCATGCACACTGCTTCTGTCACAGAGTGTAAGAATACGTCAGATCCAAGATGGCAGCGCCCAATGTATAGATGCATTGATTTACCAGCCAGCACCTGCAAAGGGTTAAAATAAGAGAACAGCTCTGAAGTGCTCGCTCTATATACGGTAGCAGTGCTTATCATGAGCGCATACTGAGGTAGTCTCAGTATTGCACTCTATATATGACTGCAGTGCTTGTAATAACATGCATATTGTGCTCCAAATATGTAAATGCTCCTGAGCAGATCTAGGTATTCTATTATGTAAAGCAGTTCAATTTGGAGAAATTATATTTAGAGAAAAAGGTAAATGTAATAACATAAGAAGCATTGTTTGTTTGTACCCTAGCTGTGTGCGTCTGCAGACAACGTCACTGTGTGCAGCACCAAGGCATCTAATATTCTGTTACCGCTGGTTACATAAACGTATTATATACAATGTGGTGCAGCTCTTCAGTGCGTAGCTGGGGGCAGAAGTATGTGCGGCGCTGGGGGTGTTCTGCACTATCCCTCTGTTTCCTGTCATATTATGATGGAATCCAGCCAGTACTTCCTCTCACTTATATACTGCTTACTCCTTTCTAGTGAGCACAGCACTACACTTCCTCCAGTTCCCTGTAGGTCTGGGCCTGTCTTGCCTACTCCTTCACTGTCACTTGACTTTACCAATATTCCAATAGCGTTATCAACTTTTCAGCCTCCTGGGATTACTGCACACGGACATCTCTGTTAGGATCTCCTGCTTAGCCCTGTATTGTGTATATCCCAAACCACAACAGGTGTACAGAGATACAAAAGGAAAACAGGCGTAATGCTTTTCCTTTTTGGTTTGCTCTATAACCTTTGTTATATCAGTTATGTAAAACCTCACAGCACACTGGTACAGACTGCTACATGCAGGGAGCTTCATTAGAGAGCGCTATTAGCCTAAGGCACACAGTTTAATAACACACAAGAGGGGCCTCTTCTTAGTTAAAGGGACAGTAAACACATTGTAATTACAAGACATTTCTGTTGTGTTGCTTAATGTTTTTAAAACAAATTAACATCCTTTTTACTGCAATTAGTTTTCAATAGCCAAACTCCACCCACTATTGTGTCTTATTTGGAGGAGCCTTAGTCAGCAGACAATAAGGCTGTTCCTGTCATAATGTTGGTATAATTGTTTTGTAGTTGTTATCTGATAAAGCCATTTATGGACAGATATGGAGCAGAGTAGACCTTGAGAAGTGATAAAGGTGCATTTTCAGAGCTAAATTACATGAAATGGGGACAAAATAAATAATAAAATGTATTGGGAAGATGTTTCATTACAGATAGTTAACAATTTATGTAAAAGTCTCATGGCTTTTACTCACCCTTTAAGGTGGATTACATGCATAGAAGATTACTACAATATTCAAGATGCTAGTTTATTTGGACCCATACCTGGTCTCTATTAACCCTTAAGATGGAACACAATTTTTTTTTAGTTGTGCTACTATTCTTAATTCTTGGTTACATTTTTTTTAATTATTATTATTAAAATTAATGTTTGTCAGTTTCTTTCTAAAATGCAATCTAAATAAATATCATAAAAAGGGGGCGTAAGAGAGAGTGGTAAATATTGCTGATATTTTAGATTCTGGTGCCACCCTTACTTTTACACAGGGAGATACGGTATCAGACCATATATTACTGATCTGATAAAGTAAGGGAAATAAAGGCACACAAGAATAAATTTCAAAGCATAAATTAGTTTATTATGATCCCTTATCACATTCCGTGATTCTCTGTATTGGCCTTAACCAACAAAATAACGTGAACACCATATAAACAACACCTAAAGTCTAAGGTGTTACTACCTGCAAAATACCTATTAAAGCATACGTATGCTACTAAATCTAGAGGTATCTAAAACTTACATTCATCAAAAGACCAGATTATATAAAAAATAACATATAAGCACATATCACAGGAATATAGTCATAATAATTACATGTCAAAGCAGCGTGTGAAAGTAAAAGAACAGCTGAAAAAAATCCCTCAAAAACTGTAATGGAGGGAAACAAAATTATGCTGCACTTTATCCAGTAGAATACGAATGAAAAAAAACGTCTTTCATACAAAGGATAGTGCAAGCGTAGTAGTTCTTACTGTAACTTGTTCCAAAGTGTGAGGTATGTATTACTTGCCAGGATACAGCACTGAGCAGTGAAACATACAGGTTCTGTGTCCCTGGTTGATTTCCAAAGAGCAAGCCGCTCTCTCTGTGGCGTCTGATGTCACTGAGAAGGGGAGTGGTGTGGCCTGTAAAATCCTCCAATCGGACTTGTAGATAGAGTGCGCTTCCCGTGTATGATAGAAAGTAATCAGCTGTACCGGCATCCGCAGCACCGAGAAAGAACCAGGCTTTCCCTAGGCTGACTGATCGAAAACACCGGGACTCCAGGATATGCACAGACTTGCCCACACAAATGCGGTGTGCAGATATCACTCGCTCATAGCTTCATTTGCACCTGCATAGACTCCACAGGTGCCTGTTCTCCCAATCCTGTATCATCTTGACATGACGACAAGTTTAAACACCAAACAGTCCTTGAATTAGCACAGATCATATGTTGCTTTTATCAGCATGTTTTTCCTCTTTTAGCCAGCACTTTAACAGGTATGCAGATAGAATGCAGGCAGTAGAAAAGGTATTAAAAGGCTACACATGCACCATAGACCTTAAAACCTTAGACAGTTCTTGTAAACAGGAGTTAGTCGACCTGCTCCTGATTAAACACATCAGTGTTACAAACACAAACCAACAACCGTTTCACCCCCACATCAATTGTGCTTCACAGGGGTTCATCAGGGCTTAATTGAGTCCTTACCGGACTTCCTCTTAAAGAAGGCTCACCTGACATTCCTCAGGTGTGCTTACCTCATCTAGGATAATTATTTATTTAAAGGTGTATTCACATAAGTAAACATGTCACTGTTTGAAAACACAGAAAATCAAAATTTACTGTTCTTATGTGTCAGATTGTGAAGATTACAGTTTGCACACTATAATCTTAGGAGAGAACAGCCTAATTCCTAAGCTTTCTAACACTTTTTCCACAAACAAAATTGATGACACCTTATAAGCATAGCATATGTTCTGCCTGAGAGTGGGAGAGTCAACTCACTATAGAAAACTAGCATACTCCAATTTGTCATTAAGACCTACCGGTGGTACCTAGTATTCAGTATATTAAATCCCATTTTGTTTCTTTCTGCAATAGAACTTTTTCATTATTACCACCTCTACCAGTCGTTATCCCTTTGTCTATTACAGTGAATTTTAGAGATTCTACACTTCCATTAAGGAACGTGCAAAAATGTCTTGCCACATTTGTGTCATTTTCATGAAGGATATCATCCCGATGTTCCTGTACCCGGTCCTTTATTACCCTTTTGGTTTTACCAACGTAAAAGGCCGGGTACGAACAGTGAAGAAGATAAATCACTCCTTCAGATTTACAGTTGAAGAAGAATTTAATGTCAAAAACTTTGTCACTTGAAGTGAAGAATTGTTTGGTGCTATCCATGTGGGCACAGTACACACAGTGCCCACAAGGGTAGCTACCTTTGATTCCCTTATCCCTTCTTAACCAATCAGCATTAGAGGGCTCCCTCACAAATTGACTCTTAACTAAATGATCTCTTAAACTTAAAGCTTTCCTAGCAGTTAGTAAAGGTTTTTCACCAATAGCATCTCTAACTTTATCGTCCAAAGTAAGTACATGCCAATTATTAACTAATGCTGATCTAATATTGGACCATTGATTATTAAACTTAGTAATCTAATTTGCGCCTCTTTTGGCTTTGATTTTTTATTATACAAAATATCGCCTCTAGGGGTCCTACGTGCCTTCCACAATGCTTTTTTAAGGCATTTATTGGAGTAACCTCGTTTAAGAAACCTTTTTTTCATTAAGTCAGCATGCATATCAAATTAGTTAAGGATGAAACAGTTTCTCCTAAGTCGGAGAAACTGTCCATATGGAATACCCCTTAATCAGATGAACAGGATGACCACTATCAGCATGTAAAATGCTGTTAGTGGCATTCTTTTTCCTGAAGTTTTCTGTCACAATCTTCAAACCTTCTTTCTTGATAGTGATATCAAGAAAATTTAGTTCAGTCTTATTGGTTTCTGATGTGAGGATGATGTTCCTGTCATTACGGTTAAGCTCATGAACAAAGTAATGGAATTCTTCTATATTCCCATCCCATAAGACAAGAACATCATCCACATATCTTACCCACATTAACACCTTTTCATTAAAGGTGTAACTGTATCGTTCAAAAATGTCTGACTCCCAAGCCCCCAAATGGAGGCAGGCATAAGTGGGGGCACACACTGCCCCCATTGCGGTTCCCCGTATCTGTTTATAGAGCTGTCCATCAAATGTAAATACATTGTTCTGGAGGACAAATCTAAATAAAGAGATAATAAATTCAGAATGTTCTGAATGAAGGGGACCTTTTGTTTCCAAAAATTTCCTTATTGCCTGGAGTCCAATTTCGTAAGGGATGGAGGAGTATAACCCCTCCACATCTAGAGAGGCCAACAATGTATTCTCATTTACTACCACTCCATCTAGTTTCCTCAAAAGATCCGCTGTATCTTTAACATATGATGTAAGAGATAGAAGAAAAGGACGTAAATATTTATCTACATATTCCCCAACTTTCTCAGTGACACTGCCAATCCCTGAGACGATCGGCCTTCCTGGTGGGCACTTTATAGAAAACACCGGGAAATCAGGGACCAGAAACTTAAACTCTTTCTGATCTATGATTCCCCTAGACCTTGCTTCATTTAGAAGTTTGAAGAGAGAATTTTGTATCTGTGCCAGGGGGTTTGCGATCCAACCTTACATATTGGTTCTTATCATTCAATTGGCGTTTTGCTTCATTCACATAAAGCTGTTCATCCAACAGGACTAAATTCCCGCCCTTGTCGGCCGGTTTGATCACCAACCCCCTGGCCATAGATAATTCCTTCAGAGCTTTTCTCTCTCTAGATTTCAAATTATCATTTGTCAGTTTAGCAGCTTTCCTTTTCCATTTTCTTCACAAAGAGATTGACAGATGGCACTAGAGAAAGAGAAGGCATATATGAGGATTTGGACTTGAAAATAGGTTTTAGATAATTAGCAGGATTATCTTGGGATTCATCAATAAATCCCTCCTGATCATTATCATTTAGTAGGGATTCCAAGTCTTTTAAAGCTAGTTGATCATTGGCATCTAGACTGTCAGAATTTTTATTTTTCATCACTACAGAAAAAACAATTTTCCTAGCAAATAAATGTAAATCTTTCAATACCTCAAACTTATCAATATTAGCTGTAGGGCAGAAAGATAGACCTTTTTTGAGGAGTTCAATGTGGGCAAGATTAAGAGGGAAAGATGAGAGATTAACAATTTGTAATTCATCCTCAAATGGGGTCTCTAGTATCCCCTGCGTGCTCCCCTCCCTCTGAATCTCCCTCTGTTCTGAGCATATTGATCCCCTCTCCCCCTGGTCTGTCTGTGTTATAACTTTGTTTGATTCCCTCTGATGAGGGTTTCTATATTGTGTTAATGTTAGGAATTGTAGCTCTTTAAATGTCACAGACAGGAAATCAATGTCTATAATGACCTGTCCAGACCGTAATGAGACATTTACTAAAAGTAGGTATTTACACTTTTCCAGATCTAATTAGGATAACTAACAGATCAATAAGTGACTTATACCAGTAACTGAAAGATTGTCCCTTAATACTGCAGAGATAATTATAATGGTTTGGTCTCTGGGAGGTAGTAATCTTCAAGCGTTTGCCTTCAGCCGTCTTCACGCACTCACACTTTCAACATAAAATATATACAGTTTCAAACAAGCAATTCCGGATTCATACAGTTATTCCCCTTTGCAGGATGTTTAACATATTTTGCAATAAAGAGGCACTTCAGGTAATAATACAATGTTAAGGTTGATTACCTTGTCCAAGTTTGGCTCCAAGAGGTTGCGGGGGAAGTAGGGGAAAATGCTCCTCTCCGGTCCGTAGATGCGGCGTGAGTGCGACTTCCGGTAACGAGTTTAGTAGTTCCGGCGGCTCTTTGATACCCGGCAATACCTAGGCAGACCAGGCTTCCGAACAGGGATTGCGGGCACAGTAATTAGTGAGAGGTAAGCGCTGCTGACTTTAAAGTTGGATGATAAATAAGGTGATATCCAGCTTGAATAAGCGGAGTAGATTCCAATAGTACAATATTTCCCTTGACCAGGATTAGAAGTAACGTCAGTGTAGAACACATTGACTGCTTCAATTTTCAGGCAAGGTATGGAATGTACCACACCCCATATTTATAGGGAGGTTCAAGTACCTTAGAGGGATATACCTTAAAGGTATATCACAGTCTGGTCTGATATCTTTTCTCCTTTAGGGGGTTCCCAAATGGGTCTTTTCCTTTTGCCTCTTCTAGTCCTTCTCTTCCTTCTCTTGATGTTATTCCAGAGGAGTTTTTTGAGGGCCCTGTCTCAGAGTCAGATATGTCTGTCCCTGAGTCATAAGTCCCCTTTTGGGACTTATATACATAAACCCTTCCATTTTTATAATCCTCCTGATCCCTTCTAAATTTTCTACACTTCCTCATTTTAATATCTGATTTCAATTTAGTAACGTTGGTACTTGTTTCACCATTAAGTTTCTCAAAATTTGGATCACTTTCAAAAGTGTTAACTTTCAAAAGTGCTTTTTCAGCCTCACTTTTGACTTTTTCAAGTCGTCTAATATTTCTTTGTATCATCATTTCCATCAAATCCAAGGAGGTTGAGGATAATTTATCGTTAAATAAATAAATATCAATTGTTGCTATAACTGGCTGTAATTAATAAAAATAAAAAAAATGTGCAATTAACACAAAACATGATACTATTATCTAGATTATTAGGTTTAATGATAATATTGTTGTTTGTACTGGTAGAAAACCCTCTATCTGCTTGGGACCAGATAAGGTTTGGAATTCAGTCTGGATTTTGGACAATTTGCATCTGTAAAATGGGACAGTTTGGAGAGAGGATATAAGAATATCTTATGTTATTTATTTACGTTATTTACATGTCATAAGGCAGCTTTTATATGAAACATAAGCGTAACTTTATATAATTTTAATACTTTTGTATATAGTTACATAGTACCATTTATAAAGATAGTACAGTACTGTAAGCAGAAAGGTAATATAAGTTTATGTTATATCCTGTGCCGTGTACTATCTGGTAACATCCTGCTGTAATTACAGGGCGTCTAGAGGAAAATCCGGGCACTGGGCTATTAAATGTGAAGGAAGAGGATGAGACAGATGACATGAATAGTCATCAGACTGAAATACATTGGTCCCTCCCTGCCGGTGAGTAGTAATACGTGAGAGTCTGCCGGGGCTGTGCACACAGTTACTTACTGCTCTCCCTCCCTGCCGGTGAGTAGTAATACGTGAGAGTCTGCTGGGGCTGTGCACACAGTTACTTACTGCTCTCCCTCCCTGCCGGTGAGTAGTAATACGTGAGAGTCTGCCGGGGCTGTGCATCACAGTTACTTACTGCTCTCCCTCCCTGCCGGTGAGTAGTAATACGTGAGAGTCTGCCGGGGCTGTGCACACAGTTACTTACTGCTCTCCCCTCCCTGCCGGTGAGTAGTAATACGTGAGAGTCTGCCGGGCATGTGCACACAGTTACTTACTGCTCTCCCTTGTAGTTTACTGAAAAAGGTAACAAACAGAGGCGCCACCATGGCCTTATATCGCTGGCACAGGTCAAGACAACAACACAGGAGAATGTGAATACTCACAAACATGAAGCACCCAGCTGGTGCTAGTGGAGCGGGCTGAAACTTCACAGTAGTCCAGCACACTGTTATCCTTATCGCAGGGACAATCATAAATCTTCTGGAATACCAATATTCATGTGCCTATAGGGGCAAAAAAGGCAAACCAGCATGGCCCAATATCGTCTGGACAAGAATAGAATATAACCAAATGATTGTACTTACAAGATGGCAAGTACCTGTAGGTGCAATATCAGCAAACTGGAACCAATACGTCGCCCAGTAGACTAATGCCAAAGACAGTCCTCAGCAAGAACCAGGAACCAAAATGTAGTTTAGCAGAAGGTGATGAACCACACAATAGCAAGTGTATAATTAAAAAGTCTTTAATAACACAGCGATGCGTTTCTCAGCCTACTCAGGGCTGTTTCATCAGGCTATAACAAACGTTGTGATACACTTGCTATTTATCAAAAATCTAACAACCAAGAAACCTTTCTTCTGATTGGGGTGAATTTATTCTTGTCTATCCCATATACACCTCTATTATTCATAACCCCTCAATAGGAATTTCAACAATACGATTTACTTACTTAAAATACAATTAGATATATGATTTATCACTATCACACATATCTCTTGTTTCTAATAACTCCTTGTTACTGAAGCATAGGGACTTAGTTAAAGGAGCCTCTGTACCATAATATATTGCACTCACCACTATTAGTTTATCACATTATTTCACCACATGATGGTTTAACACCCCACGACTTATTTCACTATCCCACCACAGTTTATCCATTTATATACAGATCCCGTAGCACACTAATTCTAGTATGATCTAGAGAATCTAGGCCTCACTAATTATTATCACTTGGCCAGTAGCTGAATTTCTGTTTGGATAATGTAGCATGTATTATCCTACCCTACTATTTCACTTATTTAGTAACCAGCAGCACACTAACGTCTTTAATAATGTGTATGGACATAATCAATCAAAAATGTATATATATATATATATATTCACTAATACTAATTCACAGAGAGTAATCTCTTACATCACATCTCATAATCTTTCCACTTCTGATTTAAGATCATATGCACCATAGCTTTAGTATATATCTTTATGTAACTTATTGATCAGTAATTTGTCCAGTTCTAGTTCTAGCTGATCATCTCTTATGATAATACATCTAAATATATCATAGATATATTTATCCAAAATACGCACATTGCGATGTTCATAAACTGTATCACAAAACCTGTATTATTGATGCTGGATTTTAGGTATCCTAATAGGGTCCGGTTATATCACTTATTTATATGTTTCATAACTGACACACACCTTACTGCATATTTACACATTTGACAATATTTATATATTTTTATTTTAAAATTTTGGCATATGTCTTACTATATGCCCAATCCTTTAACATCTGTAGCTGACAGTATACAACCGACGCAATGATCACGGACGAAACCATTTTCCAATAGATACTTAGCAAATCCTCATACCTTATCCCCTCTATCGGCACTTAGGCACATTCACATAATGCAACAATGCGCCATAGGGACATTACGATAGGTCTTGGTGCATGCTTCTACAAGCTCTCTTATTGGCCCCTATCCAGACTCCTATTCTCACACGATGTTGGATAGGCACACTGTAACCCCCTCACGGATAGGAGGTCCGCTCACACTCCCCTTTACAATGCACGTATCAGCAATGTTCAAATTACTCAGTATAAGGTTCATGACGTATACAAACACAGCTGATTCAGCTACACGCTATACCAACACATAATAGAATATAGCCTTTTTTTCCCAAAGTTTATCAACACGGTCCCTTCACTACATTCCGGTAAGAAAACCAGTATTAATCCTTAACAAATTCTAACAAACGAACAATGTTTTTTCAAAGATCCATAAAACGATTTCTCCAACAAACTATTAGTTAGCTCTGACGGCTAGTCCAAATATAACGACATTAAATGGCAGCCACAGAAGCTGTTCACACTAATGAAATCAAATCAAACTTGTAACTGATTAAGTTGAGCAGAGTGTTTTAACACAATAGTAAGTTAATAAATGTGTTTTTGTTTAGAAGGATTTATGGTTGCTATATTTTATATACATTTTCCTTAGATATAAATACATGTTTTAAGAATCGTTTTTTTTTAACAATTTGCTTCAATTGTGATGGGAAACATTGCAAGAGGGCAATTTTAATGAAAAAAAAAAAAATCTTTTATGTACTTTTAAATTTATTGTATGTTTTTTATATGTTTTACTTATTTGGTTGATCACCTGCTTGTCTAAAGATCACCTGACCTATATGTGTTTACAACTGTTACCATACCAACCTCATCAATGTGATCACAGACAGGTGTTGCATGCTAATTGATCATCCAATTACAAAGGTTTCTTGGTTGTTAGATTTTTGATAAATAGCAAGTGTATCACAATGTTTGTTATAGCCTGATGAAACAGCCCTGAGTAGGCTGAGAAACGCGTCGCTGTGTTATTAAAGACTTTTTAATTATACACTTGCTATTGTGTGGTTCATCACCTTCTACTAAACTACATTTTGATTCCTGGTTCTTGCTGAGGACTGTCTTTGGCATTAGTCTACTGGGCGACGTATTGGTTCCAGTTTGCTGATATTGCACCTACAGGTGCTTGCCATCTTGTAAGTACAACCATTTGGTTATATTCTATTCTTGTCCAGACGATATTGGGCCATGCTGGTTTGGCTTTTTTGCCCCAATAGGCACATGAATATTGGTATTCCAGAAGATTTATGATTGTCCCTGCATTAAGGATAACAGTGTGCTGGACTACTGTGAAGTTTCAGCCCGCTCCACTAGCACCAGCTGGGTGCTTCATGTTTGTGAGTATTCACATTCACCTGTGTTGTTGTCTTGACCTGTGCCAGCGATATTAGGCCATGGTGGCGCCTCTGTTTGTTACCTTTTTCAGATTTTGAACATCAGGATAGCCATCCTTTGACAGAGTGCTGCCTCAACGTCCGGATTTTCTTGTCATCTTTGTTTCTTGGACTTTTTATATTGTTTTATTACTTTATTATTATATTATTTCATTGTTCTTTATTATATTATATTCATCTTCATTGTTATTATTATTCAGTAAGGTGCCTAGCATTCAACACTGTGTGGTCACTCACTATTTAGATCTCACTAAGCCCCCACATAGATTTTATATTGTATTTACTATTGAGGAAGCGCCCCCTAAGGGTGTGTTGTGTTCCTAGTACACATCACTCTCTATATACTTTTTCTACCCTTGTAGTTTACTGTCTGGTTTAAAAACTGGAATGTAACAGATCTCAGCTAAAAAAAAAAAAAAAAAAGAAGAGAGGGAAAAGGTGCAGAATGTGTGTATTTAGTGCTGTTGTCTGTCTAGGAAATAAACTGCTTTAGGGTAAAGTTATAAAAACGAAATCATGTGATATAAAAAACAAATCTTCTTTATTTGTACAGACGCAGATAACACTGATATAGTGAAAGTTGAGATAACAGAAGATCTGTGTTTGAAGCATGAGCTGGAAGCATCAGATGAGGAAACCAGTGACGGCATCAGCTCAGGTGAGGGTGCACGTGTGTTGTGTGTGAGGTACGTGGGTTACAGGTGAGTGTGCACATATATTGTGTGTGAGGTACGTGGGTTACAGGTGAGTGTGCACATATATTGTGTGTGAGGTACGTCGGTTACAGGTGAGTGTACATTTATGTTGTGTCTGAGGAATATGAGTTACATATGAGGAAACCATTGACAGTGTAAGCCCATGTGAGCGTGCACTTGTGTTGTGTCTGAATGATGTGGGTTACAAGTGAGTCTGAGGGATGCAAGTTACAGTTGTATGCATGTATGTTGTGTCTGAGGTACGACGGTTATAGGTGAGTGTGCTCTTATATTGTGGGTGAAGTACGTGGGTTACACATTTACTTTCAACTTGCAATATGAGCACTCTTTAACTTGCACGCAAAAACCCGATATCGCTTGCGCGCAAACATTGGGGCACCACTTCTAATCTAGCCCATTGTGTGTGAGGTACGCGGGTAACAGGCAAGTGTCCACATATACTGTGTGTGAGGTACGTGGGTTACGGTTGTGTGTGCACTTTTCTTTCCAATGGCATGAAGAGTTCACAAATCCATTCTAATTACTAGTGGGAATTCAACTCCTGGCCACCAGGAGGAGGCAAAGAACACACAAGCAAAAGCTTTATGTATCCTCCCACTTCCCATAATCCCCAGTCATTCTTTGCCTGCGTACATTTTAGGAGGTGTGCGAGGATGATGTCTAAAGATTATCAAGTTTTAATCCTTTAATGGGTATTTTCCCTGCAAGCAAGGATTGGGGCAATGCTGCGTCCATGTAATCCTCTTTAGTAAGAGTAATGGTGGCTATTAGCTGTTCGATGTCGGTGAGGTAGTCCTTACTTTAACTCCATAAAAATTATGCTAACCCCTATATGGAAAACCAGGGTTGATTACTCTGCTTTTCCTTTCTCTCCAGGTCCCTGTCAGAGGTCATCTGAGTCTGTCAAACTGGAGATGCGGGGTACCTGCCTGCAGTTAAAGTTCTAGAGTCACTGTCAGGATGAAGATTTACTGGCTGGCCTGGAGCTACTGAGAAAGCTGCAAGATTGGTAAATCCCTGGATCCCTTATCCCTCGATGGCTTGTGGTTTAAGTGAGGGGGGATTAAAGGCTAAAGGTGGGAGTTTTGCCACTTTGCTATTTGCACCTCAGTGGGAGGCATAATGGTGAACTTATTAGAGAAATTTGGCTGTTATAAAGCTTTTAGGTTATAGCTTCTTCATGCCAGTAAGTTTATTTTTGCAGCAGCGGCGCCTATGTTTAATGGATGCACCGTTTCTATGGGTGTAGGCACCACACGCTGTGTCTGTGAGGTCTGATATGGAGCATTTGGACCCTCTGAGTACCCATCGTATGTGCCCTGGGAACAGAGGTATTTGGCCACAACTCTTTCTCGGGTTATTATGGGGCTTCGGTTTCTATAGTCCTGACACAACCTTAGAGCTTTCCTATACTGTGGCGATTACCGCTTTTATTGTATGCGCTGTTTCTATGGAAGATCACTATGCGTCTCTGTTTATACCTCTGCACAGTATAGATGGCGCCATTTTAAGTATATGGCTCGTTGCGCTGCGTTCTTTTTCCGCCATTGACTGGGTTTTTGGCGCACTTTCCCCTTTTACCGTTGCGAGACTCCTCTCAACATACCTAGCTGTATGCTTGTCTCTTGTGTTATCGGTAGGCTTTATTTTCAGAGGGCAAGTGTAACTGAGTTATAAAGCAATCCTTTCACTTGAGCAATCCTTTCACTTTGAGGTGATTTTGTAGCGATATGATTAAGATACAGGCATTTATGAGGATATATGCAAAAGTGTATGCTTTTTATTCAACGTATGGTGTTCTGAGTTTTACATGATTTGTTGGGTGATACTGAATTTTTAATTGGGAGACTGACGTTTTTTTATTTTAGTTTAAAGACTGGTCTCTCCGTTTTCTCTGCATTTCCTTAATGTCTGCTGCCATCTAGTGACTGTTTTTTTGGTACTGCACCTGGTAAATATTCAGCTTTTCATCATAATGCTGATATTTCAGAGATGCTGACATATATCTATCTATATGTCTCTAGCTGACTGTTATAGACAAAGGGATAATGTTCATGTCTGTGCCTGGTGTAGGTAACATTGAAATGTTTAATCTAGATGGTGATTTTTTGCGTATATGTAGTAATATACTCTAAGCCTGTTGTTCATATTTTTCCCTTATTTTTGTTCTGCAGATATTTACTGGAATTGAATACATGCTTTCTTGTTGTAACATGAAATATCCTGAGGGCAGATGATTTTGTCCTCTTTATAGTCTAGGTAAGAGATATTTTTTCTCTACAGAGACTCTTCATATCAGTTGTAACAGGTATAATTCATGAATTTGTGAATTGATCTATTCTGCATGTATTGTCATATTCCATATCTACAATAGGGCTCTAATGTATAGGGGCTCTTTATATTTAATTCTCTCATGTTGAGATGAATGTTCCAAATATCTGTGACATGAATTTCCTATGTTAGCTGAAAGGGAAATACTGTATTTATTGATCTCTCTCAGATTGAGGTGATTTTAAATTATGTATGTGACATGTCTTTCCTATGTTATCCATAGGTGTTTTATACATTGTTCTCTCATTTTGAGGTGATATTTCTTATGTCTGTGACATGTATTTCCTATATTATCTATAGGAGCTCTATATCTTTTTTTTTTTTTTCTTTTTTTTTCTTTTTTTTCCTTTTATTATTGAGAAAAGTAAAATTCATATTACAGACACCACTACAGGATTAAAACCGCATTGATGAAATTTTCAGTTACCTTTTGAGAGCGATAAACCAATGGTCTTGGTACAACAATTACAATCTTTTGTCGGTGTAAAGTAAACATATTACAAAAGGACCATATCAAGAATAATCTGAGAGAAGTTATATTATTGTGGGTTATCTGTAAAGGCTCTCAATTTTTAACTTTTGTAAACAAAAATAAACACAATAAACAAAATATACAAATCAACAACAGTATAGATATTCGTAAAAACATAATTTATGTAAGAACTTGCCTGATAAATTCATTTCTTTCATGTTAGCAAGAGTCCATGAGCTAGTGACGTATGGGATATACATTCCTACCAGGAGGGGCAAAGTTTCCCAAACCTCAAAATGCCTATAAATACACCCCTCACCACACCCACAATTCAGTTTAACGAATAGCCAAGAAGTGGGGTGATAAGAAAGGAGCGAAAGCATAAAAAATAAGGAATTGGAATAATTGTGCTTTATACAAAAAAATCATAACCACCACAAAAAAGGGTGGGTCTCATGGACTCTTGCTAATATGAAAGAAATGAATTTATCAGGTAAGTTCTTACATAAATTATGTTTTCTTTCATGTAATTAGCAAGAGTCCATGAGCTAGTGACGTATGGGATAGCAGATACCCAAGATGTGGAACTTCCACGCAAGAGTCACTAGAGAGGGAGGGATAAAATAAAGACAGCCAATTCCGCTGAAAAAATAATCCACAACCCAAATCAAAAGTTTTAATCTAAATAACGAAAAAAACTGAAATCATAAGCAGAAGAATCAAACTGAAACAGCTGCCTGAAGTATTTTTCTACCAAAAACTGCTTCAGAAGAAGAGAAAACATCAAAATGGTAGAATTTAGTAAAAGTATGCAAAGAAGACCAAGTTGCTGCTTTGCAAATCTGATCAACAGAAGCTTCATTCCTAAAAGCCCAGGAAGTAGAAACTGACCTAGTAGAATGACCCATAATCCTTTGAGGCGGGGATTTCCCCGACTCCACATAAGCATGATGAATCAAAGACTTTAACCAAGACGCCAAAGAAATGGCAGAAGCTTTCTGACCTTTCCTGGAACCAGAAAAGATAACAAATAGACTAGAAGTTTTTCTAAAATCTTTAGTAGCTTCAACATAATATTTCAAAGCTCTTACTACATCCAAAGAATGTAAAGACCTCTCCTTTGAATTCTTAGGATTAGAGCATAATGAAGGGACAAGAATTTCTCTACTAATGTTGTTAGAATTCACAACCTTAGGTAAAAATTGAAATGAAGTCTGCAACACCGCCTTATCCTGATGAAAAATCAGAAAAGGAGATTCACCAAGAAAGAGCAGTATAACTCAGAAACTCTTCTAGCAGAAGAGATGGCCAAAAGGAACAAAACTTTCCAAGAAAATAATTTAATATCCAGAGAATGCATAGGTTCAAACGGAGGAACCTGTAAAGCCCTCAGAACCAAATTAAGACTCCAAGGAGGAGAGATTGACTTAATGACAGGCTTGATACGAACTAAAGCCTGCACAAAACAATGAATATCAGGAAGATTAGCAATCTTTCTGTGAAAAAGAACAGAAAGAGCAGAGATTTGTCCTTTCAAAGAACTTGCAGATAAACCTTTATCCCAAACCATCCTGAAGAAAACTGTAAAATTCTAGGAATTCTAAAAGAATGCCAGGAGAACTTATGAGAAGAACACCAAGAAATGTAAGTCTTCCAGACTCTATAATAAATCTTCCTAGACACAGATTTACGAGCCTGTAACATAGTATTAATTACTGAGTCAGAGAAACCTCTATGACTAAGAATCAAGCGTTCAATTTCCATACCTTCAAATCCTGATGGAAAAATGGGCCTTGAGATAGAAGGTCTGGTCTTAACGGAAGTGTCCAAGGTTGGCAACTGGCCATCCGAATGAGATCCGCCATTACCAAAACCTGTGAGGCCATGCTGGAGCTACCAGCAGTATAAACGAACGTTCCATTAGAATTTTGGAAATCACTCTTGGAAGAAGAACTAGAGGCGGAAAGATATAGGCAGGATGATAATTCCAAGGAAGCGACAACGCGTCCACTGCTTCCGCCTGAGGATCCCTGGATCTGGACAGATACCTGGGAAGTTTCTTGTTTAGATGAGAGGCCATCAAATCTATTTCTGGAAGTCCCCAGATTTGAACAATCTGAAGAAATACCTCTGGGTGAAGAGACCATTCGCCCGGATGTAGCGACTGGCGACTGAGATAATCCGCTTCCCAATTGTCTACACCTGGGATGTGAACCGCAGAAATTAGACAGGAGCTGGATTCCGCCCATACAAGTATCCGAGATACTTCTTTCATAGCTTGAGGACTGTGAGTCCCACCTTGATAATTGACATACGAAAGATATAGGCAGGATGATACTTCCAAGGAAGTGACAATGCATCCACTGCTTCCGCTTGAGGATCCCTGGATCTGGACAGATACCTGGGAAGTTTCTTGTTTAGATGAGAGGCCATCAGATCTATTTCTGGAAGTCCCCACCTTTGAACAATCTGAAGAAATACCTCTGGGTGAAGAGACGATTCGCCCGGATGTAACGTTTGGCGACTGAGATAATCCGCTTCCCAATTGTCTATACCTGGGATATGAACCGCAGAAACTAGACAGGAGCTGGATTCCGCCCATACCAGAATTTGAGATACTTCTTTCATAGCGAGAGGACTGTGAGTCCCTCCCTGATGATTGATGTATGCCACAGTTGTGACATTGTCCATCTGAAAACAAATAAACGACTCTCTCTTCAGAAGAGGCCAGAACTGAAGAGCTCTGAAAATCGCACGGAGTTCCAAAATATTGATTGGTAATCTCGCCTCCTGAGATTCCCAAACCCCCTGCGCTGTCAGAGATCCCCATACAGCTCCCCAACCTGAAAGACTCGCATCTGTTGAGATCACAGTCCAGGTTGGGCGAACAAAAGAGGCCCCTTGAATTAAACAATGGTGGTCCAACCACCAAGTCAGAGAAGACCTAATATTCGGATTTAAGGATATTATTTGTGATATCCTTGTATAATCCCTGCACCACTGGTTCAGCATACAAAGCTGAAGAGGTCTCATGTGAAAACGAGCAAAGGGGATCGCGTCCGATGCAGCAGTCATGAGACCTAGAATTTCCATGCAAAAAGCTACCGAAGGGAATGATTGAGACTGAAGGGTTTGACAAGCTGAAACCAACTTCAGACGTCTCTTTTCTGTTAGAGACAAAGTCATGGACACTGAATCTATTTGAAAGCCCAAAAAGGTTACCTTTGTCTGAGGAATCAAAGAACTCTTTGGTAAATTGATCCTCCAACCATGTTTTTGAAGAAACAACACGAGTTGATTCGTATGAGATTCTGCAGAATGTAAAGACTGAGCAAGTACCAAGATATCGTCCAAATAAGGAAATACTGCAATACCCTGTCCTCTGATTACAGAGAGAAGGGCACCGAGAACCTTTGAAAAGATCCTCGGAGCTGTTGCTAGGCCAAACGGAAGGGCAACAAACTGGTAATGCTTGTCTAGAAAAGAGAATCTCAGAAACTGATAGTGATCTGGATGAATCGGAATATGAAGATATGCATGCTGTAAATCTATTGTGGACATATAATGCCCTTGCTGAACAAAAGGCAGAATAGTCCTTATAGTCACCATTTTGAATGTTGGTATTCTTACATAACGATTCAATATTTTTAGATCCAGAACTGGTCTGAAGGAATTCTCCTTCTTTGGTACAATGAATAGATTTGAATAAAACCCCAGCCCCTGTTCCAGAACTGGAACTGGTACAATTACCCCAGCCAACTCTAGATCTGAAACACATTTCAGAAATGCCTGAGCCTTCACTGGGTTTACTGGAATGCGAGAGAGAAAAAAATCTTCTCACAGGAGGTCTTATCTTGAAACCTATTCTGTATCCTTGAGAAACAATGTTCTGAATCCAAAGACTGTGAATCGAATTGATCCAAATATCTTTGAAAAATCGTAACCTGCCCCCTACCAGCTGTGCTGGAATGAGGGCCGCACCTTCATGCGGATTTAGGAGCTGGTTTTTGACTTTCTGAAAGGCTTGGATTTATTCCAGACTGGAGAAGGTTTCCAAACGGAAACCGTTCCTTTAGGGGAAGGGTCAGGCTTCTGTTCTTTATTCTGACGAAAGGAACGAAAACGATTAGTAGCCCTGTATTTACCTTTAGATTTTTTGTCCTGAGGCAAAAAGCTTCCTTTCCCCCCAGTAACAGTTGAAATAATAGAATCCAACTGTGAACCAAATAATTTATTACCTTGGAAAGAAAGAGAAAGCAAAGTTGACTTAGAGGACATATCTGCATTCCAAGATTTAAGCCATAAAGCTCTTCTAGCTAAGATAGCTAAAGACATATACCTGACATCAACTCTAATGATATCAAAAATGGCATCACAAATAAAGTTATGAGCATGTTGAAGAAGTTTAACAATGCTATAAGCATTATGGTCTGACACTTGTTGCGCTAAAGCCTCCAACCAGAAAGTTGAAGCTGCAGCAACATCAGCCAAAGAAATAGCAGGTCTAAGAAGATTACCTGAACATAAATAAGCTCTCCTTAGAAAGGATTCAATCTTCCTGTCTAAAGGATCCTTAAAGGAAGTACTATCCGCCGTAGGAATAGTAGTACGCTTAGCAAGAGTAGAAATAGCCCCATCAACTTTAGGGATTTTATCCCAAAACTCTAATCTATCAGATGGCACAGGGTACAATTTCTTAAACCTTTGAGAAGGAGTAAATGAAGTACCCAGACTATTCCATTCCCTAGAAATTACTTCTGAAATAGCGTCAGGAACTGGAAAAACTTCAGGAATAACTACATGAGGTTTGAAAAACGAATTTAAACGCTTAGTAGATTTAGTATCAAGAGGACTAGACTCCTCCATATCTAATGCAATTAACACTTCTTAAAGTAAAGAACGAATAAACTCCATCTTAAATAAATATGAAGATGTATTAGTGTCAATATCTGAGGCAGAATCTTCTGAGCCAGATAGATCCTCATCAGAAACAGATAAGTCAGAATGATGACGGTCACCTAAAAAGTTTTAAAAGACCTTTTACGTTTACTGGAAGGAGGAATAACAGACAGAGCCTTCCTAATAGATTTAGAAACAAATTCTTTAACATTAACAGGGACATCCTGAACATTAGATGTTGAAGGAACAACAACAGGTAATGGATTATTACTAATGGATATACAATCTGCATTAGAAAGTTTATCATGACAATTATCACAAACAACAGCTGGAGGAACAGTTACCAAAAGTTTACAACAGATACACTTAACTTTGGTAGAACCTGCATCAGGCAGTGTCTTTCCAGAAGTAGATTCTGATCCAGGGTCATGTTGAGACATCTTGCAATATGTAATAGAAAAAACAACATATAAAGCAAAATTATCAAATTCCTTAAATGACAGTTTCAGGAATGGGAAAAAATGCCAAATGAACAAGCCTCTAGCAACCAGAAGCAATGAAAAATGAGACTGAAATAATGTGAAAAAAAGGTGGAGACAAGAATGACGCCCACAGTTTTTGGCGCCAAAAATGAAGCCCACATTATTGGCGCCAAGTACAACGCCTATATTTTTTGGCGCCAAGTATGACGCCACATCCTGTGACGGCGAAAACGACGCCCACAATTTTGGCGCAAAAAACGTCTGAACGTCAAAAATGACGCCACCATACGCAAACTTCCGGCATCAATTAGGGCGCCGGAAATGACAAAATATTTGCGCCAAAAAAGTCTGCGCCAAAAATGACGCAATAAATTGAAGCATTTTCTGCCCCCGCGAGCCTAACAGCCCGCAGGGAAAAAAGTCAATTGAAAAATTTTTAAGGTAAGAAAAAATTTATTTATTCATATGCATTATCCCAAATAATGAAACTGACTGTCTGAAATAAGGAATACTGATTATCCTGAATCAAGGCAAATATAAGTTTAAACACATATATTTAGAACTTTACATATAAAGTGTCCAACCATAGCTTTGAGTGTCATAAATAGAAATAAGATTTACTTACCCCAAGACACTCATCTACATATAGTAGATAGCCAAACCAGTACTGAAACGAGAATCAGTAGAGGTAATGGTATATAAGAGTATATCGTCGATCTGAAAAAGGGAGGTAAGAGATGAATCTCTACGACCGATAACAGAGAACCTATGAAATATATCCCGTAGAAGGAGACCATTGAATTCAAATAGGCAATACTCTTCTTCACATCCCTCTGACATTCACTGCACTCTGAGAGGAAAACCGGGCTCCAGCCTGCTGCGAAGCGCATATCATCGTAGAATCTAGCACAAACTTACTTCACCACCTCCATGGGAGGCAAAGTTTGTAAAACTGAATTGTGGGTGTGGTGAGGGGTGTATTTATAGGCATTTTGAGGTTTGGGAAACTTTGCCCCTCCTGGTAGGAATGTATATCCCATACGTCACTAGCTCATGGACTCTTGCTAATTACATGAAAGAAATAATAATTATGTATCATAGGTGAGCAAGGCACCGCAGATATGGCCTACAAAAGGGATTCAATAAGTATTTATTCTGGGTCGTGATGCATGTTAAGTAAATCAGAATCAGAGTACAGCACCGACCACTCTCCTCTAAGAGCAGCTGTTAGCATTACTTCATGCTGTGTGAAGGGTATCTGTCGCTGTTTTACAGGGGGGGTCTCTAAAAAGGGTTTCCATTTTTTAAGGAGTGTGTAGTCTGTGCTTTGTGTCAAGCATGACGTCATGTTGTTCGACAAACAGATGTCTATAAATTAAATGCTTAAACTGTGTCAAAGTTGGAGGCGCTTTGGAGCACCATAAAGTTAGCATACATTGTCTAGCAATTAGGGTAAAGAGAGTTAGTAAGGGTTGGAGCTTGCTTCTGATATTGGTCCAATTAAAAAAATAGATGTTGGGGGCGTGTCTAGGCAGTGGCTGAAATAACAGCAAAAAAAGAGGCTCTGTATGGAAGAATGAGAAAACTGCAGTCTATCTCATGATATTGGCAAAATCCACAACAGAGCTATTTAGATTTGGAATCACTGACTTCCATAGTGTCAGATCCACTAATATTTGTTATTTGAATGATTTACAAGACTTGTTCTGGCCTGCTGTGAACTCTGATGGCGGCCTCAGTACCCCCCCACTAACTGCTATAATGCACCACAGGCTAGTCCATCTATGGCATCTAACTATCACATCATCATGGAGTTAGCTATTTCTCTCTTACAAGAGCCGAGTATCTGCCTAGACCAGCACCACGCAGCCTGCATGGACATACTGAAATTTACAGTCAGCTCACCCACTGCTACAGCTATTACCAACATCTTTAATACTAACAGCACGGATGTCCTGTTTACCTGGTGCGACGCTGCTGGGCCCCAGCGTCTGTCTCATGCAGCGGAATGTGGGGAGAGAATAAGAAATGAGTTACAGGCGCAGAGAGGGGTGACAGTAACAGAAGTTACTGAACCTGAACATTTCACAGATACTCTAGCAGACCTTGAGACACAGTCACAGGAAGATGGAGGAACACAATTAACCAGGAACCTATCCTGCGCACACCAACAGTCACTGCAGAGCTATTGCCGACAAGATCTCAGCGTGAAGCTACATGGAGGTGTTGGCTCTCGATGGTCAGGGACTTATGAAGATTTTCCTCGATAATCACGGAACTCCCAGGATATTATGCTAAGCATGGCGCCCCTTTCGAGAACTGGAGTGGGGTAATTGGTTAATGTAGATGGAGCAGTAGTCTTATAAATTCAGGCTACACTGACTTTGGTGGCATACTATTTTACCTCCACCTTTGAGACTAGCACTCATAACCTTATTGTATAATACATTTCCTGGATCGTGGCTCATAGACAAACGATATCCTTTTTGACTACCTGATAATCAGAGTGTGGAGTCATACTGCCCTAGGCATTGCAAGCCTAATCTGAAACTTTAAACATTTAAAAATTAAATTCAGCTTTAGTTAAATATTGGTAGTTATTAGAGCTCATTTAGGCATTGGACCTGTTGTTATTATTAATCATCAAGACAGATAGTTGTGTATGCCTCATATTTCTCTAATCACTATAAAAGGGCTTACAATAACTAGAAGGGGTCCATTTTCTTTCCAATATATATGAAGTTCCAATATTTACTAAGTATCACCCCTTATAGCTATGTTATTTCATATCAGATGTCAGATTGCTGCTTAGATGTTTACGTTGAATGTACAATTTATAACCATGATGAAAGGACTTATAGGTTATCACTTATGGCTCACAATAGAAGGCACAGCAAATGTCTACACCCACAATTAGGTAGGTTAAGGACCTTTTAAGATATGCATATCTCAAAAGCAATGACACCATAAAGCACACTAAATTAAAATTTAAGACCCTTCACATTGTATCTATTTTCAGTCACTTAGGTGAAGTACAAAAATCACACTTTATGGTATGTCTGTTATTATCTGTGGCCACAATACCTTTTTAGTTTACCTCCAGTGAGTATCCTCTTAACGTATACGTCAAGGTGTAGCCTCTACCTCACAAGGGAGCCTTTATATATCTAAACAATCATAATTTCCTGGGTAACCAACACTACTTGCCTCTTGAGACTTACTTTGGATATTAGGAACCACTTAAAGCTCACAAATATTTAAGATCAGTAACCATACAGTTTATAAATAGCTCTACTTGTATAATAGCTCACTTTTATTGTATACCTCCTAAATGCTTGGAACAATGAGATATTTTGGATCTCTATAGTTTAAAGCTTAAAGTTACACTGGTTCCTGGAAGTAAGATGTTGTATACCCAGAAATTAGGGTGCTTTGATTCTATTTCTAATAATAATAGAAATAATTGCGAAGTTGTAAATATGCGTAGAAGTGGTTATTTGGGATATTATACTTATCTTTCAGTTCTTGGAATGACCTGACGGTGTGCAACAGAGAATCTAATACATCACTCACCCTTCGCAATCCCCTCTCCCACCAGATACGGAAAGGTGCATGATCGTCACCTGCAGGGAAATCTTTATTATCTCTAAGGGGGATGAATTTAGGGGAGCATTGTGGAAATTTTAGTAGGTTGTGAGCCTGAGACCAGACCTTAAGCGGGTCTTGATATTGAATGTTGTTTTTGACCTGAGGAGGTAATTCACTGCTAGGGTAATAAGGCAAATAAGATAGTGTATAGGGTGAGACTACAGCTTCTTCCAAGGTCAAATCATAGAAATGTGCTGAGCTGGGTTGCTAGTCCGTTACAAGTCATAACAAGGCAGCCCAGTTATAAAGTTTAATGTTTGGTAGGCTCAAACCTCCGTTATCGTAAGAGAGAGGTAGAGTTTACGAGCGGCTGTTCTGTTTTTTTCCCCCCTGCCATAGAAATTGTCCAATAGCTTTCTCTAGAGCTCTCAAATCATTTTTAGATATTAACAGCGGCAGCATAAGAAAAGGGTAGAGGAGTTTTGTGAGCAAAGTCATTTTGAGCAGATTTATGCGGCCTGTGAGGGACAAGGGGATATTTTTCCAATTGGACAACTGGGAGTATAATGATTTACATTTTCTTGATATGTTTAACTCGTATAAAAGGGTTTTTGTGTAAGCCAATTCCTAGGAATGAGAGTCGAATACTTCCACAAAGGGGTAAGATGAAGCACTAGGAATGCAGGTGAAGCCATAGTATTTCTGACTTTGTTTTGTTAATTTTATAACCTGAGAATTTACCAAACAGATCCAAAGTATCTAGAACTACGGGTATATGGGTCTGGGGGTCTTCGACAAATAAGGGCATGTCGTCTGCATACAGTGCAAGTTTGTGGACGCTATCTGCAATTAACACTCCCGTAAAGATCTGCTTAAGCTTTACAGCTAAAGGTTCTAGTGCCAGGTCAAAGATTAAGGGTGACAGGGGCATCCCTGTCTGGAGCCCCTTTCTAGGGTAAAATCTGGAGAAAAAAGGCCATTAACCGATATGCGAGCTAAGGGAGTTGTGTAAATTATACGAAGCACATGTATAAAGTGCCCTTTAAAATTAAATCTGCCAAGTGTATCGAAAAGATAAGGCCATTCAACCCGGTCAAAGGCCTGTTCCGCGTCACAGGATAGGAGAAACACCTTTGTGAGTGTATCTTTAGAGCCTGTCCTATCTCTCTACCAATAATGATTTATAATATGTAGTACACGTCTTAGATTGCTCATAGATGTACGTTGGAATATAAAGCCAGTTTGATCGGGGTGTAATAAAGTAGGCACAATGCTTTTTTAACGATTGGCTAGGATTTTAGTGAATATTTTATAGTCTGTGTTAAGGAGGGGAATAGGACGATAGGACTCCGGGAGAAGATGGTCTCTGCCGGGTTTTAGGAATGAGGGTTATATGTGCTGAGGAGAATGCTATGGAGGGGGAATTATCTTCCTGAAGGAGACCATTGTAAAGGTTAGTCAGAACAGGGGCTTTTTGGGGCTGTAGAATTCGGTAAAATTCGGTTGGGAACCCAACAGAACCTGCCGCTTTTCCTATTGCTAAAAACTTAATAGTGTATTGTAGCTCTCCTATAGAAATAGGTGCATTTAAGGAATCCATGTGTTCACTCTTGAGTTGCGGCAGTGCAATAGACTGCCAGAAGGTATTCAGTAATTCCGGTGTCGCTGTTGGTTGCTTGGTGTACAACCATTTAAAATAATCTGCAAAACATTGCTCTATGTCTTTGTGAGATTTATATGTTTTGTCGTTATATTTCAAGGCTGCCACCTCTCTTCTGGTAGTGTGCTTATTTACTAATGAGGCTAGTAACCTACCAGATCTGTTTCCAAATCTATGATATTTACCTGCTGTTTTTAAAAGAGTAGAGGCTGCCTTTTGCTTAAGGAAAGCATCCACCTCCTCCTTAGCTAGGAGGAACAATTTATATGCTGTTTTAGAGTTAAGGTCGCAGTATGTTTTGTAGGGGTGTTGTATGTTTTTTTTTGAAGGTTGATATATTTTTGATGAGTTTTATGTTTTAAATCGTCAACATAGGAGATTATTTGCCCTCTAAGGACCACTTTAGCGGTTTCCCAAAACAGTTTGGGGTTGTTAAGATGCTGTTGGTTGTCAGCGTAGAAATCATTCCAGTATTGAGTTAAGTATTTGTGAAAGGCTTCTGAGTTATATAAGTAAGTCGGAAATCTAAGCTTATTTCTGTTCAGATTTGGTCGGTGGTGTTGGATTGTGAGTTCTATAGGGGCATGGTCGGAGAGCAGTATATCATGGATTTTTTCTTGTCTGATTCGTAGTATCACTGTGTCTGAAACTAAGAACATAACAATTCTGGACATAGATCCGGCAGTCTTTGATAAGCAATTATAATCTCTATCTGTTGGGTGTCTCCTTCTCCAAATGTCGCACACCGCCAGGTCAGTACAAAGTTTGTTAAAGACTCTGTTTTTGAATTTGACAGCATATGTCCTAAGTCTGGGGTTAATATTAGTGGGTTGGAGCCAAGTTCTGTCAAGTTTTGGGTCGGGGGCTAGATTGAAAGCTCCCCCTATTATAAGGGGTGAGTTTAGGAATGGGGTCAGTGCTTGGGTAAATTTATTCCAGAAGGAAATAGTTTTGTAGTTAGGTGCATACATATTGCATAGGGTGTATTCTACATTATTTATTTCTCTTGTTAAGTGTATCCAGTCCACGGATCATCCATTACTTGTGGGATATTCTCCTTCCCAACAGGAAGTTGCAAGAGGATCACCCACAGCAGAGATGCTATATAGCTCCTCCCCTCACTGCCATATCCAGTCATTCTCTTGCAACTCTCAACAAAGATGGACGTAGTAAGAGGAGAGTGATGTATTATAGTTAGTTTTTTAACTTCAATCAAAAGTTTGTTATTTTTAAATGGTACCGGAGTGTACTGTTTCATCTCAGGCAGCATTAGAAGAAGAATCTGCCTGTGATTTCTATGATCTTAGCAGAAGTAACTAAGATCCACTGCCATTCTCACATATTCTGAGGAGTGTGGTAACTTCAGAGAGGGAATGGCGTGCAGGTTTTCTTGCAATAAGGTATGTGCAGTTAATATATTTCTAGGGATGGAATTTGCTAGAAAAATGCTGCTGATACCAGATTAATGTAAGTTAAGCCTTAAATGCAGTGATAGCGACTGGTATCAGGCTTATTAACAGAGATACATACTCTTATAAAAGTGTAATAACAAAACGTTTGCTGGCATGTTAATCGTTTTTATATATGTTTGGTGACAAAACTTATTGGGGCCTAGTTTTTTTCCACATGGCTGGCTTGATTTTTGCCTAGAAACAGTTTCCTGAAGCTTTCCACTGTTGCAATATGAGTGGGAAGGGCCTATTTTAGTGCTTTTCTGTGCAGATAAAAATACTGACAGAGACATTCAGCTTCCCTCTGCATGATACAGGACATCTCTGAAGGGCTCAAAAGGCTTCAAAGTCGTGTTTGAGGAGGGTAACAATCACAGTAGACTGTGGCAGTTGTTGTGACTGTGTTTAAAAAACGTTTTTGTCATTTATTATTCTGTTTTTGTTATTAAGGGGTTAATCATCCATTTGCAAGTGGGTGCAATGCTCTGCTGACTTGTTACATACACTGTAAAAATTTTGTTAGTGTAACTGCCTTTTTTCACTGTTATTTCAAATTTTGTCAAAATTTGTTTCTCTTAAAGGCACAGTAACGTTTTTTATATTGCTTGTTAACTTGCTTTAAAGTGTTTTCCAAGCTTGCTAGTCTCATTGCTAGTCTGTACAAACATGTCTGAAACAGAGGATACTTGTTCATTATGTTTAAAAGCCATGGTGGAGCCCCATAGGAGAATGTGTACTAAATCTATTGATTTCACCTTAAACAGTAAAGATCGGTCTTTATCTATAAAAGAATTGTCACCAGAGGGGTCTGTCGAGGGGGAAGTTATGCCGACTAACTCTCCCCACGTGTCGGACCCTTCGCCTCCCGCTCAAGGGACGCACGCTAATATGGCGCCAAGTACATCAGGGACGCCCATAGCGATTACTTTGCAGGACATGGCTGCAATCATGAATAATACCCTGTCAGAGGTATTATCCAGATTGCCTGAATTGAGAGGCAAGCGCGATAGCTCTGGGGTTAGACGAGATACAGAGCGCGTAGATGCTGTAAGAGCCATGTCTGATACTGCATCACAATATGCAGAACCTGAGGACGGAGAGCTTCAGTCTGTGGGTGACGTCTCTGAATCGGGGAGACCTGATTCAGAGATTTCTAATTTTAAATTTAAGCTTGAGAACCTCCGTGTATTGCTTGGGGAGGTATTAGCTGCTCTGAATGACTGTGACACAATTGCAGTGCCAGAGAAATTGTGTAGGCTGGATAAATACTATGCAGTGCCGATGAGTACTGATGTTTTTCCAATACCTAAAAGGCTTACAGAAATTATTAGTAAGGAGTGGGATAGGCCCGGTGTGCCCTTTTCCCCACCTCCTATATTTAGAAAAATGTTTCCAATAGATGCCACTACACTGGACTTATGGCAGACTGTCCCTAAGGTGGAGGGAGCAGTTTCTACTTTAGCAAAGCGTACCACTATCCCGGTTGAGGACAGTTGTGCTTTTTCAGATCCAATGAATAAAAAATTAGAGGGTTACCTTAAGAAAATGTTTATACAACAAGGTTTTATTTTACAGCCCCTTGCATGCATTGCACCTGTCACTGCTGCGGCGGCATTCTGGTTTGAGGCCCTGGAAGAGGCCATCCATACAGCTCCATTGACTGAAATTGTTGACAAGCTTAGAACTCTTAAGCTAGCTAAATCATTTGTTTCTGATGCCATTGTTCATTTGACTAAACTAACGGCTAAGAATTCCGGATTCGCCATCCAGGCGCGTAGGGCGCTATGGCTCAAATCCTGGTCAGCTGATGTGACTTCAAAGTCTAAATTACTCAACATTCCTTTCAAGGGGCAGACCTTATTCGGGCCTGGTTTGAAAGAAATTATTGCTGACATTACTGGAGGTAAGGGTCATACCCTTCCTCAGGACAGGGCCAAATCAAAGGCCAAACAGTCTAATTTTCGTGCCTTTCGAAATTTCAAGGCAGGTGCAGCATCAACTTCCTCTGCTTCAAAACAAGAGGGAACTTTTGCTCAATCCAAGCAGGCCTGGAAACCTAACCAGTCCTGGAACAAGGGCAAGCAGGCCAGAAAGCCTGCTGCTGCCTCTAAGACAGCATGAAGGAGCGGCCCCCTATCCGACAACGGATCTAGTAGGGGGCAGACTCTCTCTCTTCGCCCAGGCGTGGGCAAGAGATGTTCAGGATCCCTGGGCGTTGGAGATCATATCTCAGGGATATCTTCTGGACTTCAAAGCTTCTCCTCCACAAGGGAGATTTCACCTTTCAAGATTATCTGCAAACCAGATAAAGAAAGAGGCATTCCTAAGCTGCGTACAAGATCTCCTTGTAATGGGAGTGATCCATCCAGTTCCGCGGACGGAACAAGGACAGGGGTTTTATTCAAATCTGTTTGTGGTTCCCAAAAAAGAGGGAACCTTCAGACCAATTTTGGATTTAAAGATCCTAAACAAATTCCTCAGAGTTCCGTCATTCAAGATGGAAACTATTCGAACCATTTTACCCATGATCCAAGAGGGTCAGTGCATGACCACAGTGGACTTAAAGGATGCCTACCTTCACATTCCGATTCACAAGAATTATCATCAGTTCCTGAGGTTTGCCTTTCTAGACAGGCATTACCAATTTGTAGCTCTTCCATTCGGGTTGGCTACAGCCCCAAGAATTTTTACAAAGGTTCTGGGCTCACTTCTGGCGGTCCTAAGACCGCGAGGCATAGCGGTGGCTCCTTACCTGGACGATATCCTGATACAGGCGTCAAGCTTTCAAATTGCCAAATCTCATACAGGGATAGTTCTGGCATTCCTGAGGTCGCATGGGTGGAAAGTGAACGAAGAAAAGAGTTCTCTATCTCCTCTCACGAGGGTTTCCTTCCTAGGGACTCTAATAGATTCTGTAGAAATGAAAATTTACCTGACGGAGTCCAGGTTATCAAAACTTCTAAATGCTTGCCGTGTTCTTCACTCCATTCCGCGCCCCACAGTGGCTCAGTGCATGGAAGTAATCAGCTTAATGGTAGCGGCGATGGACATAGTGCCATTCGTGCGCCTGCATCTCAGACCGCTGCAATTATGCATGCTCAGTCAGTGGAATGGGGATTACACAGATTTGTCCCCTCTACTAAATCTGGATCAGGAAACCAGAGATTCTCTTCTCTGGTGGTTATCTTGGGCCCATCTGTCCAAGGGTATGACCTTTCGCAGACCAGATTGGACAATTGTAACAACAGATGCCAGCCTTCTAGGTTGGGGTGCAGTCTGGAACTCCCTGAAGGCTCAGGGTTCATGGACTCAGGAGGAGAAACTCCTCCCAATAAATATTCTGGAGTTAAGAGCAATATTTAATGCTCTTCTGGCTTGGCCTCAGCTAGCAACACTGAGGTTCATCAGATTTCAGTCGGACAACATCACGACTGTGGCTTACATCAACCATCAAGGGGGAACCAGGAGTTCCCTAGCGATGTCAGAAGTCTCCAAGATAATTCGCTGGGCAGAGACTCACTCTTGCCACCTGTCAGCGATCCATATCCCAGGTGTAGAGAACTGGGAGGCGGATTTTCTACGTCGTCAGACTTTTCATCTGGGGGAATGGGAACTCCATCCGGAGGTGTTTGCTCAATTGGTTCTCCGTTGGGGAAAACCAGAATTGGATCTCATGGCGTCTCGCCAGAACGCCAAGCTTCCTTGTTACGGATCCAGGTCCAGGGACCCAGAAGCGGCACTGATAGATGCTCTAGCAGCGCCTTGGTTCTTCAACCTGGCTTATGTGTTTCCACCGTTTCCTCTGCTCCCTCGTCTGATTGCCAAAATCAAACAGGAAAGAGCATCAGTGATATTGATAGCGCCTGCGTGGCCACGCAGGACCTGGTATGCAGACCTAGTGGACATGTCATCCTTTCCTGGACAAGGTCCTTTCAATCATCCGAATCTACTTTCTCTGAGACTGACTGCATGGAGATTGAACGCTTGATCCTATCAAAGCGTGGCTTCTCCGAGTCAGTAATTGATACCTTAATACAGGCACGAAAGCCTGTCACCAGGAAAATTTACCACAAGATATGGCGTAAATATCTTCATTGGTGTGAATCCAAGAATTACTCATGGAGTAGGGTTAGGATTCCTAGGATATTGTCCTTCCTCCAAGAGGGTTTGGACAAAGGATTATCAGCTAGTTCTTTAAAGGGACAGATTTCTGCTCTGTCTATTCTTTTACACAAGCGTCTGGCAGAAGTTCCAGACGTTCAGGCGTTTTGTCAGGCTTTAGTTAGAATTAAGCCTGTGTTTAAACCTGTTGCTCCTCCATGGAGCTTAAACTTGGTTCTTAAAGTTCTTCAAGGGGTTCCGTTTGAACCCCTTCATTCTATTGATATCAAACTTCTTTCATGGAAAGTTCTTTTTCTGATGGCTATTTCCTCGGCTCGAAGAGTCTCCGAGTTATCTGCCTTACATTGTGATTCTCCTTATCTGATCTTTCATTCAGATAAAGTTGTTCTGCATACAAAACCTGGGTTTTTACCTAAGGTGGTTTCTAACAAGAATATCAATCAAGAGATTGTTGTTCCATCATTATGTCCTAATCCTTCTTCAAAGAAGGAACGTCTTTTGCATAATCTAGACGTAGTCCGTGCCTTGAAGTTTTACTTACAGGCTACTAAAGATTTTCGCCAAACATCTAACCTGTTTGTTGTTTACTCTGGACAGAGGAGAGGTCAGAAGGCCTCGGCAACCTCTCTTTCTTTTTGGCTACGGAGTATAATCCGTTTAGCCTATGAGACTGCTGGACAGCAGCCTCCTGAAAGGATTACAGCTCATTCTACTAGAGCTGTGGCTTCCACCTGGGCCTTTAAAAATGAGGCCTTTGTTGAACAGATTTGCAAGGCTGCAACTTGGTCTTCCCTTCATACTTTTTCCAAATTTTACAAATTTGATACTTTTGCTTCTTCGGAGGCTGTTTTGGGAGAAATGTTCTACAGGCAGTGGTTCCTTCCGTTTAAGTTCCTGCCTTGTCCCTCCCATCATCCGTGTACTTTAGCTTTGGTATTGGTATCCCACCAATTTATCCCTGATAAATTTATTTCTCTTGTAGTGTATCCAGTCCACGGCCTGCCCTGTCCTTTTCAGGCAGGTCTAAATTTTAATTAAACTACAGTCACCACTGCACCCTATGGTTTCTCCTTTTCTCGGCTTGTTTCAGTCGAATGACTGGATATGGCAGTGAGGGGAGGAGCTATATAGCAGCTCTGCTGTGGGTGATCCTCTTGCAACTTCCTGTTGGGAAGGAGAATATCCCACAAGTAATGGATGATCCGTGGACTGGATACACTACAAGAGAAATAAATTTATCAGGTAAGCATAAATTATGTTTCTCCAACATAGGTGTGTCCGGTCCACGGCGTCATCCTTACTTGTGGGATATTCTCTTCCCCAACAGGAAATGGCAAAGAGCCCAGCAAAGCTGGTCACATGATCCCTCCTAGGCTCCGCCTACCCCAGTCATTCTCTTTGCCGTTGTACAGGCAACATCTCCACGGAGATGGCTTAGAGTTTTTTAGTGTTTAAGAGAAGATAGTTGTGCTTTCAAAGATCCTATGGATAAAAAATTAGAAGGTTTACTTAAAAAGATGTTTGTTCAGCAGGGTTACCTTCTACAACCAATTTCATGCATTGTCCCTGTCGCTACAGCCGCGTGTTTCTGGTTCGATGAGCTGGTAAAGGCGGTCGATAGTGATTCTCCTCCTTATGAGGAGATTATGGACAGAATCAATGCTCTCAAATTGGCTAATTCTTTCACCCTAGACGCCACTTTGCAATTGGCTAGGTTAGCGGCTAAGAATTCTGGGTTTGCTATTGTGGCGCGCAGAGCGCTTTGGTTGAAATCTTGGTCAGCTGATGCGTCTTCCAAGAACAAGCTACTTAACATTCCTTTCAAGGGGAAAACGCTGTTTGGCCCTGACTTGAAAGAGATTATCTCTGATATCACTGGGGGTAAGGGCCACGCCCTTCCTCAGGATCGGCCTTTCAAGGCCAAAAATAAACCTAATTTTCGTCCCTTTCGTAGAAACGGACCAGCCCAAAGTGCTACGTCCTCTAAGCAAGAGGGTAATACTTCTCAAGCCAAGCCAGCTTGGAGACCAATGCAAGGCTGGAACAAGGGAAAGCAGGCCAAGAAACCTGCCACTGCTACCAAGACAGCATGAAATGTTGGCCCCCGATCCGGGACCGGATCTGGTGGGGGGCAGACTCTCTCTCTTCGCTCGGGCTTGGGCAAGAGATGTTCTGGATCCTTGGGCGCTAGAAATAGTCTCCCAAGGTTATCTTCTGGAATTCAAGGGGCTTCCCCCAAGGGGGAGGTTCCACAGGTCTCAGTTGTCTTCAGACCACATAAAAAGACAGGCATTCTTACGTTGTGTAGAAGACCTGTTAAAAATGGGAGTGATTCATCCTGTTCCATTAGGAGAACAAGGGATGGGGTTCTACTCCAATCTGTTCGTAGTTCCCAAAAAAGAGGGAACGTTCAGACCAATCTTAGATCTCAAGATCTTAAACAAGTTTCTCAAGGTTCCATCGTTCAAAATGGAAACCATTCGAACAATTCTTCCTTCCATCCAGGAAGGTCAATTCATGACCACGGTGGATTTAAAGGATGCGTATCTACATATTCCTATCCACAAGGAACATCATCGGTTCCTAAGGTTCGCATTCCTGGACAAGCATTACCAGTTCGTGGCGCTTCCTTTCGGATTAGCCACTGCTCCAAGGATTTTCACAAAGGTACTAGGGTCCCTTCTAGCTGTGCTAAGACCAAGGGGCATTGCTGTAGTACCTTACTTGGACGACATTCTGATTCAAGCGTCGTCCCTTTCTCAAGCAAAGGCTCACACGGACATTGTCCTGGCCTTTCTCAGATCTCACGGATGGAAAGTGAACGTGGAAAAGAGTTCTCTATCTCCGTCAACAAGGGTTCCCTTCTTAGGGACAATAATAGACTCCTTAGAAATGAGGATTTTTCTGACAGAGGCCAGAAAAACAAAACTTCTAGACTCTTGTCGGATACTTCATTCCGTTCCTCTTCCTTCCATAGCGCAGTGCATGGAAGTGATAGGTTTGATGGTAGCGGCAATGGACATAGTTCCTTTTGCGCGCATTCATCTAAGACCATTACAACTGTGCATGCTCAGTCAGTGGAATGGGGACTATACAAACTTGTCTCCGAGGATACAAGTAAATCAGAGGACCAGAGACTCACTCCGTTGGTGGCTGTCCCTGGACAACCTGTCACAAGGGATGACCTTCCGCAGACCAGAGTGGGTCATTGTCACGACCGACGCCAGTCTGATGGGCTGGGGCGCGGTCTGGGGATCCCTGAAAGCTCAGGGTCTTTGGTCTCGGGAAGAATCTCTTCTACCGATAAATATTCTGGAACTGAGAGCGATATTCAATGCTCTCAAGGCTTGGCCTCAGCTAGCGAGGGCCAAGTTCATACGGTTTCAATCAGACAACATGACAACTGTTGCGTACATCAACCATCAGGGGGGAACAAGGAGTTCCCTGGCGATGGAAGAAGTGACCAAAATCATTCTATGGGCGGAGTCTCACTCCTGCCACCTGTCTGCTATCCACATCCCAGGAGTGGAAAATTGGGAAGCGGATTTTCTGAGTCGTCAGACATTGCATCCGGGGGAGTGGGAACTCCATCCGGAAATCTTTGCCCAAGTCACTCAACTGTGGGGCATTCCAGACATGGATCTGATGGCCTCTCGTCAGAACTTCAAAGTTCCTTGCTACGGGTCCAGATCCAGGGATCCCAAGGCGGCTCTAGTGGATGCACTAGTAGCACCTTGGACCTTCAAACTAGCTTATGTATTCCCGCCGTTTCCTCTCATCCCCAGGCTGGTAGCCAGGATCAATCAGGAAAGGGCATCGGTGATCTTGATAGCTCCTGCGTGGCCACGCAGGACTTGGTATGCAGATCTGGTGAATATGTCATCGGCTCCACCATGGAAGCTACCTTTGAGACGAGACCTTCTTGTTCAAGGTCCGTTCGAACATCCGAATCTGGTCTCACTCCAGCTGACTGCTTGGAGATTGAACGCTTGATCTTATCGAAGCGAGGGTTCTCAGATTCTGTTATCGATACTCTTGTTCAGGCCAGAAAGCCTGTAACTAGAAAGATTTACCACAAAATTTGGAAAAAATATATCTGTTGGTGTGAATCTAAAGGATTCCCTTGGGACAAGGTTAAGATTCCTAAGATTCTATCCTTCCTTCAAGAAGGATTGGAAAAAGGATTATCTGCAAGTTCCCTGAAGGGACAGATTTCTGCCTTGTCTGTGTTACTTCACAAAAAGCTGGCAGCTGTGCCAGATGTTCAAGCCTTTGTTCAGGCTCTGGTTAGAATCAAGCCTGTTTACAAACCTTTGACTCCTCCTTGGAGTCTCAACTTAGTTCTTTCAGTTCTTCAGGGGGTTCCGTTTGAACCCTTACATTCCGTTGATATTAAGTTATTATCTTGGAAAGTTTTGTTTTTGGTTGCAATTTCTTCTGCTAGAAGAGTTTCAGAATTATCTGCTCTGCAGTGTTCTCCTCCTTATCTGGTGTTCCATGCAGATAAGGTGGTTTTACGTACTAAACCTGGTTTTCTTCCAAAAGTTGTTTCTAACAAAAACATTAACCAGGAGATTATCGTACCTTCTCTGTGTCCGAAACCAGTTTCGAAGAAGGAACGTTTGTTGCACAATTTGGATGTTGTTCGCGCTCTAAAATTCTATTTAGATGCTACAAAGGATTTTAGACAAACATCTTCCTTGTTTGTTGTTTATTCCGGTAAAAGGAGAGGTCAAAAAGCAACTTCTACCTCTCTCTCTTTTTGGATTAAAAGCATCATCAGATTGGCTTACGAGACTGCCGGACGGCAGCCTCCCGAAAGAATCACAGCTCATTCCACTAGGGCTGTGGCTTCCACATGGGCCTTCAAGAACGAGGCTTCTGTTGATCAGATATGTAGGGCAGCGACTTGGTCTTCACTGCACACTTTTACCAAATTTTACAAGTTTGATACTTTTGCTTCTTCTGAGGCTATTTTTGGGAGAAAGGTTTTGCAAGCCGTGGTGCCTTCCATCTAGGTGACCTGATTTGCTCCCTCCCATCATCCGTGTCCTAAAGCTTTGGTATTGGTTCCCACAAGTAAGGATGACGCCGTGGACCGGACACACCTATGTTGGAGAAAACAGAATTTATGTTTACCTGATAAATTACTTTCTCCAACGGTGTGTCCGGTCCACGGCCCGCCCTGGTTTTTTAATCAGGTCTGATAATTTATTTTCTTTAACTACAGTCACCACGGTATCATATGGTTTCTCCTATGCAAATATTCCTCCTTAACGTCGGTCGAATGACTGGGGTAGGCGGAGCCTAGGAGGGATCATGTGACCAGCTTTGCTGGGCTCTTTGCCATTTCCTGTTGGGGAAGAGAATATCCCACAAGTAAGGATGACGCCGTGGACCGGACACACCGTTGGAGAAAGTAATTTATCAGGTAAACATAAATTCTGTTTTTTTGCTGTTAATATGAGAAATCTGCCCTCCATGTCCCTATAGGTGTGTAGTATATCAACCTGGAGTTTTTTGTTAAACAAGATGGCGAGTCCCCTACTAGAGCTTGTATGAGAGAGGTATGACATCGTCCCCACCCAGTCTCTTTGTAATTTGTTGTGTTCTGTGTCTGCCAGTACTAAAATAAAAAGGTATCTCTCTTTTTTTTAATAGCATATTTACATATGCTGCTGTGTAGGGTCCCCTCTTAGCCCCCATCCTCCCTGATCCCCCCCCCAAACAGCTCTCTAACCCTCCCCCTCTACCTTATTTGGTGCCATATTGGGTACTGGCAGCTGTCTTCCAGTACCCAGTTTATACAAAAAATCTTTATATATATTATTTTTATTTTTTTGTAGTGTAGCTCCCCCCCCCCCCCAAAAGACCATCCCCTCCTTTCTCCCACTTAGAAGTATTTTTTTTTCTGTAGTGCAGCGGTTCCCACCCGCTTCCTCCCCGTGCACGCGCCCGCCACCTCCCGTGCACGAGCGCATGTCCATGCGCACCCCCGGCGACCACTCCCCCGATCCCGTCCCCCTCTTAATCATAAAAGCCATCAATGGCCTCCCACTTTTGCTCCCACCCACCAACAATTTCCGGCCATCGATGTCCGGTGCAGAGAGGGCCACAGAGTGGCTCTCTCTGCACCGGAGGGGTAAGAAGGGTTATTGCAGGATGCCTCGATATCGAAGCATCACTGCAATAACCGGAAAGCAGCTGGAAGCGATCAGGATCACTTCCAGCCGCTTTAAACCCCAACGTCGTACAGGGTACGTTGCTGGTCTTTAAAGACCAGTTTGTGCAAGACGTACCCTGTACGACATGAGTCGTTAAGGGGTTAAGGTACAAATAAAATAAAGTAAAGCAAGGAGATTACTTCTTATAGTTGTTGGTAACAGTATCACAGCAATTCTCCTTTAATGTAGGAAGCACTACTGATGTATCACAAATACGCTGTGGAAACCAGGCGGTGTACCTGCAGGCCTATTAGATCTAGCTGACACAGTGCACGCTTGACTTGCTTACAGTTCTGATGTCGTTCCACCTAGATGGCTCTCACTCCTCCAAAACTCCTTACTCTATCAAGCTCACTTGCTGATCCTGTATTTCTCACCCTGTTCTTTGGGCAAGATGGTGCTTTCGCGCTCTTGTCTTTACTTAATCCGGAGGCTGGGGATCAGGTATTTTACCCCACACGCTCTGCTGGCCAGAACAACTTGCGCTCCCAGTGTTAATGGTGACGTCGCTGCATAAGGGTATTACGTGGGAGCAGGTAAGGTGTTGAAAATGGCTTTTATAACTGCCGTTATACCGGAGTTCTGCAGATCTGTTCCCTCACTTTAGCTCCGCTTACCGGAACAGGAGCTCTATATCTTAATCTCTCTCTTACAGAGGTGATTATTTTCTAATATCCGTAACATGTATTGTTTTCATGTATCGTTTTCATGTATCTTATTATGTGGACACTTTTTTATTTATATATATATATATATATATATATATATAGATCATATTTTATATATATATTAATCTCTGCTATAATCTCTCTCAGGTCGAGGTGATATTTCCACATGTTGGTGATATTCTTGGCACATTGGAGATATGGATATCACTATCTCCTAAAGATTTTGAATCCCTTCTTATTAAAGCGATTTCGGAGATGTCTCTGACATAATTTTGACCATCATTATGAATATATTCATATACTTCCTTGATGATCAGGGATTTTGAGGATCTTTTAATCTTTCTCTTGTAGAGGAGATGTTATTCTCATTCCTGTGACACATTGTATGATCCGAATCAATTCATTTGGACTCTAAGGAGTTGTGTGCCTTCTTATCTATGTAAATAGGATTCCATGATATATTCTCTTATGAGAGGGTATAATACCTAGAACATCTGTTCTGTTTCACATGTGCATTGTCTGGTTGTCTTCATTATCGTTTTTGGATATGGGATGTCTCAACATGCTCTGCTTTATGTCCTTTATTGATCCCTTTCACAAAGGATAGTGTTATTGAGGTGTCCTTGACTCCTTGTAAGTAATTGTTGTTGTCAACAGGTTAATTACTATCTCTATAGTATGGAGGTTTGGGTTTTACTCCCTTTACTTTTAAGGAGGTAGCAGGGCTGTTCTGATGTTTCTTTTAAAGATTTATGCTATAGTTCTCCAGAGTTGTTTACTCTGTCTTTTTCCCAGGTCCCTGTCAGAGGGCGTCTGGATCTGGCAGACCTAGGATGCTGTGTCTGTTAAACAGCTGAGGCTCCTTAGATATATAACAAGAAAGTGGATACCCCAAAATAAGGGGTTTCCAAAAGTCTAGGCTGAACTAGCACGACTGTAAATAATAAAGACTCAAGAGACATCTGTATCAAAAATTAAAACATCCTTTAATAAACCACACATATCACAATCATACCACATTCATACATGGGGATCCCAAGTAAGTAAAAGTCATTTGGCCGAGAGAAAACTTCTGGTGCACCAGGGAGAGACAAATAGGTATATTTTAAACAGAGTTGCTGAATATTGTAATCCAAAGGGAGTTCAATCTTTATCATGTGTGTCCCCAAAGTGCCGCTCAGCAAACTAGCCGGACCAGAACCCACGACCCAAGGAAATGGTCAAATCACTTAAAAGCATACCTTAGAAGCCGTGCGTTTAAGAGATATTCACAGGTGCAGGAACCATCGTTTCCTCCTTTTTGCAAAAAGTGGTTAACAATACTACCTGTGTCCGTGACGCTAACGGCAAAGATATCTTCAATGCTTAAGTGTAGTGTGGTCTTCCAGGACAGGTCAGGGCTAGCAGGGATCCAATGTGGCACAGTGGATATCCTTATGTTTATCCCTATTCTGTCTTTTCTCCGGGAGGGTCTGGAGTAGGGTTGGTCTGTCAGCTTTATTGAAGGGTCAGTTTCTTTAGCGTCTGACTGATTTCCGGATGTACAGTCCTTTATCAGGTCCGGGTCAGGATCAAGCTTTTTTTTTTTTTTGCCTGTGTTTTTTCCTGTTGCTCCTTCTTGGAGCTTTACTTTTGTTCTTCAGGTTCTGCAGCGGGCTTTGTTTGAGCCTATGCTTTCTGTTGATTTTCTCTTTTGTTTTATCTAGCTCTTTACAATGGCAACCCCTTATCCTGATAAGGTGGTTCTTCATTCCAAATTGGGATGTCTTTCTATTCTTCCTGGCAGGGGAGTCTTAGCCATAGTATCTAAGGTTACTTCTTCCAGAATGAGGCTGGTTCATTGCACTCTGAGCCCGCTGACATCTGAGATTTCCCCACATGTGGGAAACTCGACTGCACAATTTATGGTTGTGGGGGTCTGCAGGCGCGCTTTCCCCTGAATATTCTCAGGTAGAAAGTTTGTGACTCACTGTGGTGCATGATATAAATTTATATCCAGGCTTCTTCTGGGTTTTTTTGGGGCTATCCTCTGCCCTTGTTGGTGATGTTGGCGTCATTGGGGTCAGATGGACATGTCAGCTCTTCTTTCCTTTTGTTTGAGCAGTGTTATTGGTTTGGACTAGGAGGTTGCTGGACTTTGACCTCCTGGAGTTTTTTCGCCTCATTGGCATATGACTGTTTATTCTTCACGGCCTTTAAGGTAAAGTCTTCTGGGGAGAAATTTGCAAGGTGACTGCTTGGTCCTTGTACTTTTTTTTTTTTTTTTTTTTTTGTCTCAGTTGAGATTTCATTTGGGAGAACGGGATTTTTTATGTGGTGGTGCCCTCATTCTAGGTCCGCCTGTCTTGTTTCTCCCTCCCATTCCATTCTGTGTATTCTAGCTTTGGTATTGGTTCCCAATAGTAATTATCCCTCTTTGTGTTCATAGTAATTAGAATGGATTTGTGGACTCTCCATGCCAATTGAAAGAAAACAAAATTTATTTTTACCTGATAAATTATTTTCTTTCCTGCATGGAGAGTCCACAACGCTCCCTTGTTTCATTTCAAGACGGTGTTCCTCTTCTCTTTCCGTATTTCCTCGGCTGAATGATTGGCGATTATGAGAAGTAGGAGGATACTTAAAGCTTTTGCTTGGGTGTTCTTTGCCTCCTCCTGGTAGTCAGGAGTTGAATTCATCAGGTAAGCATAAATTTTATTTGTTGTGTCTGAGGTTTTTGGGATATAGGTGAGTGTGCATAGTAAGTGTGTTGATCTACCAAATAATTATCTCCTATGCCCATAGTAATTTCTGGATGACCAAATGATTTTCATATACAAGGAAAGAGATATTAATGAATTCCACGGACACTACAAACTACTTACACATGTATTCTTATTGTACAGGCCGTTTGGATGTGATGCCTTCAGGTGGCTCGACAGTTGAGGACGGAGGAAAACCATATGTGTGTGGTCATGTGAAGACTGAGGAAGATGAAGTTCCTATAAATATGTCTACAGGTGATTAGCGCATATTAAGTGAAGGGAAGATTCTGTGATGGTGACATTTTGTCTCATGTAAATGACAGTTTTATTTATCAGATGCTTACACAGCAGACACAAGTTAATGTGCAGCTTTAGAATGTATCAAGTGTGCTCCATTCCTAACCATTTAGGGCTAGATAACAAATAGAGGCTGTGACAGACACCGGCTACCGCGACTGGGTAGCTCCGCCAAGAGAGTCCTTCCTGTACATGGAACTTGTAGCTATAGAGTGGAGAAAAGTTGTCATAGCCAGAGTCCATCCAAATAACCAGACAAAACCAGTATTTAGGTGAAACCCGAACATACTTTATTATAAAACACACACACTTATATACACCCAGCTCATCATGATAAAGGTCTTATCTGACCCCCAGTAGTGAGCCAGGTAGTAGGGGGGGTGGGGGTAGCCTAGGCAGCCTGGTATCCGTGACTGTGCTCCCCCCTGAAAAGTCTGGCAGACCCTGCTAGATCCACACACGGGTCGGCCTGGGGCTGTCCAGTGAGCTACTCCAATTTAGTTTGCCGGGAGAGACCATCAGCATTTCCATTGCTCCTTCCCGGCCGATACTGAATGGTGAAGTTGAAGGGCTGCAAGGCTAGGCTCCACTGCAACAGTTGTCCATTGTCTCCAGAAACCCGGTTGAGCCAGATCAGGGGGTTGTGGTCCGTGAGTACGGTGAAGGCCCTTCCATATAAGTACGGTTGTAGTTTCTTAAGGGCCCATACACCAGTGCCAAGCATTCTTTTTCCACCGCTGCATAGCCTACTTCTCTGGGCAATAGCTTCCTGCTGATATAGGCCTCCTCATCCACCTGGCTTAATACGGCTCCCAACCCGAACATAGAGGCATCTGTGTGGACACAAAAATGTTTGGATGGGTTAGGAGCGGCCAGGATAGGTGCGGAAGTTAGAGCTGTCTTTAGGCTTTGGACGGTGGCCTCACACTCGGGGGACCACAGGACTTGTCGGGGGTAGCCGTTTTCTTGTCAGGTCGGTCAAGGGTTTGGCCAGGGCACTATATTTGGGGACAAACTTGTGGTAGTACCCTGCTGTCCCTAGGAAAGCTAAGACCTGGGTCTTGGTTTTGGGGGTTGGCCAGTTCGCAATTGCCTCAATCTTGGTCGTTTCCCGCAGCCTACTCGGTGCCCAAGATACTGGACCTCCGAGCACGTTACCATCCACTTGTCTGGCTTGAGCGTCAGACCTGCAGCCTTGATGCGGTCCAAATTGGTACCTAGATGGACCAAGTGGTCCTCCCACGTATCGCTGTAGACAGCAATGTCGTCCAGGTATGCGCAAGCATAATCCTGGAGGCCATCAAGGAGATGATCTACCATCCTCTGGAAGGAGCATTCTTCATCCCAAATGGCATGTCCTTAAACTGGTATAGGCCGAATGGGGTGATGAATGCCAGTACTCCTTGCAGAGGTCTAGGGTGGTCAGGAAGTTGCTGCAGGCGATGCGGTCTAGGAAGTCATCCACCCTGGGCATGGGGTAGGCATTGGTCGTGGTTCTGTCATTGAACCTACGGTAGTCTACACAAAATCGGGTGGTCCTGTCCCGCTTGGGTACCAGTACCACCGGGGATGCCCAGGGACTGTTGAATGACTCAATAACGGCTGTGTCCAGCAACTCCCTGAGCTTGCTACGCATACTTTCCCTAACTGATTCGGGACCCTGTATGCTGGCTGCTGCAGGGGTGCCTGCCCTGGGGTCTCCACTTGGTGCACCGCTATGGTGGTGTACTCAGAGTCAGTGGAGAACATGTTTCGTCGGCTCTCTAATACCTGCCTGACTTGTTCCCTCTGCACAGTCCCGAGCCTCTCATCTAACTTAATGTCCCCTACGCCTGTGGGCGTCTCATTCCGTCTGGGTAGCTCCAGCATGGGGACACTCTCTGTGTCCTTCATGGCAGGAGCGCATATTTGTGGCTACTTCTTCCGGCCTCTCCTAGTAGGCCTTCAGCATGTTCACATGTAAGGTCCGGCGGACCCATTCATCTTAACATTTGGCTGCCAGGTAGGTCGTATCGCAGATTTGCTCTACCACTTAATAGGGTCCCTGCCAGGAAGCCTGTAGCTTGTCTGTCTTGACAGGCTTCAGGGCCAGGACCTTCTGCCCTACGTCTAAGGTACGGTTACGAGCATTCCTGTCGTACCATTGCTTCTGCCTACCTTGGGGGACCTGAAGGTTCTCTCATACTCTAGTGGCGAGCTCCTTCAGTCGGTCCCTGAACTCCAGGACATACCCCACAATGGAGTGTCCTTCCCTAACTGATCCTTCCCAATGGGTTCTAAGTAAGTCTAGCTGCCCCCTCACACTCTGGCTATACACTAAGTCAGAGGGGGAAAACCCAGTGGATTCCTGGGGCACCTCCCTGTAAGCAAACAGAAGGTGCAGCAGTTATATTTCCCAATCTTTGAGAGAGGCCGAGAACGTCATAAGCAGCTGCTTCAGGGTTCCGTTAAACCTCTCACACAGCCCGTTGGTGTGGGGGTGGTATGGAGAGCTTGGCAGGGGTCTTATCCCGCAACGCTCAGTAGCTGCTGGCTGAGCTCAGCAGTAAACTGGGTCCCCTGGTCTGAGATGATCTCCCGGGGGAAAACACACTCTGGCAAATATTCGGAGAAATGCATCGGCCACTGTTTCTGCCTGGATATTGGCCAGAGTGATTGCCTCCGGGTATTGGGTGGCATAGTCTACCACGGTCAGAATATACTTTTTCCCTGATGGACTGGGACAGGGCAAATGATCAACAGTGTCAACAGCTACTTTGCTGAAGTGTTCTTCGATGATGGGGAGGGGGTGTAGGGAGGCTTTGGAGTGGTCCCCTGTCTTGCCTACTCTCTGGCAAATGTCACAGGTCCAACAGTATTGGCTAACGTCCCCTGAGATCCCTGGCCAGAAGAAGGTCTGATTCAACCAGTGACAGGTCCTAGTAATCCCTCGATGTCCTGCCAGGGGAATGTCGTGCCCCATGTGCAGCAGGTTGTACCGATACTTTTGTGCTTGGGCATCTGCCTGCCTCCTCCCCCCTCTGTAACCCTGTATAGGAGCCCTCTGTCCCACTCAAAATGCCCCCCCCCCCCCCCTAGCCCCCCTGGATCGGTCCCTGCCCAGGCACGGTAGGGAGTCAATGTCCGGTCCCTCAATGTCTCCTGTGCAAAGTCGGTGGGGGACGCCCAGGAGGTCGGGTCAGCTGTCGGGGTAGGAGTCGGGGAGTAGTGGCTTACCTGGGTTCCCAGATCGTGTGCTGTGGCATAACATCCGGCTTGCTGGCGGGTGGTAATTGGGTAAGCGTCAGTGTGGCTATCCAAAACAAAGGAGGAGGTGAGGTGCCACAAATCGTTTTCCAGCAAGACCTCTGTGAGTAAATGAGCCATGACCCCTACTTCCACAGCACGGGAGCCGGCACCCCAATCCAGGTGAACCTGTGCTGTAGGGATCCGGAGCAGCTTACCCCCAGTCACACAAACTGTAATGGACCTCCGTGTCTGGTCCGAATTGGTGACCATGTGTGGCTGGACAAGGGTAATAATTGCTCCGCTGTCCTGCAGTCCTTGTGCCTGCTGGCTGTTGATCCAGACAACCTGGCAATGGTTGTCAGTGTTGCTGCTTGTACAGGGTCCACCTCATGTAGGACCCCAAACTCTTCCTCTGTCCAAGTGGCGGGGCTCTCTGCCTCCAAGTAGTGAGCGGAGGCACTGGAGCCTCCAACGGGTGCTCTTGTCCATTGAGCCGGGGGTGGGTTGCTCGGACAGTTTGAACATGTCCGATCTGAACTTGTAACATAGGATTCCTGTCTTCTAGGGTGGACTGGGCCTGGAGGAGCTTGGGGGGTTGCCTACTGTGCCGGGGGTGCCGGGGAGTCACCGGTGGGCAAGCCGAAGCTGCAGTGGTGTGACCCACCAGGCGAGACTCGGGTCACACCTAACGTTGAGCATCCAGGAGCTGATCGGCCAGGACGGTAGCTTGATCGACTGTCTCAGGCTTTCGATCCCTGAACCATTCTCGTACCTCCAGGGGAGTGATCATAGAAGTGTTCGAGAAGAATCAGCTGGGAGGCTTCGGCCAGGGTGGTTACTTGGCAGCCTGCAAACCAGTAGTCCAGGGAGTGGGTGAACTGGTGCGCCCACTCCGTGAAAGGCTGCCCCTCCTGCTTACTTAGTCCTCAAAACTTCAGCCGGTGAGCCTCCAGCGTGATGGCATATCGGGCTAGGATGGGTTCCTTAACCTGGTCATATTTCCTTTTGTCCTCTGAGGGGATAGCTTTGAAGGCATCCAAGGCTCTCCCTGATAGCTTCCCAATCAGGAGGGTAACTCGGTCGGCACTGGCAATGCGCTGTATTTCACATTCACCTAGATTACAAGTTTTGCGCTATAGAGGGTGCTTTATTTCACCCTCCATATCGCTGCCATTACAAGTTTTTAAAAAGCCGCCTTGTGCGTGCGATATGGTTGTGATGAGCTCCATCCAAGGGCTGAGAATACGTGCTCGTGCACGCTTTCTCCATAGACATCAATGGGGAGAGAGTGTTAGAAAAGCGCGGAATGCGATCGCCGTAACGCAACCCCACTGATGTCTATGGGGGAAAAAAAGCTACGTTTAAACCTAACACCCTAACATAAACCCCACGTCTAAACACCCTTAATCTACTGCCCCTGACATCGCTTACACCTACATAAACTTATTAACCCCTAAATTGCCGCTCCCTACATCGTCGCCATCTAAATAAAGTTATTAACCCCTATTCTGCCGCTCCTCAACATCGCCGCCACTATAATAGTTATTAACCCCTATTCCCCCGCACCCCAACATTGCCCACACTATAATAGTTATTAACCCCTATCCCGACGCTTCCCAACATTGTCGCCACTAAATAAAGTTATTAACCCCTAAACCTCTGGCCTCCCACATCACCGCCACTAAATAAACCTATTAACCCCTAAACCGCCAGCCCCCCACATTGCAAAAACCTAAATTAAACTATTAACCCCTAACTTAACAACCCCCTAACTTTAAATTAAAATTTCAATATCCCTATCTTAAAATAAATAAAAACTTACCTGTGAATTAAAAAAACCTAAGTTTAAACTATATATTAAACTAACATTACTTTTATATTATTAAAATAACTACAAATTTAAATAAACTAAATTACACATTAAAAAAACCTAACACTACTACAAAAAATAAAAAATACTAAGTTACAAAAAATAAAAAACACTAAATTACGAAAAATAACAAACAAAATTATCCAAAATAAAAACAATTACAGGGACAAAACTGGTGTAATAAGGGGGTGTGCCTAGGCAGCGGCCATGTTAGGTCGCAATATCTGTAGCTCCGAGTATGATCTCTCTAATCCGCCGGTTAAAGAGCCCATCCTGCAAGCTATCTTAAAAATTACCCTCAGACTTACACGACTCATGAACTGCTGAGTCGATTGGTATAAAGTTAGCAGGATTTATGATTACCGGACCCAGATCTGGACCGTTGAGACCTCTGGCGGCGGCCTCACCATGTGCACTCAACACCCCCCCCCCCCCCCCCAGTTTAGGGGGTATAGCAGTCACGCTTGGACTGCTCCTACTCTAGCTACATAAGAAACAATACAGTGTTTATAGAGGCTACACAGGGCAGTGAGCTACAATCATTTGGTGTTGGAAACTGTCCGCCATGTCAACAAGGATTGATCTGATTCTGGAGGAGATGCGCATAAGTATTGACGAGCACTTCCACTGTCTCATCAGAGATATTGAGGCCCTGATTACCCCGAAGTTGGCTCAATATACAAGTGGCAACAAAGAGACCCTATTGATTGGGACAGAAGTTCTGCAACAAGATGACCCTGTGGATCATATAATACCGCCAATACCTACTTCGGAGATGTCTTCCGAGTTCTGCCGTCCAGGGAGGAAGATCGGGCATGTTGAGTTGCTAAACCGGCCGTAGAGTGAGGCGCTGGTGACCGGAGGAAAGTCTAATAATGAGAATCTCCCCATTTCTGAATATGCGGGAAACAGTGCAGCCGTGGTGATTGAGGGATGCCAATCCAATGTGTGTTTACCCTTTCTACATACAAAGTGCAACTCTCTGGGCTGTGTAGGTGAAATCTTTGCTCTGGGACAGATGGCAAGACAGCCAACGTGGAAAGTATCGGGTGAGCACGCTATGGAACTAAGCTTGTACTCCGGTGGGACAGTCCGATTTCTGAACTGGTCCATTAACTCTACCTTCACTTTTCATTTCAAAACTGGTGTAGGGTGACTTTAATTTAAGTTTAGTACTATTGTGCAGGGGAAAATTTTGGTCATCCTCCTAGATGATCAGAAAATTCCTCCTGAGAAGGACTTTACTGGATTCTTATTAGATTACAATAATGATCAAGTTTTCAAAGTGTCTGTTAAATCTGGGGTACCTGTGTTTTTTATTTAACGCTGCTATTTGCCTGGACAAGTAGTCAGTTCTGTTTTTTTGTTTTTGTTTTTTTTTTCTCACTGCTGCTGTTTTTGTCTCCTAGAACTAGTTCATATGTTAGTATCTACGTAGACAAGTATGTTAACTGTGGGGCTTGGCTTTCTCCTGCACAGATATAAAGTCGCTAACTTGTTTATGCACTCAGCTTAGATCAGTATAAGTAAACGGATTTTGAGAGCATCTGGTTTTTTATCTCCCCTATTCATTGCAGCACATTGTATAATTTTCCTACCCAATCTGCCTTTGGTACTCCTAGTTAACTACTATGTTGAGGTCGCTTTTAGTACATAAAGCCATATGGGATGGACTGGTATTCAGGGTAGTTTTTCCTTATTATTATTGTATACCCTATTCTGGTGTGATACTCTATCTACATAGTGGGACACATGGCAATCCATATATATATATATATATTTCGCGTCTCAACTAATATAATAGCCATTTATATATATCAGAGTGGTGGAGGTGCATCCCTAGATTAGTCTACCCGCATTTCTTTCCCAATACCTGTAACATGAGATTGTGTTCTTATAGAGCCGCCAGCCAACACTTAGAAATTCAATATGACTTTACAGGTCTCCAGTTTGTTTTACTATATCATGCCTCAGTGCCCTGGGTATTTCTGTTGTTAACATTTATATTCACTGTTGTTATGTTTTAATAGTGTTCTGGAGGTCCATAAGTGGCCTCATGTTATTATAATCCCCTTAATGTCCAATTTATCTGTCTTGGGGGTCCAAAAGTGGCCTCATTAGTCTGAAGGGGACTGGAAAATTTTGAGGGTTGACACGTGATATTTGCTTTTTTGCATAACAGGTATCTCTTTATTGCAGTTAATATTTACTCTGATAATTCATTGTTATATAGGACATATGTTAGTATCTACTCTACTATAAGCAACCTGAATACAGGGAGTCAGAATTATTAGGCAAGTTGTATTTTTGAGGATTAATTTTTATTATTGAACAACAACCATGTTCTCAATGAACCCAAAAAACTCATTAATATCAAAGCTGAATAGTTTTGGAAGTAGTTTTTAGTTTGTTTTTAGTTATAGCTATTTTAGGGGGATATCTGTGTGTGCAGGTGACTATTACTGTGCATAATTATTAGGCAGCTTAACAAAAAACAAATATATACCCATTTCAATTATTTATTTTTACCAGTGAAACCAATATAACATCTCAACATTCACAAATATACATTTCTGACATTCAAAAACAAAACAAAAACAAATCAGTGACCAATATAGCCACCTTTCTTTGCAAGGACACTCAAAAGCCTGCCATCCATGGATTCTGTCAGTGTTTTGATCTGTTCACCATCAACATTGCGTGCAGCAGCAACCACAGCCTCCCAGACACTGTTCAGAGAGGTGTACTGTTTTCCCTCCTTGTAAATCTCACATTTGATGATGGACCACAGGTTCTCAATGGGGTTCAGATCAGGTGAACAAGGAGGCCATGTCATTAGATTTTCTTCTTTTATACCCTTTCTTGCCAGCCACGCTGTGGAGTACTTGGACGCGTGTGATGGAGCATTGTCCTGCATGAAAATCATGTTTTTTCTTGAAGGATGCAGACTTCTTCCTGTACCACTGCTTGAAGAAGGTGTCTTCCAGAAACTGGCAGTAGGACTGGGAGTTGAGCTTGACTCCATCCTCAACCCGAAAAGGCCCCACAAGCTCATCTTTGATGATACCAGCCCAAACCAGTACTCCACCTCCACCTTGCTGGCGTCTGAGTCGGACTGGAGCTCTCTGCCCTTTACCAATCCAGCCACGGGCCCATCCATCTGGCCCATCAAGACTCACTCTCATTTCATCAGTCCATAAAACCTTAGAAAAATCAGTCTTGAGATATTTCTTGGCCCAGTCTTGACGTTTCAGCTTGTGTGTCTTGTTCAGTGGTGGTCGTCTTTCAGCCTTTCTTACCTTGGCCATGTCTCTGAGTATTGCACACCTTGTGCTTTTGGGCACTCCAGTGATGTTGCAGCTCTGAAATATGGCCAAACTGGTGGCAAGTGGCATCTTGGCAGCTGCACGCTTGACTTTTCTCAGTTCATGGGCAGTTATTTTGCACCTTGGTTTTTCCACACGCTTCTTGCGACCCTGTTGACTATTTTGATTGAAACGCTTGATTGTGCTGCATCCCTCTGCAAGATATCTCACTATTTTTGACTTTTCTGAGCCTGTCAAGTCCTTCTTTTGACCCATTTTTCCAAAAGAAAGGAAGTTGCCTAATAATTATGCACACCTGATATAGGGTGTTGATGTCATTAGACCACACCCCTTCTCATTACAGAGATGCACATCACCTAATATGCTTAATTGGTAGTAGGCTTTCAAGCCTATACAGCTTGGAGTAAGACAACACTCAATAAAAAATATTTTTAAAAAATGGTGTAATAAGTAGTGAGCCAGGTAGTGGGGGGGTAGCCTAGGCAACCTGGTATCCATGACAGTGGCCAACCGATAGTGCAGGGAACGTTATACCTAGTGTAACACTCTAAGAAAAGGGCACAATCTGGCATTATAAGTGAAAGTGATAAGTGAAAAAGGCTTACCAGAGAATTGTAGCATAGCCAACATATGCTCCCTCTACCTTAAAACAATAGTGCACGGTTATTGCTCATATTACAAATTACACACACACAGTTACATTATATTTATATTTTTATATATATATATATATATATATATATATATATATATATATATATATATAGTCATGTGAGAAGAATAAAAGTACACCCTCTTTGAATTCTATGGTTTCACAGTACGTATCAGGACATAACAATCATCTGGTCCTTAGCAGGTCTTAAAATTAAAGGGACACTGAACCCACTTTTTTTCTATCATGATTCAGATAGAGCAGTGATTTTTAACCTTTTTTTTGCCGTGGCACACTTTTTTACATTAAAAAATCCTGTGGCACACCACCATCCCAATTTTTTTTTTAAAATCACACATTGTAGCCTAATACAGCATATATATATATACACATACACACAAACACACACATACTGTATGTATTGTGCTGTTATGCCATGCCTCCTACAAACTACCCCTGCACTGGGAGTAAAAAACAAGCAAAGTTTAAAAAATGTCACACTGTTGTCAGTCTGCCGTGGCACACCTGAGGATCTCTCACGGCACACTAGTGTGCCACGGCACACTGGTTGAAAAACACTGAGATAGAGCATTCAATTTTAAGCAACTTTCTAATTTACTCCTATTATCAAATTATTTTCATTCTCTTGGTATCTTTATTTGAAATGCAAGAATGTAAGTTTAGATGCCGGACCATTTTTGGTGAACACACTGTGTTCTTGCTGATTGGTGGGTAAATTCACCTACCAATAAACAAGTGCTTTCCATGGTTCTGAACCAAAAAAATAGCTTAGATGCCTTCTTTTTCAAATAAAGAAAGCAAGAGAACGAAGAAAAATAATTTATAATAGGAGTAAATTAGAAAGTTGTTTAAAATTGCATGCTCTATCTGAATCACGAAAGAAAAAAATTGGGTTCAGTGTCCCTTTAAGTAAATACAACCTCAGATGAACAGCACATGACATATTACACTGTGTCATGATTTATTTAACAAAAATAGAGCCAAAATGGAAAAGCCGTGTGTGAAAAACTAAGTGCACCCTCACTGCATCCATAGGAATTAAGAGGCTAAATAGCAGCAAGGTGCTGCTAATCAAATGCCTTTTATTAATTGATCATCAACAAGTGTGACCACCTCTATAAAAGCCAAAGTTTTAGCAGTTTGCTGGTCTGGAGCATTCACATGTGTTGACACAATATGAAAGTGAAAAGACATCAGCAATGATCTTAGAGAACAATTTGAAGTTCAGCATTCTACAGTGAGAAAGTGTATTCACAAGTGGAAAACATTCAAGACAGTTGCCAATCTTCCCAGGAGTACACGTCCCAGCAAATTCACCCCAAGTTCAGACCGTGCAATGCTCAGAAAAATTGCAAAAAAACCAAGAGTTTACATCTCAGACTCTACAGACCTCAGGTAGCATGTTAAATGTTAAAGTTCATGACAGTTCAATTAGAAAAAGACTGAATAAGTATGGTTTGTATGGAAGGGTTGCATGGAGAAAGCCTCTTCTCGCTAAAAAGAACATGACAGCACGGCTTAGGTTGGCAAAGTTGCATCTGAACAAACCTCAAGACTTCTGGAACAATGTCCTTTGGACAGACAAGACCAGAGTGGAGATGTTTGGCGAAAACCAAACACAGCATATCAGCACAAACACCTCATACCATTTATCATTTAAAGCTGTGGTTGCCCATATGCGTTAGAACAAGCAGGGGGGTTAGATCACTCTTATGTAATATTCTTGAAAATCAAATGGTCAAGTTACTACTGTGAATGAGATTTTATCACCTTCATTATGCATGTTTGTTACAGACACACATTGCTTAAATCAGTGCAGTGATTATGGATTGCAGTAGTGTTTTAAAGGAACATTAAACAGTAACAACAATGTACACAAAGTAATGTTATCTACAGGCGTCTTGTACAATTGTGCATTCATACAGTATATAGCATTATAAAAACATTTTTCAAAGAAGATATTTGTCCATTGTGCTCGCTTTGTCCTAAACACATAAGCAAGTCTCCTTTTTACTGATTGCTAGGCGCCTTCATTGTTTGCCCATGTGCTATAGAGGGTTAGCAAAACCTAAGTTAAAATATAGCACTGCACTGCAGAGGGTACGTGTGCCTTAGTGGTACATTTCAAAATGCTAGATTTCTGATTTAGTATTGTTTTACCTTTTTTAAATTTATTACCCATGTTATTGTTTTAATTTCGCTTTTAAATAATACACATTTTCCGTAGATGCGTGTGGAGCCCTTTGGAAATCAGTCAACATGTGGCCACTCCAAACTTACTGGCTTCTAAATTTTTAGGCTGCCTCTTTGCTTTGTACAAATTTCCCAGCCCTGCAGTACCCCATACAGAAAAGGACACTTATATGTATATAGTCTAATAAGGAGATATACCAGTTCTATTATTTAGGTTTAGCGCAATTTAGAGTTTACATTTTATTTGCATTAAAGGGACATACATTTTTTTTTTAATTAGATCATTAAAAAAAGACTGAAACTAATACATTTCTGAAAACTCAGACCTTGCTTCACTTCATGTGCAAAGCCAACCCAGATCTGATAGTAGAGTAATTCATTGTGATGTGCTTTTTGGGGGTTAGTGCAACTCCATAAAGCATTGGTGATTTTGCAATTTAAAATGAAACTAAACTGCAGTTTTCAGAGTGTTAAATTTGTCCTTAATTCAAAAACTTTTTTGTTTTAAATAAACTTTTATACCACTTTTTTTAAAATGACTGATTACTTATAAAACTTACACTTGGATAGGAAAGTCAAAATTACACTATGCTTACAGATGGACACTTTTAAATTTACTTCTACTTTCAAATGTACTCTTGGTATCTGTTGTTGAAAAATAGTATTTACATATCCTATTCTACTGGTGATTGGTGCATGCACACATTTGTCTCTTGTGATTGGCTTACTAGATGTGTTCAGCTAGATCCCAGTAGTGTGCTGATGCTCATTCAGAAAATAACAAGAGACTGGAGCAAATTTGACAGTAGAAGTAAATTGGACATTTGTTGTTTAAAAACTATGGGCAAGATTACATATGCGCTGTCGCCCGCAAAAGCCGCCGACGCCGGTTTTTACGCGGTCTTGGTATCGCATATAGGGCGCCGCATATAAATGAGGCACGTATATTTCACCCGTCGGTCGCTATTTTTACTCCCACAAGCTAACATAAAACAACGTCGCAAATCAGTATCACATATTCAGCGCAAGGGCTTACACAGCGAAAATGGAGAAATTTTACTCCATTTTCACCTCGCCGCACATAGGCATACGCAGCAAGCCTTGTGCTGAGTATGTGAGTACCGTAACTCCCCGAAAATAGTAAGTAACACCAAACACATGCGCAATATCTATCTACCTCCTGAAAATAACTAAAACCTAACGCATGTGCAATATCTACCTACCTGTCAACCGCAATAACTAAAAAAGTATATTAACCCCTAATCCGCCAACCCCCACATCTCAATAAACCTAATAAATGTATTAACCCTTAATCTGCCATTATCCCACATCACAATAAACCAAATAACTGTATTAACCCCTAATCTGCCATTAACCCACAACGCAATAAACCTAATAAAACTATTAACCCAGAGGTACGAATCGAGCCGGACCCGGGGGTCATTCTGTTCCTCTCCCTACCTAAGTTGATTGGCCTCGGCAAAAAACCTTTACTATTGATAATGATTACGGCTGCAAAAAAGCTAATACCTAAGTTTTGGAAATCTAAAACAATTCCTTCCTTGGAGGATTGGAAAATAATGGTGTCAGACCTATTATCATTGGAAAGATACCATTATCTTAAAACTAGCAAACTAGAAACATACAAAATGATGAAGTCACTTTGGAATCACACAATCTGAATACACCTACTGGGACGAGTCCACTTGACCATCCAATTCCTTGGATATGTGGGCAACTTTCCCCTTCCCCCCCCCCCCCTTTTTTTTTTTTTTTTTTCCTCTCTCCCCCCTTGCCCCCCTCTTTTCTTCCCTTCTCTTCTTTGCCCCTCCCCCCATCTTAAACTCGACCTATTCACTCATCCAAATACCCCTCCTCTCCTCCCCCTACGACTATTTATGATATTTCTTTCTTTTCTTTAATTCAAGCTTGGATCTCTGCATCTACTATGTACATTTATCTTTATTTTAAAAAAAAAAAAAATTTGTTAAACTGTTTGATTTTAGGGGCACCACTTGTTTGATAATATTCGTCTGATTCACCATTCTGTCACCCCTAATTCTTACGTCTAGTATGATGGCAACCTTGGCTAAGCAAAGTCTTATATTGTCATTACATTACGTGTATACATAGAATCAGTTGTAAAGCCTGCTTTTACTTGACACAGTTTTGTATTGTATATTGTTGCTGTCAATTTCGATACCATTAATAAAGATGATTTAAAAAAAAAAAAAAAAAACTATTAACCCTGAATCTGCCAAACCCACACAACGCAATAATCCTAATAAATCTATTAACCCCTAATCCGCCAAACCCCTACAATGCAAATAACTAATTAAATTACTAAGCCCCCTAGCCTAACACCCCCTAAATAACCCCAATTACCTAAATTAAAAAATACTAAGTAACAATTAAAATAAAAAAAGCTAACATTACTTAAAAATAAAAAAATTAAATCAATCTAAAATTACCAAAATTAAAAAAGTCTAACATTACAGAAAATAATAAACAAAATTATCCAAAGTAAAAAAATTGAACCTAATCCCTATGAAAATTTAAAAAGCCCCCCCAAAAAATAAAAACACCACCTAATCTAATGCTAAACTACCAATAGTCCTTTAAAAGGGCCTTTTGTAGGACATTTCCCTAAGTTAAACAGCTCTTTTACCTTAAAAAATAACCCAACAAACCCTTTTAAAATAACAAAACCTAACGCTAAAAAATCCTAAACTACCCATTGCCCCTAAAGGGGCATTTCTATGGGCATTGCCCTTAAAAGGGCATTCAGCTCTTTTAAGAGTGCCCAATAAATCCCTAATCTTAAAAAAAAAAATCCTAATTCTAACCCCCAAATAGATACTCACCGTTCCTGAAGTCCAGCGGAGAAGGTCCTAATCCAGGCGGTGAAGTCTTGTTCCAAGCTGCGGACATCTTTTTTCAAGCGGGGACCACTTCCTTCTTCATCCAGGACCAAGTCAGAGCGGAGATGAGCGCGGAGCAGGACCGCAGAGCCATGGAGCATCCTCTTCATACGATCGCCGCAGTACACTGAATAGTGAATGCAAGGTACGCGTTTAAATATGGCATCCCTTGCATTCCTATTGGCTGATTTAATTCTTCAAATTCAACTCAGCCTATAGGATGAGAGCTTCTGAAATATGATTTGAGTAGCTCTCATCCTATTGGCTGATTTGAATTTGAAGAATCAAATCAGCCAATAGGAATGCAAGGGACTCCATATTTAAACGCGTACCTTGAATTCACTATTCAGTGTACGGCAGAGATCGTACGAAGAGGATCCTCCATGGCTCCGCAGTCGCTGGTCCTGCTCCACGCTCATCTCCGCTCTGCGCTGGCTTGGTCCTGGATAAAGAAGGAAGAGGTCCCCGCTTGGAAGAAGATATCGGCCGCTTGGAAGAAGACTTCACCGCCTGGAACAGGACCTTTTCCGCCGGACTTCAGGAACTGTGAGTACCTATTTGGGGGTTAGTTAGAACTTTTTTTTTTTATAGATTAGGGATTTATTGGGCACTCTTAAAAGAGCTGAATGCCCTTTTAAGGGCAGTAAAAGAGCGTAGTGTAAGTTTTCTTTATTTTGGGGGGTTTGTTGAGTGGTTGGTTTTACTGTTAAAGGGGGGACTTAGTATTTTTTAAGGTAAAAAAGCTGGTTAACTTAGGGCAATGGCCTACAAAAGGCCCTTTTAAGGGCTATTGGTAGTTTTGCTTTAGATTAGGGGGTGTTTATATTTTGGGGGGGTTTAAATCACTTTTATTGAGGTTTTGCACAACAAACATAAAACATTGATTGCCTTTTAACAACAACAAAAAAGAATACAAAAATACAAATAAAATTGAGCAAAATAGTACAACAATTATAAAATAAACAGTAGATAGGCTGGTGAAACCTCGATTTTGCAATGAAATAGCGTAATAGACTGACTGTTTTGGGGCCCACTTGTAGGCCAAATGGTCTATGAACGTAAGAGATAACTGACAGTCAGATGGGTGGATCATTATGATGAATATATAGTGAAGGGAGGGGGATTTCAGCGGGCAAGCGCCACTATTTAAATGAGGGAAAGGGTGGAGGGGCGGAGCCGTGTATAAAAATATCATGAGGAATGCGGCAGAACCTCTAAAGTTGTTATCTGAGAATTAGTTGCAGGGCAGAATGTCAGCATATACCATATGACCTTTGGCATCTTGAAATATATGGGCTCTTAGAAGAGAGTATAACAGGGGGTTATGCTGAATATATAAGTTGATACTACTTGGAAGGGTTATATACTAAAAATATTAAGGGAAATCTGGAGCCTATGTTAATATTAAACATATGGGGTAGACAATCTATTGGATGAAAATATGTACATATTATGCTAGCTACCAAACTTAGAGGGGAAAGGTAATTATGCTAAAATTATGTGTTTAAAATTAAAGGGAGATGACATTAGGGGTAGGCAAGAGATAGCTGCTATAGCATACATTAAGATAAAATATTGGTATTAAATATTAACTATGCAATATAAAGCATAATCATTGAGTGGTATAACATCTCAAGAAATAGCTATATTGATAGTAGATAATGACACTAGCAAGTATAACAGTAATGGTATGTAGAAGTTATTCAAACCTAGCCCTTAAGGGGAATGCATATATTAAGCATAGAAACATTTTGATTATCCTGGAATGTATATAATTAGATTATAGATTTATTGTTTTTTTCCTCAAGTTGCCCTAATACAAAATAGGTCTAAGTATGGTATAAAGCTTAAACATGAATTGGGTGTATTGTCACGCCAGATATAGGGCATCTATAAATATCTACATAAAGACATAGTGAGGTTTACCACAAGGTCTAAACTGCATAACTCTTAAATGTCAAAGACTGATCAATCACCCTCTATATAGTTTCATATTCAGTGGGTATAAATACAAAATAATACCACTATAGGGAGATTTCCCTGCATGTACTGAGAAGGCAATGTCCTGAGAAAGCTATGTATCTCCCACGTATAAGCTTATAACAAGCTATAACTGAGATATAATATATATAACAATGATTAAGATAGATTGTAATATGTTTTACCCTTATACATCTATGGGGTTGGTATAACCATACCAAATATAAAATGCAGACAAATGTGCAATAAACACAAACATTAAACGTAAATAGGTTAGTATACGATAAACAATAAGATGGGGTGATTGTCTATGCCTATATTGCTACTGCGGGCTAAAAACAGACCTAGGTATGACATGATGATATATATCTAAAGAGAAATGCTCTTTATAATGCTTGTATATGTGAACATTGAGGCTCTATAAGGAATAGAAATGCCAATATTGCAAATAATACATAATCTTAGAAAATATAGAAATTGTTCCTTAAAGGATTACTTTCTGTTATAATTTTTAAGCTAAACAACTAACATATTAAAGTTAATAAACATTAATTAAAACCTACTGACCTATATTTTCTCCAAAACGAAGTTTTATAACGTTCTAAAAGTTATATCTTTTATTCGCCGATGATGTCACGTTATCCTGCCCACTATTTTCAGCACTGAGTGTTCAAAATACTTAAACCAATAACTTTGTGTTTAAAGCGCCATTTTGAAACCTAGGTATTGTAAACGGATTGGTACAGAGCAAAGGATACCCACGGAGTGGGTTTGGAAAACAATTAAATTTGCAGACAAGATTTCTGATATACGGTAGAGATATGTTAATGAAATGCTATTGATAAAAAGCGTATTTAGGGTAGTTAGTAACAGGCATAGAAAATATTTACTTACAGTGGCCCTTTAAGGGAGCACATATTTTGTATAACCACAGTAAAGAGCCAGGTCACATAGATGACTAGTGAGTGATAAGGAGAACTGCAGGGGGGAGCTGTATAGAAGCACTAAGGCAGTGATAAGACATACCCCTTAATCAAAAATATAGTTCTGTAACACCATTTCTAACAATCCAAAGGCCTGTGTAAAAGGATTATGCATCTATACCTATGAGAATAAGCACATGTCTATGTATCTCATACATAAGCAGTAATGAAAGCTGGCCCTATACAACATAACATTTGTGGCCTAAAGTGTGCTAGCCAAGCTGTGCAGACATAAACCGTGTATTCGGTATATTAGAGATCATTTTTAAGAAAGTATTAAAATCATATAGTCCATGTGAATTCATGTAACCAGTGAAATGATGAAGGGTAGCAGTGATCAATGACTAAAAGGTCCACACAATGTCTCAACCACTATGCTTAAAAAAGTTACGGACAACTGTGTTAATGTCTCTGTGTTTGCAGTGGGGGGAGCAAATGTAAAGCTAGCCACCTGGGTCAAAAGGGCTCCTTAGATATCCATCAAGCGCAAAGGAGATCAGCCTTTCGGTTCTCCGCCACAGACCAGGGCATGCCATCATAGGAAGATCGCTATTGCAACCTCTCAGTTGCAAAGTAGCAGAGAGATATATGTGAGCAAGCGGTAGTGTCATCTTCTCTGTCCCAGTCGCCTTTAGTGATGCCTGGGTCCCTACAAACACCATCTCTTCGAGCAGAGCGAAGAATCCGCTGGGTGAGTCAGAGCTAGGGACCAGGTCTGGAGCAACGCGATGTTCAGCAGGCAGCAAGACATTTACCTCGGTACAAAAAGTAGTTGCGTGCCAGCGATACTGGTGCTTCAGGCTCAGATGTCCGTGAGGGCTTGTAGGCTCTGTGGAGTTAGCCTCTCGCTGTCGAGATCCGGCAGAATTTCAGTCTCCGTGGTCAGCCTCTATGGCAAGTGGGGTAATAGCAATCTCAGTCTTGAGCATAGGTTTGGATAAATTCCCACCCAGTGGTATTTGTTGGTCAGCCGGCTCATGAGGAGCTGATTTCTTTCATGTAATTAACAAGAGTCCATGAGCTAGTGACGTATGGGATATACATTCCTACCAGGAGGGGCAAAGTTTCCCAAACCTTAAAATGCCTATAAATACACCCCTCACCACACCCACAAATCAGTTTTACAAACTTTGCCTCCAAGGGAGGTGGTGAAGTAAGTTTGTGCTAGATTCTACGTTGATATGCGCTCCGCAGCAAGTTGGAGCCCGGTTTTCCTCTCAGCGTGCAGTGAATGTCAGAGGGATGTGAAGAGAGTATTGCCTATTGAATGCAGTGATCTCCTTCTACGGGGTCTATTTCATAAGGTTCTCTGTTATCGGTCGTAGAGATTCATCTCTTACCTCCCTTTTCAGATCGACGATATACTCTTATATTTACCATTACCTCTACTGATTCTCGTTTCAGTACTGGTTTGGCTTTCTACAAACATGTAGATGAGTGTCCTGGGGTAAGTAAGTCTTATTTTTTGTGACACTCTAAGCTATGGTTGGGCACTTTATTTATAAAGTTCTAAATATATGTATTCAAACATTTATTTGCCTTGACTCAGAATGTTCAACTTTCCTTATTTTCAGACAGTCAGTTTCATATTTGGGATTATGCATTGAATTATCATATTTTTCTTATCTCAAAAATTTGACTTTTTTCCCTGTGGGCTGTTAGGCTCGCGGGGGCTGAAAATGCTTCATTTTATTGCGTCATTCTTGGCGCGGACTTTTTTGGCGCAAAAATTCTTTTCCGTTTCCGGCGTCATACGTGTCGCCGGAAGTTACGTCATTTTTTTGACGTTATTTTGCGCCAAAAATGTCGGCGTTCCGGATGTGGCATCATTTTTGGCGCCAAAAGCATTTAGGCGCCAAATAATGTGGGCGTCTTATTTGGCGCTAAAAAATATGGGCGTCGCTTTTGTCTCCACATTATTTCAGTCTCATTTTTCATTTGCTTCTGGTTGCTAGAAGCTTGATATTTGGCATTCTTTCCCATTCCTGAAACTGTCTTATAAGGAATTTGATCTATTTTGCTTTATATGTTGTTTTTTCTCTTACATATTGCAAGATGTCTCACGTTGCATTTGAGCCAGAAGATACTACAGGAAAATCACTGCCTGCTGGATCTACCAAAGCTAAGTGTATCTGCTGTAAATTTTTGGTAGCTATTCCTCCAGCTGTTGTTTGTAATATTTGTCATGACAAACTTGTTAAAGCAGATAATATTTCCTTTAGTAATGTACCATTGCCTGTTGCAGTTCCCTCAACATCTAAGGTGCAGAATGTTCCTGATAACATAAGAGATTTTGTTTCTGAATCCATAAAGAAGGCTTTGTCTGTTATTTCTCCTTCTAGTAAACGTAAAAAGTCTTTTAAATCTTCTCTCTCTACAGATGAATTTTTAAATGAACACCATCATTCTGATTCTTTGGACTCTTCTGATTCAGAGGATTCTATCTCAGAGATTGATGCTGATAAATCTTCATATTTATTTAAGATGGAATTTATTCGCTCTTTACTTAAAGAAGTACTAATTGCTTTAGAAATAGAGGATTCTAGTCCTCTTGATACTAATTCTATACGTTTGGATAAGGTTTTTAAAGCTCCTGCGGTTATTCCAGAAGTTTTTCCTGTTCCTAATGCTATTTCTGCAGTGATTTCCAAAGAATGGGATAAATTGGGTAATTCATTTACTCCTTCTAAACGTTTTAAGCAATTATATCCTGTTCCGCCTGACAGGTTAGAATTTTGGGACAAAATCCCTAAAGTTGATGGGGCTATTTCTACCCTTGCTAAACGTACTACCATTCCTACGTCAGATGGTACCTCGTTTAAGGATCCTTTAGATAGAAAAATTGAATCCTTTCTAAGAAAAGCTTATCTGTGTTCAGGTAATCTTCTTGGACCTGCTATATCATTGGCTGATGTTGCTGCAGCTTCAACTTTTTGGTTGGAAACCCTAGCGCAACAAGTAGCAAATCGTGATTCTCATGATATTATTATTCTTCTTCAGCATGCTAATAATTTTATCTGTGATGCCATTTTTGATATTATTAGAGTTGATGTTAGGTTTATGTCTCTAGCTATCTTAGCCAGAAGAGCTTTATGGCTTAAGACTTGGAATGCTGATATGGCTTCTAAATCAACTCTACTTTCCATTTCTTTCCAGGGAAACAAATTATTTGGTTCTCAGTTGGATTCTATTATTTCAACTGTTACTGGTGGGAAAGGAACTTTTTTACCACAGGATAAAAAATCTAAAGGTAAAAACAGGGCTAACAATCGTTTTCGTTCCTTTCGTTTCAACAAAGAACAAAAGCCTGATCCTTCGTCCTCAGGAGCAGTTTCAGTTTGGAAACCATCTCCAGTCTGGAATAAATCCAAGCCTGCTAGAAAGGCAAAGCTTGCTTCTAAGTTCACATGAAGGTACGGCCCTCATTCCAGTTCAGCTGGTAGGGGGCAGGTTACGTTTTTTCAAAGAAATTTGGATCAATTCTGTTCACAATCTTTGGATTCAGAGCATTGTTTCAGAGGGGTACAGAATTGGTTTCAAGATGAGACCTCCTGCAAAGAGATTTTTTCTTTCCCGTGTCCCAGTAAATCCAGTGAAAGCTCAAGCATTTCTGAATTGTGTTTCAGATCTAGAGTTGGCTGGAGTAATTATGCCAGTTCCAGTTCCGGAACAGGGGATGGGGTTTTATTCAAATCTCTTCATTGTACCAAAGAAGGAGAATTCCTTCAGACCAGTTCTGGATCTAAAATTATTGAATCGTTATGTAAGGATACCAACGTTCAAGATGGTAACTGTAAGGACTATATTGCCTTTTGTTCAGCAAGGGAATTATATGTCCACAATAGATTTACAGGATGCATATCTGCATATTCCGATTCATCCAGATCATTTTCAGTTCCTGAGATTCTCTTTTCTAGACAAGCATTACCAATTTGTGGCTCTACCGTTTGGCCTTGCTACAGCTCCAAGAATTTTCACAAAGATTCTCGGTGCCCTTCTGTCTGTAATCAGAGAACAGGGTATTGTGGTATTTCCTTATTTGGACGATATCTTGGTACTTGCTCAGTCTTTACATTTAGCAGAGTCTCATACGAATCGACTTGTGTTGTTTCTTCAAGATCATGGTTGGAGGATCAATTTACCAAAAAGTTCTTTGATTCCTCAAACAAGGGTAACCTTTCTGGGTTTCCAGATAGATTCAGTGTCCATGACTCTGTCTTTAACAGACAAGAGACGTCTAAAATTGATTACAGCTTGTCGAAACCTTCAGTCACAATCATTCCCTTCGGTAGCCTTATGCATGGAAATTCTAGGTCTTATGACTGCTGCATCGGACGCGATCCCCTTTGCTCGTTTTCACATGCGACCTCTTCAGCTCTGTATGCTGAACCAATGGTGCAGGGATTACACGAAGATATCTCAATTAATATCTTTAAAACCGATTGTTCGACACTCTCTAACGTGGTGGACAGATCACCATAGTTTAATTCAGGGGGCTTCTTTTGTTCTTCCGACCTGGACTGTAATTTCAACAGATGCAAGTCTTACAGGTTGGGGAGCTGTGTGGGGATCTCTGACGGCACAGGGAGTTTGGGAATCTCAGGAGGTGAGATTACCGATCAATATTTTGGAACTCCGTGCAATTTTCAGAGCTCTTCAGTTTTGGCCTCTTCTGAAGAGAGAATCGTTCATTTGTTTTCAGACAGACAATGTCACAACTGTGGCATACATCAATCATCAAGGAGGGACTCACAGTCCTCTGGCTATGAAAGAAGTATCTCGAATTCTGGTTTGGGCGGAATCCAGCTCCTGTCTAATCTCTGCGGTTCATATCCCAGGTGTAGACAATTGGGAAGCGGATTATCTCAGTCGCCAAACGTTGCATCCGGGCGAATGGTCTCTTCACCCAGAGGTATTTCTTCAGATTGTTCAATTGTGGGGACTTCCAGAGATAGATCTGATGGCCTCTCATCTAAACAAGAAACTTCCCAGGTATCTGTCCAGATCCCGGGATCCTCAGGCGGAGGCAGTGGATGCATTATCACTTCCTTGGAAGTATCATCCTGCCTATATCTTTCCGCCTCTAGTTCTTCTTCCAAGAGTAATCTCCAAGATTCTGAGGGAATGCTCGTTTGTTCTGCTAATAGCTCCGGCATGGCCTCACAGGTTTTGGTATGCGGATCTTGTCCGGATGGCATCTTGCCAACCATGGACTCTTCCGTTAAGACCAGACCTTCTGTCGCAAGGTCCTTTTTTCCATCCGGATCTGAAATCCTTAAACTTAAAGGTATGGAGATTGAACGCTTGATTCTTAGTCAAAGAGGTTTCTCTGACTCTGTGATTGATACTATGTTACAGGCTCGTAAATCTGTATCTAGAGAGATATCTTATAGAGTCTGGAAGACTTATATTTCTTGGTGTCTTACTCATCATTTTTCTTGGTATTCTTTTAGAATTCCGAGAATATTACAATTTCTTCAGGATGGTTTAGATAAGGGTTTGTCCGCAAGTTCCTTGAAAGGACAAATCTCTGCTCTTTCTGTTCTTTTTCACAGAAAGATTGCTATTCTTCCTGATATTCATTGTTTTGTACAAGCTTTGGTTCGTATAAAACCTGTCATTAAGTCAATTTCTCCTCCATGGAGTTTGAATTTGGTTCTGGGAGCTCTTCAAGCTCCTCCGTTTGAACCTATGCATTCATTGGACATTAAATTGCTTTCTTGGAAAGTTTTGTTCCTTTTGGCCATCTCTTCTGCCAGAAGAGTTTCTGAATTATCTGCTCTTTCTTGTGAGTCTCCTTTTCTGATTTTTCATCAGGATAAGGCGGTGTTGCGAACTTCTTTTGAATTTTTACCTAAGGTTGTGAATTCCAACAACATTAGTAGAGAAATCGTGGTTCCTTCATTATGTCCTAATCCTAAGAATTCTAAGGAGAAATCGTTACATTCTTTGGATGTTGTTAGAGCTTTGAAATATTATGTTGAAGCTACTAAATCTTTCCGAAAGACTTCTAGTCTATTTGTCATCTTTTCTGGTTCTAGAAAAGGTCAGAAAGCTTCTGCCATTTCTTTGGCATCCTGGTTGAAATCTTTAATTCATCTTGCCTATGTTGAGTCGGGTAAAACTCCGCCTCAGAGGATTACAGCTCATTCTACTAGGTCAGTTTCTACTTCCTGGGCGTTTAGGAATGAAGCTTCAGTTGATCAGATTTGCAAAGCAGCGACTTGGTCCTCTTTGCATACTTTTACTAAATTCTACCATTTTGATGTATTCTCTTCTTCTGAAGCAGTTTTTGGTAGAAAGGTACTTCAGGCAGTGGTTTCGGTTTGAATCTTCTGCTTATGTTTTTCATTAAACTTTATTTTGGGTGTGGATTATTTTCAGCAGGAATTGGCTGTCTTTATTTTATCCCTCCCTCTCTAGTGACTCTTGTGTGGAAAGATCCACATCTTGGGTATTCATTATCCCATACGTCACTAGCTCATGGACTCTTGTTAATTACATGAAAGAAAACATAATTTATGTAAGAACTTACCTGATAAATTCATTTCTTTCATATTAACAAGAGTCCATGAGGCCCACCCTTTTTTGTGGTGGTTATGATTTTTTTGTATAAAGCACAATTATTCCAATTCCTTATTTTATATGCTTCGCACTTTTTTCTTATCACCCCACTTCTTGGCTATTCGTTAAACTGATTTGTGGGTGTGGTGAGGGGTGTATTTATAGGCATTTTAAGGTTTGGGAAACTTTGCCCCTCCTGGTAGGAATGTATATCCCATACGTCACTAGCTCATGGACTCTTGTTAATATGAAAGAAATGAATTTATCAGGTAAGTTCTTACATAAATTATGTTTTTAGTAGTGCCAAGAGGTCATGAAAGTTCTCCTCCATCTGCCATGCTAATTGTTCTAGCAAGAATTGAACCATTTTGTGGAAGTCCTCCGTAGGTGAAGGTGCCATCTTTACAAGTGCGGCCAATTTATGGAGCAAATTAGTGTAGAGATAGTCTGGTCATCAAACTATTACTGAGCTTTTAGGAATTGCGGCTGAACTCTGTACCTTCGTTGCAGCTTTGGTGTGTGTACTTCTAGGTACCATTCCTCCTTCCAGCTGCAGAGTCTGATTTATAATTCAGTTTGTGAGATTGGCTAATAGGGGTCTATATTAGGGGGTTTAGGTTATATATAATTATCAAAAATCCCCCAATAATAGGATTTAGAGCCGGAGCTCTTGCCGTATGCGTCTAGTCAGCTTGGCAGTTGACTCCCCCCCCCCCCCCCAGGGCTTTTTTATTCTCATAGGTATTAAAGGGACACTAAACCCACATTTTTTCTTTCATGATTCAGATAGAGGATGCAATTTTAAGCAACTTTCTAATTTACTCCTATTATCAATTTTTCTTTGTTCCCTTGCTATCTTTATTTAAAAAAGCAGGAATGTGATGCATAGGAGCTGGCCAATTTTTTGTTGAGAACCTGGGTTATGCTTGCTTATTGGTGGGTAATCCTCCAATAAGCATGCGCTATCCATGGTGCTGAACCTAAAATGGGCTGGCTGCTAAGATTTACATTCCTGCTTTTAAAATAAAGATGGCAAGAGAACGAAGAAATATTGATAATAGGGGTAAATTAGAAAGTTGCTTAAAATGTCATGCTCTATCTGAATCGTGAAAGAAAAAATGTGGGTTCAGTGCCCCTTTAAGTTTATTTTTCTTTTGTAAGGTGTATCCAGTCCACGGATCATCCATTACTTGTGGGATATTTTCCTTCCCAACAGGAAGTTGCAAGAGGATCACCCACAGCAGAGCTGTCTACATAGCTCCTCCCCTAACTGCCACTTACCAGTCATTCTCTTGCAACTCTCGACAAGCATGGAAGCAGTAAGAGAGATGTGGTGAAATGTAGTTGATTTTTTCTTCAATTCAAAAGTTTGTTATTTTTAAATGGTACCGGAGTTGTACTATTTTGGTCCCAGGCAGAAAATAGAAGAAGAATCTGCCTGTGGTCTCTAATGATCTTAGCAGGTTGTAACTAAGATCCATTGCTGTTCTCACACATAACTGAAGAGAGAGGTAACTTCAGCGGGGAATGGCGTGCAGGTTATCCTGCTATGAGGTATGTGCAGTTTAAATTTTTTCTAGAGGAATGTAAATGCTAGAAAATGCTGCTGATACCAGATTTATTTAAGGTAAGCCTGATTACAGTGATTTAATAGCGACTGGTATCATTTTACTGTCAGAGGTAATTGCTGGGTGTGTTTAAACATTTTTATATATGTTTTGGTGATAAAACTTTATTGGGGCCTAGTTTTTTTCCACATGGCTGGCTTAAATTTGCCTAGAAACAGTTTTCTTAGGCCTCCCACTGTGTAGACATGAGTGGGAGGGGCCTAATTTAGCGCTTAATTGCGCAGTAACTTTTGCAGACTGAGACATCCAGCTTTCCTCAAGAAGTCTCCTGAATGCTATAGGACCTCTCTAAAGGGCTTTTAGGCTTTCCAAAGTCGTTTGTATGGAAAGGTAGGGCCACAGCACAGCTGTGGCAGTTTGTTGTGACTGTTAAAAAACGTCTATATCGTTTTTTAAACTAAGGGGTTAATCATCCATTTGCAAGTGGGTGAAATGCTCTGTTAGTTTATTATACACACTGTAAAAATTTCGTTTGATTTACTGCTTTTTTTCACTGTTTTTCAAATTCTGACCTTTTTTATTCTTCTTAAAGGCACAGTACCGTTTTTATTTTTTGCTTGTTAACTTGCTTTAAAGTGTTTTCCAAGCTTGCTGGTCTCATTGCTAGTCTGTTTAAACATGTCTGACATAGAGGAAACTCCTTGTTCATTATATTTAGAAGCCATGGTGGAACCCCCTCTTAGAATGTGTACCAAATGTACTGATTTCACTTTAAGTAATAAAGACCATATTTTGTCTTTAAAAAATTTATCACCAGAGGAATCTGACGAGGGGGAAGTTATGCAGACTAACTCGCCCCACGTGTCAGAACATTTAAATCCCGCTCAAGAGACTCACGCTCAAGAGGCGCCAAGTACATCTAGCGCGCCCATGGCGTTTACTTTACAAGACATGGCGGCAGTCATGGATAATACACTGTCAGCGGTATTATCCAGACTACCTAGGTTACGAGGAAAGCGAGACAGCTCTGGAGTTAGAAGAAATACAGAGCATACTGACGCTTTTGTAGCCCTCACAATATGCAGAAGCTGAGGAAGGAGAGCTTCTTTCTGTGGGTGATTTTTCTGACTCGGGGAAGAGGATTCAAACTGATTCTGAAGTATAAACATTTAAATTTAAGCTTGAACACCTCCGCGTGTTGCTCAGGGAGGTTTTAGCTGCTCTGAATGACTGTGATACAATTGCAGTGCCAGAGAAATTGTGTAGATTTGATAAATACTATGCAGTACCTGTTTACACTGATGTTTTTCCAATACCTAAAAGGTTTACAGAAATTATTACTAAGGAATGGGATAGACCAGGTGTGCCGCTCTCCCCCTCCTATTTTTAGGAAAATGTTTCCAATAGATGCCGCCACACGGGACTTATGGCAAACGGTCCCTAAGGTGGAGGGAGCAGTTTCTACACTAGCTAAGCGTACTACTATCCCTGTCGAGGACAGTTGTGCTTTCTTAGATCCAATGGATAAAAAATTAGAGGGTTACCTTAAGAAAATGTTTATTCAACAAGGTTTTATTCTACAACCCCTTGCATGCATTGCCCCAGTCACTGCTGCTGCGGCCTTCTGGTTTGAGTCTCTGGAAGAGGCTTTACAGGTAGAGACCCCATTGGATGATATACTTGACAAGCTTAGAGCACTTAAGCTAGCCAATTCTTTTGTTTCTGATGCCACTGTTCATTTGACTGAACTAACGGCTAAGAATTCTGGTTTTTCTATTCAGGCGCGTAGGGCGCTATGGCTTAAATCATGGTCAGCTGACGTTACTTCAAAGTCTAAGCTGCTTACTATTCCCTTCAAGGGGCAGACCCTATTCGGGCCTGGTTTGAAGGAGATCATTTCTGATATCACTGGAGGAAAAGGTCATGCCCTTCCTCAGGATAGGTCCAAATCAAGGGCCAAACAGTCTAATTTTCGTGCCTTTCGAAACTTCAAGGCAGGTGCGGCATCAACTTCCTCTAATACAAAGCAAGAGGGAACTTTTGCCCAGTCCAAGTCGGTCTGGAGACCTAACCAGACTTGGAACAAAGGTAAGCAGGCCAAAAAGCCTGCTGCTGCCTCTAAGACAGCATGAAGGATTGGCCTCCGATCTGGTAACGGATCTAGTAGGGGTAGACTTTCGCTCTTCGCCCAGGCTTGGGCAAGAGATGTCCAGGATCCCTGGGCGTTGGAAATTGTATCCCAGGGATATCTTCTGGACTTCAGAGCTTCTCCTCCAAAAGGGAGATTTCACCTTTCACAATTATCTGCAAACCAGATAAAGAGAGAGGCATTTTTACACTGTGTTCAAGACCTCCTAGTTATGGGAGTGATCCACCCGGTTCCAAAGGAGGAACAGGGACAAGGATTCTATTCAAATCTGTTTGTGGTTCCCAAAAAAGAGGGAACCTCCAGACCAATCTTAGATCTCAAGATCTTAAACAAATTTCTCAGGATCCCATCATTCAAGATGGAGACTATTCGTACCATCCTACCTATGATCCAGGAGGGTCAATACATGACTACAGTGGATTTAAAGGATGCTTATCTTCACATTCCGATACACAAAGATCATCATCGGTTTCTCAGGTTTGCCTTCCTAGACAGGCATTACCAGTTTGTAGCTCTTCCCTTTGGGTTAGCTACAGCCCAAAGAATCTTTACGAAGGTTCTGGGGTCACTTCTGGTGGTCCTAAGGCTACGGGGCATAGCAGTAGCCCCTTATTTAGACGACATTCTGATACAGGCGTCAAATTTCCAAATTGCCAAGTCTCATACGGACATAGTTCTGGCATTTCTGAGGTCGCATGGGTGGAAAGTGAACGAAGAAAAGAGTTCTCTGTCCCCTCTCACAAGAGTCTCCTTTATGGGAACTCTAATAGATTCTGTAGAAATGAGGATTTACCTGACAGAGACCAGGTTATCAAAACTTCTAAATTCCTGCTGTGTTCTTTATTCCACTTCTCGCCCTTCGGTGGCTCAGTGTATGGAAGTAATCGGCTTAATGGTAGCGGCAATGGACATAGTGCCGTTTGCTCGTCTACATCTCAGACCGCTGCAACTCTGCATGCTCAGTCAGTGGAATGGGGATTACACAGATTTGTCCCCTCTACTAAATCTGGATCAAGAGACCAGGGATTCTCTTCTCTGGTGGCTATCTCGGGCCCATCTGTCCAAAGGTATGACCTTTTGCAGGCCAGATTGGACAATAGTAACGACAGATGCCAGCCTTCTGGGCTGGGGGGCAGTCTGGAACTCCCTGAAGGCTCAGGGATCATGGACTCAGGAGGAGACCCTCCCAATAAACATTCTGGAACTAAGAGCGATATTCAATGCTCTTCAAGTTTGGCCTCAGCTAGCGACAATGAGGTTCATAAGATTTCAGTCGGACAACATCACGACTGTGGCTTACATCAACCATCAAGGGGGAACAAGGAGTTCCCTAGCGATGTTGGAAGTTTCAAAGATAATTCGTTGGGCAGAGATTCACTCTTGCCACCTATCAGCTATCCATATCCCAGGTGTAGAGAACTGGGAGGCAGATTTTCTAAGTCGACAGACTTTTCATCCAGGGGAGTGGGAACTCCATCCGGAGGTATTTGCACAATTGGTTCAACGTTATGTGTTTCCACCGTTTCCTCTGCTCCTTCGTCTGATTGCCAAAATCAAGCAGGAGAGAGCATCAGTGATCTTGATAGCGCCTGCGTGGCCACGCAGGACTTGGTATGCAGATCTGGTGGACATGTCATCCCTTCCACCATGGACTCTGCCTCTGAGACAGGACCTTCTACTTCAGGGTCCTTTCAACCATCCAAATCTAATTTCTCTGAGACTGACTGCCTGGAGATTGAATGCTTGATTTTATCAAAGCGTGGCTTCTCCGAGTCAGTTATTGATACCTTAATTCAGGCATGAATGCCTGTCACCAGGAAAATCTATCATAAGATATGGCGTAAATATCTTTATTGGTGTGAATCCAAGGGTTAGTCATGGAGTAAAGTCAGGATTCCCAGGATATTATCTTTTCTCCAAGAAGGATTGGAGAAAGGATTGTCAGCTAGTTCCTTAAAGGGACAGATTTCTGCTCTGTCTATTCTTTTGCACAAGCGTCTGGCGGATGTTCCAGACGTTCAGGCATTTTGTCAGGCTTTAGTTAGAATCAAGCCTGTGTTTAAACCTGTTGCTCCACCATGGAGTTTAAATTTGGTTCTTAAAGTTCTTCAGGGGGTTCCGTTTGAACCTCTTCATTCCATAGATATCAAACTTTTATCTTGGAAAGTTCTATTTTTGGTAGCTATTTCCTCGGCTCGTAGAGTTTCCAAGTTATCTGCTTTACAATGTGATTCCCCTTATCTGATCTTCCATGCAGATAAGGTAGTTTTGCGTACCAAACCTGGGTTTTTACCTAAGGTGGTATCTAATAAGAATATCAATCAGGAGATTGTTGTTCCGTCATTGTGTCCTAATCCTTCTTTGAAGAAGGAACGTCTATTACACAATCTTGACGTGGTTCGTGCTTTAAAGTATTATTTACAAGCTACTAAAGATTTTCGTCAAACATCATCTTTGTTTGTTGTCTACTCTGGACAGAGGAAAGGCCAAAAGGCTTCGGCAACTTCTCTTTCGCTTTGGCTAAGAAGTATAATACGCTTAGCTTATGAGACTGCTGGCCAGCAGCCTCCTGAAAGGATTACAGCTCATTCTACTAGAGCTGTGGCTTCCACATGGGCCTTTAAAAATGAGGCTTCTGTTGAACAGATTTGCAAGGCGGCGACTTGGTCTTCGCTTCATACTTTTTCAAAATTCTATAAATTTGATACTTTTGCTTCTTCGGAGGCTATTTTTGGGAGAAAGTTTTACAGGCAGTGGTTCCTTCTTTACAGGCAGTGGTTCCTTCCGTTTAAGTACCTGCCTTGTCCCTCCCTTCATCCGTGTACTTTAGCTTTGGTATTGGTATCCCACAAGTAATGGATGATCCGTGGACTGGATACACCTTACAAGAGAAAACATAATTTATGCTTACCTGATAAATTTATTTCTCTTGTGGTGTATCCAGTCCACGGCCCGCCCTGTCATTTTAAGGCAGGTATTTTTTAACTCTAAACTACAGTCACCACTGCACCCTATAGTTTCTCCTTTCTCTTGCTTGTCTTCGGTCGAATGACTGGTAAGTGGCAGTTAGGGGAGGAGCTATATAGACAGCTCTGCTGTGGGTGATCCTCTTGCAACTTCCTGTTGGGAAGGAGAATATCCCACAAGTAATGGATGATCCGTGGACTGGATACACCACAAGAGAAATAAATTTATCAGGTAAGCATAAATTATGTTTTTTTATTTTGGATAACTTTGTTTATTATTTTCTGTAATGTTAGCCTTTTTTATTTTTGGTAATTTTAGATTTTTTTTTTTTATTTTTAAGTAATGTTAGTTTTTTTATTTTAATTGTAACTTCTTATTTTTTATTTTAGGTAATTGGGGTTAATTTAGGGGGCTTAGTAATTTTAGTTATTTGCGTTGTGGGGGTTTGGCGGATTAGGGGTTATTAGATTTATTAGGATTATTGGGTTGTGGGTTAATGGCAGATTAGTTTTTTTTTTTTTTTTATTAGGTTTATTGCGATGTGGGTTAATGGCGGATTAGGGGTTAATACATTTATTAGGTTTGTTGCGATTTGGGTTAATGGCGGATTAGGGGTTAATAGTTTTAATAGGTACTTTGCGATGTGTGTTAATGGCGGATTAAGGGTTAATAGATTTATTAGGTAGTTTGCCATGTTGGGGTTGGCAGATTTAGGGGTTAATACTTTTACTAGGTAGATTGCGATGTGGGTGAATGGCGGATTAGGGGTTAATAGTTTAATTAGGCATATTGCGTTGTGGGTGGTTGTCAGTTTAGGGCTTAATACATTTATTATTAGTTGCAATGTGGTTTTAAGTGTCAGGTTTCTTTTTGGGAGGCGGGTTAGACTTTTACAGGAGATTTGATTTTTTTTTTCTTAAGCGCCAGCAGTTTCTAAAGTGCCGTTAGTTGCTGGCGACTCCAGAAATTTGTATTTACGCTAATTTCTGAACATCGCTAGTTTATCCGACTAACGATACTTTATGAACTGCCGACGCTGTATATGTAATAACCCGTTGTGCAAGGTGAAATTACAGGCGGCGCAGGTTTTAGCAGTTGCGCTGAAGCCTGCGCCGCATATGTAATCTCGCCCTGTATGTCTTGTTTGAATCATGAATGAAAAATGTTGGGTTTTTATGTTCCTTTAACTACACTAACAATAAAAATATTCCCAGGTGATCAAATGGTACAGCATGTAGTGAAGAGGAAGCAAGTTGTAAAAAGTCAATATAAATCTGACTGCAAATAACTTAATTAATTATATATTTCCTGGTTTTGACCCTTGGCCCGACTCCTTGCTTCTGATACTTGCTGCCTGAACTGACCCAAATTATTATCCTGACGATGCTTATTGGATTTTCCTTATCTGTACCTTGCCTTGCACTTATTTATATATATATATATATATATATATATATATATATATATATTTATATTGTTTTCTGTTCTCTGCCACTGGGTTTCACCTCTTGCACACAGGGTAGCCCTGCTCCCTGACATAACTCAGCCTATACATGGAACCCTTGAGATCATCAGAAACCATTGCCTGCCTTTCGCAACAGCTGGCGGGCGATTATGACACAAACCCTCCAGGAATTACAAGCCAGTCGCAGCAAGTAAGAGTTCAGGAACAGCTCACAGCTGAAGCTACACCTTTACCTTCCTCACCTCCCGCAACACCATCTCCATATATATGAGGTCATGACTAGTGAACCAGCTATTGCTCTACCTGACAAATTCACTGCCAATCGCAAGGACTACCAAGCTCTCTTCACTTCCTGTGAATTGTTGTTCTCTTTAAAACTCTACACCTATGACACTGATTACATAAAGGTGTGTACTGTGATATCACTGCTTTAGGGTCCTCCTCATACATGGGGCACATCAACTTCTGCACAGTAATAATCCATTACTTACAACCTGGGAATCATTTGTTACCGATATGAATGTCCTCTATGCTGAGCCACTGCCCGTCGTACCCTACGATCCTTACGACAAGGAAGAAGGCCAGTGGAGGACTATATTACTGAGTTCAGGCAAGTGGCCTTTGACACTACACTAAATGATGTGGCCCTCATTGACCAGTTCCGTATAGGTATTTCTGACCAACTGAAAGATGAACTTGCACAGATTGGGATACCTGCTATTCTGGAAGAACTGATCCTTTAAGTGACTCAATTGGATCGCCGCTTCCAAGAGAGAAAGCAGGAGAGACAGAATGTTATGCCACCATTGCCTAGATGTTTATATTACATTCCCCCTCCTGTTCTAGTGATGTCTCCAGCTACTGGGGCTACAGATCAAGTGGAACCTATGCAGATCGGATTGGTTCGTGGGCCATTGTCAGCTGTAGAAAGGGCTAGAAGAAGAAACCTCCATATTTGCCTGTACTGTGCTAAGCCTGGCCATGTTCTAAAAGATTGTGCCATAAGACCATCGATGGGTACGTTGCCAGCTCTGTCTATCTGTCTTAACATGCCAATTTACAATTCTTCTCATCTGTATTCTTGCAGCTGGACGAGAACGTCGTTGAAGTCTCTGCTATTATCGATTCTGGTACCAGCAGCTGTTTTATGGATGCCACTCTATCTTCTCAACTAAACATTCCTATTTGATAGAAGAAACAGCTTTCCCTACTTCATGTGGTGGACAGCAGTACCTTGAAAACCGGTCCAGTCACTCAGGAATCATATCCGGTTGTACTCCGCATTGGAACTCATTATCGTGAGGTTGTTACCAGGGATATTGTTCCCTCACCTTTATTCCATGTCATCTTGGGTATCACTTGGCTACGGAGGCATAACCCACAGATCGCCTGGATTACCGGACAGCTTTCATTCAAGTTGCTTCACTGCTCCTCCAATTCTCTACTTCCTAACTTTACCCCTATGGTACTCCTGGTTTCCACTACTAAGACATCTCTACCCACCAGATACCAGGAATTTGCTGATGTCTTTGAGAAGAAAGGAGCCAATGTATTACCAACTAATAGGATATATGACTACCCCATTGATCTTCTTCCTTTGGCCCCACTTCCTCATGGCTGTCTTTACAACCTGTCCGAGCCTGAAACCAAGGTTTTAAAAGAATATATTGAGGAAAGTTTGGCGAAGGGGTTCATACGTCCTTCCACGTCACCAGTGGGTGTAGGTATCTTTTTCGTGGGTTAGAAGGATGGTGGCCTCCGGCCCTGTGTGGGTTATCACGCTCTCAACAACATCACAATAAAGAATCGTTACCCACTTCCTCTTATTTCCGAGTTACTGGACAGAGTGAAAGACACTTCTTCACAAAAATTGATCTTAGGTGTGGCTACAATCTCATTCGTGTTAAGGAAGGGCTTGAATGAAAGTCCGCATTTCTTTCTTGATTTGGTCATTTCGAGTATCTCGTAATGCCTTTTGGGTTGTGCAATGCCCCTGCCACGTTCCAGTATTTTATCAACGATGTCTGAGGCCGATCGTAAACGCAAACCCCCTTCTATGTACAAGGTAGAAGACAAAGTATGGCTAGCTACTCGACATCTTCGATTGTCCTGTCCTACCAAGAAACTAGGTCCTTGTTTCCTCTGCCCTTTTGACATCAACAAAGTGATCAACAACATCACTGTTCAGTTAATCTAACCGACACACTCAAAATCCACCCTATTTTTCATGTGTCCCTGTTGAAACCTTTTTTTGCTAACCCTTTCTTTGGTTCGGTGGTAGTTCCTCCTCCTGTATTGGTGAATAACGATGAAGAATACAAGGTCCAAGACATCCTAGACTCTCGTAGACGTCTAGAGTATTTTTTCCACTGGAAAGAATACCTTCCTGAGGAACGTTCTTGGGAGCCTGTTGGTAATCTCGATGCTGCTGCCAAAGTACATGCTTTCCATCAAAGACATCCTGACAGGCCTTCCCAGGTTTGCGTCCAGACCGCTCCTTGGTGGGGGGCTCTGTCATGGGGCCAGTGGTGCCTGCTTACCTGGCCGCCAGCAGGTATGGCAGAGGGCACTGTCACAAGTTACTCCTGTGGCTGTAACAGCGCCTGACAGCACGAATGCATGTGCACGAGTGGGTGCGCGTTTATGTGCGCGTATACATGTAAATTTGCCCAGGAGACTTGTCAGGTGTCTGCCATCAGCAGGGAGAGCTTCACTGACATGCCTCTCCCTCCTGTTACTCTATTGTTTGCAAGGTATCAGAAGCTTCCCTGTTGCCCAGACAACGGCACGTTTCTGGACTCTGCTGGGTTTAAATTCCAGCCTGAGCCCTGACTTGTTGCTGAGTTATTCTACCTGTATACTTGCAGTAACTAAGCGTTTGTTTTAAGTCCTGTTCCTGCCTCCTTACCCCACTGTTTTGATTTCCTGGTTTTAACCCTTGGCCTGATACTTGCTGCCTGACTACCCAAATTATTATCCTGACAACGCTTATTGGATTTTCCTTATCTGTACCTTGCCTTGGATTTATTTATATATTTTTTTCTGTTCTCTGCCACTGGGTTTCACCTCTTACACACAGGGTAGCCCTGCTCCCTGACACCATTCTAGAAATATATATTTGCATATGATCACTAATATAGTTTATTTTACATATTATATATTACCTTTTATATAAAATAATAATCTGGTCTTTTTTTTACAAATAAAGAATATATTATATAAATGCAACATCTTAAAAAAAAAAAAAATCCCTCATGTTGCATATTTAAACTCTTTTAAACTTGACTCACTTTCCTGTGATGTAAATGCTCTTAGCCTTTTTCAGTTAACTTTCGTGGTTTGATGTTATTTTCGAAGTTTTGCAAGAGATGATATCCTATTGATTTTACCAGTATTGGGGTCTCTTTAAAGGGACATTAAACCCAATTTTTTTCATTCATGATTCAGATAGAGAATACCATTTTAAACAACTTTCTAATTTACTTCTATTATCCAATTTGCTTCATTATCTTTATATTCTTTCCTGAAAAGCATATCTAGATAGGCTCAGTAGCTTCTGATTGGTGGCTGCACATAGATGCCTCATGTGATTGGCTCACCAATGTGCATTGCTATTTCTTTAACAAAGAGTATCTAAAGATTGCAGCAAATTAGACAATAGAAGTAAATTGGAATGTTGTTAACATTTTTGGGTTTAATGGCCCTTTAACCCTTTCCAGCTAAACAATCCTTATCTATGGGGTATAAAAGAATTACCTCAGTAATACCATCAGCTGTAAAGCTGCTAATTATACCAGAAGGTGTTGTTGGCAACTGTTAAAGTGACACCATTGATTATTTTCTCTTTTGAAGGTTTTATATATTTCTTTGATATACTACAGGAGACAGGGACATTTTCACCATTTTAAATAGAAGCACACAAGCAGTAGTTATAAAGATTAGTTTTGATACTAAAATAATTATATTACTACCATTTTTTGTGAGCACAAATGTAAAAGCTCTAAATACCTTTAAGAAAAATAATAGGTAGAAAATACCAACATTAATTTCAATTTAGTTTAGTAGTTGACAAATAAGGTATACATGGAAATCTATAAAAAAAAAAATTGTTTCTAGTGTCTAATAAAAAGTGTATGGGTCACAGCCAGTCACAGTTAAAATATCATCAAAATAAATATGCCATTAATAAATAACATTACTCCCATTGTGTTTCTTTTCAACAGGTGAATTCACAAGCATTCATTCAAGAGAAAATATGTTTCCCTGTTCTATATGTGGGAAATGTTTTAACCGTAAAGAAAATCTTGTTGTTCATCAGAAAATTCATACAGCAGAAGAAGGATTTTCATGTTCTGAATGTGGAAAATGTTTTACTTGGAAATCAGCTCTTATTAGACATCAAAAAATTCATACAGGAGAAACACCATTTTCCTGTTCTATATGTGGGAAATGTTTTAACCGTAAAGGTAATCTTCTTGATCATCAGAAAATTCATACAGGAGAAAAGGGATTTTTATGTTCTGAATGTGGGAAATGTTTTCTCAGCAAATCACATCTTTATAGACATCTGAAAATTCACACAGGAGAAAATACATTTTCCTGTTCTATATGTGGGAAATGTTTTAATCGTGAAGGAAATCTTGTTGCTCATGAGAAATTTCATACAGAAAAAAAGGGATTTTTATGTTCTGAATGTGGGAAATGTTTTCTCAACAAACCACATCTTTATAGACATCTAAAAATTCATACAGGAAAAATGCCATTTTCCTGTTCTATATGTGGGAAATGTTTTAACCGTAAAGAACATCTTGTTAATCATGAGAAAATTCACACAGGAGAAAAAAGATTTTCATGTTCTGAATGTGGGAAATGTTTTACTCTGAAATCAAGTCTTATGAGACATCAGAAAATTCATATCAAAGGAAATCAAGAAAATTAAAGCTTAACCTCTTAAGTGCAGAGGGACATGTAGTTGTCACCCACACAATACCTAGTGCTGATAATGACTACATGTTGTCCTCCGAGGGGCACTTTTGGAGTTGAGGCACCTTCTGCACCTCAAGCGGTTACCAGGTGGCCCAGTGTATTCATTATCCCCAGGGTCCCCTATATAGGTTTGAAATTGTTTTACAAAAATAAAACCTGATTTAAGGCCAGTGGTGGGCCATTGAACAGAGGGCCCTGGTGCAAAAAAACTTTTTGGGCTCCCCAAGACATCCTGCACTTGCATAAAAGCATATCACAAGTTTAGGGTGAGATATGTATGTATATATGTATAAAGACAGCATTATATTAATGTATAAAACCATGTGCACTTCACATCTATATCTGTTGCTTTTGATTTTTTTTATTTATTTAATGTGCCAGAGAAATAAGTAAATAAATTGGAACATATTTGATCAATTCAGAACTCTATTAGAAATTTTAGAAGCAATATTTATATTCATGTACACATAAAATTACATGAAACATTTGTTGCTCCATTACTGGTGTATCAGATCTTTGCATGCTAGGGGGCATGTTAGGTACAGAGTCATTTAATACATTAATACAATAGAGGAAAAATCTCAGTGTTGCTGTGCTGTGACAGGGAGATGGTGCAGACGGAAGTGATAGGCTTCACTAACTCTGTGAGAGCAGTGCACACACACAACGCTTTACTCCACCACCGCTACTTTTACCACAAAGACTCTATCTCTGTGCCTGTATGTAGGTAATGATAATGGTAAGTATACTGCTTGCTAAGGCCCCCCTCACACTCGGACCCAATGCCACTGCACCATTTGCACCACCTGTAGTTCTGCCCCTATCTAAGGCTAAGCGCATACAATCCGGGAGCTATATTATTGTTACTATTGTCTGGTAGTGTTATCACAAGGCTATGCATTAACACTGCAGTAGATATAAAGTAAACATAGAATGTAAGCTGCTCCAAGCAGTGAGAAAGGGAGACTCTGCACCTAGTTTAGCACCACTATAGTATATGTTTGTGTGTGAGTAGAAACATAATATAGCACAGGAAGTGCTTATAGTTTAGCTGACACTAATAAAAGCTAAATGTTAACCGTAATCTTTAGTTATTGAAACTGCATTTCTTAATTATTATTTTTTTGTGTCACAACTTACTTTAACTTAGTCTATTTAAGAACACTGACAAGAAACCATGGTGTAAGTTTGTAAAGCTCCATTGTTCCGGTGTTATAAGGTCCATTGTGGTGAGTGGCTCATTTTAATTATAACAGTAAGAGTCCATTGGTAGCAAACCAGGTGGTTTGATGGATCACATCACTTACAGATTGGCACAGACAGTGACATAACAGGTCTTTACATATATATTATCAATATGAGTCATAATAGTGTAACAAATAATTGACTAGTACAAATAGTGAGTGGAGCGCTGGGAAGAGGAAGTGGAATGTACAAAGCAGAGGGAGAACTATTGTATATTGGGTATCACAGAGTACTGGGCCAATTTAAATGTTTGTGGAACTTTCTCCAATGTACAAAATGAGGTTTTGACACATAGCATAAAATGTTCCTGGTGACAGCACTTATTATTACGTAAAATGTGTAATATTTCCCTACCTCTCCATGGAGTTTTTGACAAAATAAAATCATGTTTTGTAACAAATAAAAATGAACATTAGGCTAATAAACACTGACATTATCTATCTAAATATCAATATCGGTAAGTTCAGCTTTGATTCCAAAAGGCTGCAGATTTTACACCTCATGGGCTAGATTAGGCGTTGCCCTAACTATTACGTGCGAACGATAAGGGTTATCTTGTGGGTCTTTATGCACGTTAAAAGTAGCGCATGTATTACAAGTTGAAATTAAACACATGCACTTGAGCGCAATTGAATTTAACGCACGCCGGGATGTTGTGACTTCAGCGCTCTGGTTAACTGTTGCACATTTAAAAGAAAAGTTGCACTCATAATAATACTATCTAATAGAAATTATTTTTTTTTAAAAATATTGCCTAAAAAAGTTATATGGGCTCAAAAATATGAGGTCTCAGGTGTAAGGGCTGCAAAGGGCTTTAACCCCTTAATGACAACTGACGTACCAGGTACGTCCTGCAAAAACTAGCAGTTAGTGACAATGGATGTACCTGGTACGTCAGTTGTTTAAGAGAGTGCTGGAAGCGATCGCAATCGCTTCCAGCAGCTCTCAGGGTATTGCAGTGATGCCTCGATATGGAGGCATCCTGCAATACCTTTTAACAAGCCTCCGATGCAGAGAGAGCCACTCTGTGGCCCTCTCTGCACCGGTAACAATGGTGCTGTGTTCCGGGGGGAAGAGAAGCAAGGAGGCGGCAGCGTGCGCACGTGGGGGCGCGCGCGCGCATATTAGCCACTGACACCAATGGAAAAAAATAAAAAGTTCAAAACATTAAAAAAATATATATATAAAAGGATCTGGGGGGGCGGTTGGGGGTATTGAGGGGGGGGGCTGCTACACTACAGAAAAGTTCATAAATATTTTTGGGGGCAAAAGTTTATAAATATTTTTGGGGGCAAATTGGGTACTGGTAGACAGCTGCCAGTACCCAAGATGGCGGCAATTAAGTAGCAGGGAGGGTTATAGAGCTGTTTGGTGGGGGATCAGGGAGGTTGGGGGCTAAGGCAGGGCTCCATTACAGCAGAATACATTTTTTTAAAAAATAAAATAAAAAAAACTCCTTTTATTTAGTACTAGCAGACTTTCTGCCAGTACTTAAGATGGCGGGGACAATTGTGGGGTGGGGGAGGGAAGAGAGCTGTTTGGGAGGGATCAGGGGCTGGGATGTGTCAGGTGGGCGGCTGATCTCTACACTAAAGCTAAAATTAACCCTGCCAGCGCCCTACAAGCTACCTAATTAACTCCTTCACTGCTGGGCATAATTCACGTGTTGTGCGCAGCAGCATTTAGCGGCCTTCTAATTAACAAAAAGCAACACCAAAGCCATATATGTCTGCTATTTCTGAACAAAGGGGATCCCAGAGAAGCTTTTACAACCATTTGTGCCATAATTGCACAAACTGTTTGTAAATAATTTCAGTGAGAAACCTAAAATTGTGAAAAATTTAAAGTTTTTTTTTATTTGCTCGCATTTGGCGGTGAAATGGTGGCATGAAATATACCAAAATTGGCCTAGATCAATACTTGGAGTTGTCTACTACACTAAACTAAAGCTAAAATTAACCCTACAAGCTCCCTACATGCTCCCTAATTAACCCCTTCACTGCTGGGCATAAAACACGTGTGGTGCGCAGCGGCATTTAGCGGCCTTCTAATTACCAAAAAGCAACCCCAAAGCCATATAAGTCTGCTATTTCTGAACAAAGGCAATCCCAGAGAAGCATTTACAACCATTTGTGCCATAATTGCAGAAGCTGTTTGTAAATAATTTCAGTGGGAAACCTAAAGTTTGTGACAAAATGTGTGAAAAACTGAACATTTTTTTTTAATTTGATCGCATTTGGCAGTGAAACGGTGGCATGAAACATACCAAAATGGGCCTAGATCAATACTTTGGGATTTCTTCTAAAAAAAAATTTATACATGTCAATGGATATTCAGGTATTCCTGACAGATATCAGTGTTCCAATGTAACTAGCGCTAATTTTGAAAAAAAAAGTGGTTTAGAAATAGCAAAGTGCTACTTGTATTTATGGCCCTATAACTTACAAAAAAAGCAAAGAACATGTAAACATTGGGTATTTCTAAACTCAGGACAAAATTTAGAAACTATTTAGCATGGGTGTTTTTTAGTGGTTGTAGATGTGTAACAGATTTTGGGGGTCAAAGTTAGAAAAAGTGTGTTTTTTCCATTTTTTCCTCATATTTTATAAAAAAATTTATAGTAAATTATAAGATATAATGAAAATAATGGTATATTTAGAAAGTCCATTTAATGGCGAGAAAAACGGTATATAATATGTGTGGGTACAGTAAATGAGTAAGAGGAAAATTACAGCTGAACACAAACACCACAGAAATGTAAAAATAGCCATTGTCATTAAGGGTAAGAAAATTGAAAAATGTTCCGGTCATTAAGGGGTTAAAGGGACAGTAAACCCAAAAAATTTATTTCACTATTTAGATAGAAAATACCATTTTTTAAAAGTTTCCAATTTACTTCTATTATCAAATTTGTTTCGTTCTCATGTTATTCTTTGTTGAAGGGATACCTAGGTAGGTAGTGTGCACATGCCTGAAGCACTAAATGACAGGAAATAGTGCTGCCATCTAGTGCTCCTGCTAATGTATAACATTGTTGCAAAACTGCTGCCATTTAGTGTTGTGGACACGTGCACACTCTTGAGCTTACATCCCAGCTTTTCAACAAACTAACAAGAGAACAAAGAAAATTTGATAACAGAAGTAAATTGGAAAGTTGTTTAAAATTGCATGCTCTATCTGAATAAAGAAAGAAAAAATTGGGGTTTTATGTCCCTTTAACATAGATATACATACATGCATACACATATCTAAATATGTATGTTTATATGTGTTTACATATGTATTTATATGTGTATATATGTATTTACAGACATATATACACAAATAAACACATAAATACATGTTCTATACATAAAAACACACACAAGGGCAGACAACTCTCTGCCCTCAAAAGGGAATAGTGGTCAGTAGGTTTAGTATAGAGGGTTGTACCTAATGTATTCTGTGAAATAAAAATGGATAAATCCAGAAAGTATATGCTATATAGGTATAGATATATAGTGTACTAAAAAAACATCAGACATATATAGAAATGTTTTTATGAATAAATAGAACATATTCTGCTATGTGAAGAACATTGTAATGTGACATATTAATATTTTCATGTCAGGTTAGCGCACTTGAGAAAATGCGATCGGGTTTGCGCAAATTGTTGGGTCTTTTTTTCCCCAATTTTCACGCTCCATTGAAGTCTATCGGGGAATACGTTAAGGTGGCTGTGATATTCTAACTTTGGCTTTTTGCACGTGTTGGGTTAGTGCTCATGCAAAAACTTTTTACTTTCAACTTTTAATACGTGCGGTACCCGACACACGCAAAAATCTTACTTTAAGTAGAGTTAGCGCAAGAGCGCAAATTACCGCTCCACTCGTAATCTAGCCCTCTGTGTGTTAATGGTGAATGTGATGTGGCTTCTGCTGAGTCCATCAGACAAGGAAATGTCCTTCTGACCATGTTATAGTGCTACATGTATCAGTATGGCTACACCCATCCACATATTTAACTTTTAAATCTCACCAGTGGCGTCACTAGGGTTGGTGTTACCCGGTGCGGTAAGTTATGGTGTCACCCCCCAGAAAGCAGACACACACAAAAACACAGGCACACACACATACAAACACTCAGACACACTTAAAAACACACTCCGATGCACACACAAACACACAAATAATCAGACACACACACAAAAACTCAGACACACACACACACACAAAATATGTAAACTGCACTGCATTAACCTCTTAAGGACATATGACGGAATTTTTCCGTCATAAAACAATTGAGCAAACTGAAAGCTGTGTCCTTAAAGGGTTAATTATAATGCTCATGCCTAGAGCTGATTCCTGGCTCAGCAGAGCATTAAATGAAAGATAAACAGTGCACTCTAAAAATAAATCACTAAAGAAAAGGTTTAGGCGCACAAACTATGAAAACTCTAAAAAACATAGAGTTCATCCTTGAGCCATAAAAACGTATAAGTTTCATTGAATTCATTAAAGAGCATAAAATGGACAAGGAAAAACAATCCTAGGCCCAAGTACTGGTCTGACTGGTTTCGGTCCTGTAGACCGTAATCATAGACACAATAGGTGACACCTGTGAGCACCTTTTATACCATACAAAACACTTTGGCTTAACCTCTTAAGGACATATGACGGAATTTTTCCGTCATAAAACAATTGAGCAAACAGAAAGCTGTGTCCTTAAAGGGTTAAAAACAAATGACCTAGGAAAGTAGAAAAAGCTCTTAAAGGGGTATACACATACATAGATATTAATGGGATCACTTAAGCACAAAGAACAATACTGAGTTAAACTAAATGGGTAATACATAAACATTTAAAAAAATAAGTAAGGTAAACCTATATAAATATACAAAACCACATCAAATATAGAAAGTACTGAGTGTGACCTGTAAATAGGAATTATATGGTCTCTCAAAGTACATACAGCTTATGTAGATAAATAAGTCCTCACCAAAATATAAATGATGTTAAATATTGGAACTTTTGACAAATGAGGTAGATAGAAGGTGCTAAAAAGTGTAAGTATTTAACCTCCATATTAATGGCCATTGGAAATTCATTGTACAATAGTCACTAGGAACCCCTAATAATATTAAATCCCTAAACACACTTTTGTGAAAATTCTGCTCTCTGACTCTGTTCGAAGTCTGTCAGTGCACAGCCCCCGGCCGCGTGCCTACCGCTTCTTATGGCCAATCACCTTTGCATTCTGCCCAGACCCCCGCCTGCACTCCCCTCTTACCTCTTCAGTGTGCACTTAGTGTACCATAACCATACCGGTCTGGTGGGCATCATACGTGGCTCCTTCACTTTAGAGACAGTGTCAGACAGTCATGCGGTCAGGTGCCAGGCATCCCCCTCACGATTTCCGGGTTCCCGTTTAGAGAGACAGCACAGCAGTGATTGACTCCACTGCTCCACACGTCACTGAGCAGTGAGCACAGATAGCCAGGCAAGTTTAGACTAGCAGCGCAACTTCGCAAGCCCCACGGCACGCCCACAACATTCATAGTGAAATTGGGCAGGGGAGGAGCAAAGTACAAACAAGCAAAAGCAGCCGGGAAAACTATTTGTGGAAATTGCAGCGCTGGCTCAAGGGGCAAAAAAATTAAGTGTGCCTACAACTTCCCCAGTCCCACTAATGTTCACAAATGCTGGCCCCTCTAATACTTATACTTTATTTATGAAGAGCCAACATATTCCGCAGCGCAGTCCATGGGTACAATTAATTTAAATAAAACAATGATATAAAACTTGTAATAGACAAGACAACATTTTACAAACACATACAGGAGGAATTGAGGGCCCTGTTCCCATGGGAATGTGTGTGTGCATATAGTTGTAGGTGCATGTGTGTATATACAATATGTGTGTGCATGCATATGTGTGTGTGTATATATGTGTACATGTATGTGTGTGTATGCGTGTGCTCAAATACGTATATTTGTGTGTGTGCACGTATGTGCATGTGTATATATGTATGTGTGTCTGAATGTGCATGTGTATATATGTATGTATGTATGTGTGCATGCATATAGATGTATGTATATATGTATATGTGTCTGTGTGTGTGCTTATATGTGTGTATGTATCTATATGTGTGTATGTGCATTTGTGTGTGTGTATATATATATACTGTATATGTGTGTGTCTATGTGTATTTGTATATGTGTGTATGTATGTGTGTGTGTGCGTATGTGTATGTATTTGTCCGTGTGTGTGTTTTAAAAAAAAATTACATTACCGGCTTCTTGGAGGACTTCTTGCCGCTTCGATGAAGACTTCTCCCGACTTCTTGGAGGATGGATGTCGGATCTTCAAAACTGTAAGTGGATCTTCAGGGGTTAGTGTTAGGATTTTTTAAGGGTTTATCGGGTGGGTTTTAGTTTTAGATTAGGGTTTGGGCCTGCAAAAGAGCTAAATGCCCTTTTAAGGGCAATGCCCATCCAAATGCCATGTTCAGGTTTTTTTTAGTTAGCTTTTTATTTGGGGGGTTGGTTGTGTGGGTGGTGGGTTTTACTGTTGGGGAGTTGTTTGTATTTTTTTACAGGTAAAAGAGCTGATTACTTTGGGGCAATGCCCCGCAAAAGGCCCTTTTAAGGGCTATTTGTAGTTTATTGTAGGCTAGGGTTTTTTTATTTGGGGAGGGGCTTTTTTATTTTCATATGGCCCTTAAATTAGGTGTAATTAGTTTAAAGCTTTGATAATTTCTTTTTTATTTTTTGTAACTTAGTGTTTATTTTTTGTGTAACTTAGTGTTTGTTATTTTTTGTAACTTAGTTTTTTGTAACTGTAATTTTTTAGTGGAGATTTAAATTATTTAAATAGGGTTAGGTGTTTAAATATATAATATAGTTAATTTAATTTGTAGTTTTATGTAAGTTTAGTTTAAAAGTTAGGGTAGATTAATTATTAGTTTAATATAACTTAATGTAATTTTAGTATAACAGTTAGGGTAGATTAATTAATAGTTTAATGTAATTTTAGTTTAAAAGTTAGGGTAGATTAATTATTATTTTAATATAGTTTAATTTAATTTTAAAGGTAAGTTTAAATTTATAATAAGATAGGGATGAGTTAATATTTAATATAAAGTTAGCGGGTTGTTAGGTTTAGGGGTTAATAGGTTAATTTAGGTTATGGCGATGTGGGGGGCTGGCGGTTTAGGGGTTAATAACTTTATTTAGTTGCGTTGAGCTCCGGGAGCGGAGGGATAGGGGTTAATAACATAATGTAGGTGGCGGCGGTGTAGGGGGCGGCATATTAGGGGTTAATAAGTATAATGTAGGTGGTGGTGGGCTCTGGGAGCGGAGGAATAGGGGTTAATAAGTTTATTAGAGTGGGGGTGGGCTCCGGGAGCGGTGGGATAAGGGTTAATACATTTATTTAGTTGCGGCAGGGTCCGGGAGCGGCTGGATAGGGGTTAAACAGTTTAGTATAGTGTGGGTGCTTAGTGACAGTATACAAATAAAGCTGTGAAAAAGCAGAAGAGCAGCGAGATCGATGACTGTTAGTTGACAACAGTCCGCTGCTCATCGCCCCGTACTTGGTGCGCGGCTTTTTGACAGCTTTTTTGTTAAATATGGAGAGCATATTCAGGTCCGCGGCAGCGAAGTTAGGCAATGTAAGGCGAGCGTATTGGTGCCGTCGAATGCAGCACAGTTGACGGGTTGATAAATAGGCCCCCATCTGTGATACTAGATATAGGCATGCACATTTTTTTTTTTTAACCTGAAAGTGATTGACTTGAACACAATTGCTTGTCTCAATATTATCAAATTAGTGAGATCTGCTAAATCAGAAAATTCAGTCTCCTGAATATGGAAGAATTGTTTTTTTAAGACAATTTTACGTACAAATTTATTTGTATCTATAAGTGTGTTAAGTAAGTCAAAATTGTGTGCCGGTGCATAGGACAAACCTTTTATCAAGTAGATCAAGTTCAGAATCAGTGGGCTTGTAATTAGAAAGGTTAATTACCCTTATTTCTTTACTGGTTTGCTTACTCTGCTGGGGTAGCGGAAGGCGGACCCCCCTTGTTTAGGAGTACTTGTCTTTGGGGGCTGTTTGACAAGTGCTCTCAAGTTTTTTTTCTACCACTGCTAGAATCTATTGCATTTGTATTAGTGTCAACATTGTTTAATATATTGTCCTTATCAGTAGATTGAGGATTAGAATCATCTTGATTATCTGTGTCTATACTAGAAAATGTGACTCATCCAGGTGTACTACTGCTTTTGTTATTTTGGATGTATTATATTTAGATTTATTAGTGGACCTGTTTGGTTGTATTTTTTGCCAGGAATATACTATGTCTAATTCGTAATCTTTAACATCTCTATGGTATTTTTGCACTTTTCTATCAGAAAGTACTGTATCTAAATTTTCCATAGTTTCATCAAGATTTTTTGCGTGGATTCAAAATGTTGTAACAGACTGCATATTTTATTTACCTCTATAAGTAATGAATCCCTCTCCTGTTTTTATGGTTTAACAGCTGTTTCATTAACGTAATTGAGCAGTTAGTAAGGGTGGTATTCCACTCCTCCATAAAATCAGGTTTGTTGGTAGCAAATGAGGGATATTTTTTCATTCGTAGCCCTCTAGGAACTTTGTTTTCTGAAATATATAGTTCTAAAAACTCTATATTCCACCACAAATTGGTTTCTTTAAACCTGAGCTGTTCTAAGTTGGAAAAAGCATTAGTAACTTCATCCTCCTTAATTGAATCACAAATTTGTAAGTTCCCTTTAAGAGCTGTCTCCATTATTCGTTTCCTTCTTCTATCATCTATAACCCCAGTGGGTATATTACTTGTAGCCATAATGGAGAGAGCTTTTACCACACACCGAATTAAAGTACGTTATATGAGTATTGTATTGTATAATCAAGAACAAGAAAGGGTATCAGCAAAGGAAATAAGATTAAACATATAAAGCAACAATGTATGCCGATGCTCTTTTCATAAGAGACTAACGGCTAGATTACGAGTTTTTGTCGGTAAGGCTTGCGGTGCTAACGCTTAGTTTATGCTCACCGCTCACCTACAAACAACGCTGGTGTTACGGGTTTTTACAAACTCGGCGTTAGCCGCAAAAAAGTGAGCGGAGAGCAAAATTTAGCTCCACATCTACACATGCTCGTGCACGATTTCCCCATAGGAATCAATGGGGCAGATTTGTGGCGGCGACGTTGGGGGCGGCAGATTAGGGGTTAATAAATGTAGGTAGGTGTCGGCGATGTTAGGGACGGTAGATTAGGGGTTAATAAAATTTAACTAGCGCTTGCGAGGCGGGAGTGCGGCGGTTTAGGGGTTAATATATTTATTACAGTGGCGGCAATGTCCGGTCGGCAGATTAGGTGTTAAAAAATTTATTTAAGTGTTTGAGATGTGGGGGGGGCTCGGTTTAGGGGTTAATAGGTAGTTTATGGGTGTTAGTGTACTTTTTAGCACTTTAGTTAAGAGTTTTATGTTACGGCGTTAGCCCATAAAACTCTTAACTACTGACTTTTAAATGCGGTACTAGTCTTGACAAGAGATGCTGTACCGCTCACTTTTTCCAAGACTCGTAATACCGGTGTTAGGCAAATCCCATTGAAAAGATAGGATACGCAATTGACGTAAGTGGATTTGCGGTATGCTCGAGTCACGGAAAAAAAGTGAGCGGTACACCTGTACCTGCCAGACTCGTAATATCAGCGGGCATTAAAAAGCAGCGTTGGGACCTCTCAACGCTGCTTTTTAAGGCTAACACACGACTCGTAATCTAGACATAAGTATTTTATATAGATTTTTAAGTAAATAGAAAGTCCCTTTTGAAGGAGTCCTTTAATAAATATATATTCACATTTAAAAGTGAGATAAAATAACAACCGCAATTCGATTGTTATTGAGAAAGACAGGGATTTCAGCACAGCCTTTCTTAATGTAAATGCTAAGCGAATGCAAAGCTCCGCATTTAGCGGTATGTGAAGTCCATTCTCATCCACCACAGACTTACAGGGCATACAGAGGACTGATATTCTTATATAAGACACATGAACCAAATAAGCAAAAGAAGCACAGATAGACTTTATGCTTGAACACAGTTAACGCTGTCAAAATTTATTAAGTATATATGATAAACAATAGGTACGCTGAAGCCTAAAACTGTAAAGGGTATGGACTGACAACACCTCCACTAGAGGGTGGTTACGTGCTAGACGTAAAATCCGCCACCGTAGTGATCCATGAGGATCTATGTCAGTACATAAATCTGTTTAAGTGACCTAAACCAAGCAGCATAAACACATTTAACAGCTGAATCATACGTAGTGGAGCTAATGTGTAGCTCTAAGTATTGTGCACAATACGTTATTTAGCCAGCATTTCAATAGTCATCCCCAATTCTCATGACAAGGAGCAGTATAGACTGTAGGGGATGAAGAAACAACTCCAGTAACAGCGGGCACCACCAATATAATAAAAGGTATCTGGTGTCATGAAAATTAATTCTGGATCTATGTTTATCAACCCCAAAATACAGTCTGACTGAATGCTAGCAGTTTGGTTTAAACATACATTTACTTTTTACAGATATAAGGTAAGACAAGAAGGACTGTGAGGGTGAGAAAAACAACTCCAGTATTCAGCGGACACCACCACTATAATAAGAGGTATCAGGTGTCATGAATGTGCAAGTATCTGGATCTATGTTTAAACAGCCCCAAAGCGAGTCGTTTTGTCTTTTACAGTTAATATTATGCAGATAGCATTATAACAATGTCTTGCAGAGTCTATCAAACATAATAAATAATTAAATGGTTGCACACAAGTAGTTGTTTAAGTGGTGTATATGTAACACCCACAGACAGTCTTTGATATGTCCAGTTAGACAGTGCCGTATTTACACGTAGTGCATCAAAGCACCCTCCGGAATCCGGGTATAGTAACAGACTGGTGTATCAAAGTTTATAGAATTATAGGATCAACTTGTTATACAACCGTATTATTCTTTTCAGCGAGCAGACTTTCCAATTCTGTTGTTATGCAAACTGGATCAGCATCATAGGTTCACCATCGAACCGGTATTTGAACAGCGTGAACGCCACAACGAACTGTCATTCAGGCACGTCCACCTCCACTTCCTACGTCACTGCCGACGCGCGTTTCACCCCCCACGTGACCGCCAGTGATCACAGGGGTTTCCTCAGGGCAAAGCGGATACTGAATCTAGAAGCAGCCGCGTTATAACTTTCCTTCCCGCTGCTCATTGGGAGATTCATAAGCAGGTAGTCGCCAATCATAATCCTTAGGCGAGCCACAGCCCAAGTATATGCATATAAGAGGAATAGGTGAAAATATATCGTGAAACTTCTTATAAACAATTAACTTTAAAAGGAGCCTTCAGTACATAAGTCAATAATAGAATAAAAATACCTAGGAAATTGTATGTACCTAAACAAGATGTTATAAAAGTACCTTTTTGATTATGACATGTACTTGGCATTAAATCGATAAGTTATCAAAGCATAATTTAATCTATACATTGGTTCATGTGTATTAAAGTTATAGAAACATTTTTAATTTATTTATTAGATACCGTTTAGGTGCACCCTAGCACAAATCTTAAGGGGAACTAAGGCTACTATGTTTCACTTCCGAAGAAGCATTTTTTAAGAGATTAGCAGATTGAGTAAAGGTACGTAAATATATTATTTGGCTAAATTTAGAGATGGAAGTTTAGTCATTCTATAGGTCAACAGTACATCTCCTTATTTTAGGAATGCAGCAAACTCAAATTTCTCATTGAGCCCTTTAGGCATCACTGTCTGTAACTTGTACATCCATTCCGTTTCCTTTTTAAGGAGTACATTGTCAATGTCCCCCCCTCTGCCAAAAAGTGAACAGGATTCAATGCCTGTTACTTTTAAAGCTGAGGGGTTACAGTTATGGTGTTTCATAAAGTGATATGCCACTCCACTTCTGATGTCACCCTCTTCTGCTGCCTTAATGTCATCTCTGTGCTCAGAGACCCTATCCTTCAACATTCGTCTTGTTTTTCCTACATAGAAGGTCGGGCAGCTGCAGGATAACAAATAGATTACATTTTCAGTCTTGCAGTTAATAAACTGTTTTATAGGGTAGACAGTGGAGGTTGTGGCAAAAGTTTTTGTGCAGACAATGAATTTGCAGACAACACAGTGTCCGCACTTGAAGCATCCCTTGATTTTTCTGTGCTCTTCCAGCCAATCTTTCTCACTTGGACTCTTTATAAAGTGACTTTTAACTAATTTGTCCTTTAAATTTGGAGCCCTCCTGGCAACCAGAGAGGGTTTATCTCCAACTATTTTCCTGATCGTCTCATCAGCTTTTAGAAATTGCAATTTTTCATCCAAAATTGTGCGAATCTTCTCCCAATGACAATTATAAAAGAAAGTGTGGGGGAGGGATAGCGCTAACGAATAGCTGAGAGCCAAATATCTAAAAAACTCTAATGAGATAGTACATTACTTGTATAATTAAACATTAAAAAATCGAATTAAAATTAGCGTATCTAAGTAGCCAAAAAAAGGAGGATTGGATATATATGTACAAATAAATCAATATTTATTATAACAATATAAGATAAATTCTAACATAAATTCTAACAGATAACTCCTATAAAAGATGCCGGCATCAGGTAAAAAATGAGTGTATCTAAAAGACTGCAATGAGAGTGACTATCTGAGATTCTCAAATAAACAAAGTTATTAGCAGCATATATGACTAAACAGAATTATTAGCAGCATGTATGACTAACCAGAATTATTGGCAGCCTATATGACAAAAACAGATAAAATAACTACAAAGTCTATTAAAAAGTGTTTGATATCAGTATTCCCAAAATGGAGCTGATCCGTGGGTGATGTTTACCAGTGTGATCTCCTTAGGGGGTAATGTTACCAGTGTGTCAATTCAAAGACCGGGTAAAAACGGAGTGATGTGAGAAGTAACTTTATCTTCTTTCTGTATGTCAATTCAAAGACCGGGTAAAAACGGAGTGATGTGAGAAGTAACTTGACAATTATATTGGGTAACGAAACGCACTCTTTTATCTTCTGATTTTTGCTTTGTCTTATAGAGTAGATTGTCTCTTTCTGCTTTTCTAGCTCTATTTAATGCATATCTCAAATCTGTTAAACATTTCTATTGCATGTGCATCGAATTTATTTAGGCTTGAACAATTACGCCTTAGGCGTAAAAATTGTCCTACAGGGATACCCCGTATTAAAGATTTGGGATGGTGACTAGATGCTTCTAAGATATTATTTGTGGCAGTGGCCTTACAAAATATTTCTGTGGCCAAGTTTTTCCCTTCTATCTTGATTTTTACATCTAGAAAAGTGAGTTCATTAGTATTGAAGTCAAAAGTCAACAGAATGTTGTAGCTATTCTTATTAGGCACCCCTACGAATTATTTAAGGGACTCTTCCGTCCCCCTCCAGAGGAGGAAGACGTCGTCCACATAGCGTAGCCAGATAAGGACATGTTCATCAATCCAATTTTGTAGTTCGTTGAAGACTGTTTGGGTTTCCCATAAGCCAAGATGGAGACAAGCATACGATGGGGCACATGTTGCCCCCATCGCTGTGCCTCTGATCTGTTTGTAAAATTTTTTATCAAAAGTGAACACGTTATTATTTAACACGAACTCTAAAAGAGTCAATACAAACTCAGTGTGTTTTTTGTAGGCTGGACCTCTACTTTCCAGAAACAATCTCGCAGCTCCCAGGCCCACATCGTGTGGGATGGAAGAGTAGAGTCCTTCCACATCCAAAGATACTAGGAGTGTATCTTGCTCCACCTCTAGACCATACAGTTTCCTAAGAAGGTCACTGGTGTCCTTCACGTAGGAGGTCAGTGTCAGTAGAAAGGGCTTCAAAAATTGGTCAACATAGTTCCCCAGGTTCTCAGTAATGCTCCCAATACCTGAGATGATGGGTCTCCCGGGTGGTTCCCGTAGGTTTTTATGTAGTTTGTGGCTGCAATAAAAGACTGGAACTCTGGGGAACTTAGTGTACAGATACCCCCATTCACCTTTGCTAATAATGCCATTTTTTCTGGCATCATTTAACAAGTGTAGGAGGTTGGCTTGTATTGATTGTATAGGGTTTTGAGGTAACAGTTGATATTGCTCCTTGTTTCTGAGTTGTTTTTTAACCTCTCTCATGTAGCTGGACTCCTCCATGACAACCCTTTATCAGCCTGTTTTATAACAATTCCTGATTTATTCATAAGGTCTGATAAGGCTCGTCTCTCATCATATTTGAGATTATTCTTGCTTATTCCAGGAAAGGGAATTTTATTAATTTCCCTTTCCACTTCTTTAACAAAGAGATGGACAGCAGGAACTAGCATTAGGGGGGGCATGTAATCAGACTTTCTTTTTAAACCTGAGTCAATTGAGACCGTAACACTTGTCTGTTGCCCTTCTTGAGTCTCCAGAATAGAGGCTTCATCTGGAGGATCATTGGAGTTTATTAATTGCACGAGGTCAGAAACAGCCAAAATATCCTCTTTGTCAATGTTTCCTTCAATATATTCTACATCCGTAGCATTAGCTTATCTCCCTTTCATTATAGAGGATAGAACCACCTTACGGGCAAAAAGGTTAAGGTCTTTTATCACAGTAAATTTATCCAAGGGATTTGTTGGACAATAAGTCAAGCCTTTCTTTAGTAGACTTATATGGGCATTATTTAAGGGAAAGGAGGACAGGTTGACTATTTGTAGTTCATCACTACTATTTGGGGGGGAATCTATCAAAAATCCCCCCTGTAATCTCGACGTGTTCTCATCCTCGACCCTGCTCCTCTCCTCATATTCCTCCCCCTTCTCTGGGGTCTGCCCCTTTCTCTGGACAGGTCCATAGGACTTGTATCTATTTCTGTGCCTTTTCCTCCCTCCCCGTTTCCTTTCTTTTTAACCTGTGCTCTTAGCCCCTCGTTTTTTGATGATTTATTATCCCCTTCAACATCAGAGCAATCTGTCTCTGAGTCAAAAGAATTTTTATTTAAGTAATAAGTGTATACTTGGTTCTTTTTGTAGTCGTCTTGATCACGACTTAGTTTCCTACATTTTCTTTGTTTAATTTCTTGTTGTAATTTGGAGACTAAGTCTTTAATAAATATAGTCGCCGTGGTGACTGTGGAAGGGACTTTAACATAGAAAGAATTGCGGTTACTTTATTAATTTACCCCATGCATATTGAGCCCGCTTTAAGGAGGATTAAGAATTTGATGACCAAAGTTTTTTTGAATATACACTTTCGACACTTGACTTTCACTGGTTTACGGGGGCTGATTTCCACATACATTTCATAGGTTATACCTGCATCAGGAGCGTCTGGCAAGCTCCAGGTTCTTCTTCTTTTTTTAGCCCCAATCCGCTTACAGGACATTGCTCACTAGCTCCCTATTTAATAGGTATACGTACATATTTTGTGTCCATATCAACCCTTTTTATAATCATTTGTTAAGCCCACACTATCAGCTTACTACGTGTTTTACGGTTACTGGATAAATATGATTATGGTTCTTATACTCTGGACAGTAATATTGTTTTGAGAACGTTAATATTTACATTCCACAATTTGGCTTGTTGACAGCACTAACCATCTATATCCGTAATCCTCAGGAGACATATTAAAACATATCAGTTGAGGATGCTCAATATTTATACCAATTACAATATATTGTTCCCATTCTTTTCCTTCTAGCCAATCATGGAAACTCTGGATAATATGGCAATTGAAAGTACATCTTCCATTATACAGCAGATGGCATTCTATTCATTGAGAAACCCTAATGAAGTTTGCAACAGGAACTTTGATACTATATTTTCTGTGGACAATTCTAATCAAATATAGGTGTTAATGGTCAAAGCAGAGAAAATGAAATATGATAAATGGACTTTAGAGAAATATGTAAATTTAAAGATGATACCAAGGGGATTATGTATTAACAAATTCCCCACTTTTGAAGTTGAGGACCCTAAATATAAGGATGAATGGAATACAGTTCTTGATGAATGTTCCTTTAGGCTGATGTTCATTATTATCACGTTCAAAGATAAATTACTATTAGATATTAGTGAGAAAATCACTTCCTTATAGCAACATTTGTTTAAATATCAGGGTATACCTGAATATCTTACCTGTGACAAAATTTTATTTGACATAGTAGAAAAATCCTCTGGTGAAATAATACAGGTTAAACATACAAAGTTTTTAAGGGATTGGACAGATTACCAAACAAATAACATTCACATAGAGCAGAGGAAAGATAGGTCTAATTTCTACCGTAGTAACAACAGAAGGAATTTTAGACGTAGAGGGAAGAATTCCAAGGGTCACAACAACAAGAAAACAGTAACATTTTCTGACACAGAAGCTGATGATAATAGTGGTGATAGTAAGACTGACACAGCTGGAGAACAAACAGAAACAATCATCAATTATAATGCCAGTGTCTCATATGTGGAACCAGCAGCTGTTAAGAAAAATGGATTCTCTAACAAATATGCATTTAATATTAGTGATAAGGCAGAGAAGCCACAAGATGGAGCTAGAAACAAATTTGATGCAGCTTTTTTAGTCCCAACGACCACACACAAACAGCCACCAGGGAACACAACACAACAAGGAGGGAGAGGGATGGGCAAATCCCAATCTCAGGTGAACAGATATGCCCTAAGGACAAAAAAGGACTAAGAGACATAAGAAATAATAAAGTCATAAACCTTTCAGATATATTCCTCACAGAGGAACAGGATAGAGTCCTGAACTATGGTCTTAATTGTGTGCCTAGTGCTGGATTCAATCACTTTAACACAATAGTAGACATCAACAGAATGGTAAGAAATCTAACAGTGCGAAAGCATTTCTTTACCAGTAATGAGGAGATTGAACCCAGCACTATGTCCAATCAGACACCTACTATTTTTTTTATTTTTTTTCCTTCCTGTTGTACTGTTTTTTTTTTGTTTTTTTTTTATTGAGGTTTCATTCCAGGCATACAAACATATTACAAAATGCAGAGAACATTAAAGTAGAATGCGGTGTGCATCATTAACATTAAATACATATAAGTGGTAAATATAGTAACTGATAATAGTATAAGGTGCCCTTCCAATTGCAAACCTTCTAAATGTAACATAGGAGGTCACTCTTGGACCTCAAAACATGCAGCAGAGATATGAATAGAAGGTGATTATATCTGTAGAGACCACTTTTGGGTCTCGCATTGCAAACCTCATTTTAACATTATTTAAGTAGACTCTGATGGGATATTCTTTAGGAAATAGTATGATAGTTCAATGGGGATAATAATAAAACTATATGTGAATGATCTGTTGGATAACATCAAGGGATTATATATATATTTTCTTTTTATATTTTTTTTTTATTTATTTATTTTAAATAGCATGATGATAGGCTACTGAAATAGATAAAAGTTCATTTAGGACACTGATATAGGTAGGACCCCAGGGAGCTCATAGTATGGGTCACATCCAATAAAGGGCACTTACCAGCCCTAGAATTTGACCCAATCTTAAGGAGTGGGTATAATCAACATTTGTAATGTTAGAGATAACTAACAGTTCCACTATGGGGGCAGGGGAACTACGGGAGAAACAAATACCTCAACATGAACCGTTGCCAAATCCCAACTATGGGTAACTGGTATGGACTAAATATTAAGGGGAAAGAAAGGTCCCCTAACTATGATCTGCTGCTTCACAAAGGCAAAATCCCTAGTGAGTGTGTAAAAGGATGGAGCCATGGATAAGCCATAAACCCAATCCACATCTTCATATCTCAGTTGGCAAACCATGCTATCTCTGCCTCAGACAGCACGGAATAAGGAGGGAAAAGTGATATGGATTCAAGGTAAGAACTTGCAAGAGTATTAAAAATACACATGTTCTTATTACACAAAGGAACAGCAAGACATGCGTTGATTGTGGGCCCACAGTATGTGTTAACCCAAGATTATAGCTCCACATAATGCTAAATAAGCTTCAACCGATCAAAAACAGTATCATATACTAATGCTCACCAGCCTCTGTGGTATATGTAAAATGCAACAATACAATAAGCAGTGTGATGGTTTAAGAATATTACCCCTTATGATAATACAACAAACTACAATCATAAATTATATCTTACATTGACTTTCACCCACGGTTACAGTATATTATGAAAACTCAGCCTTGGGAGCCCACAGCTTAACTTGTTTTACACTGGGAGATAGTAAAATGTTGAACATTAATAATAGAAAGACGACAATTGGCATTACCTACTACAGCGTATTATGGTATTTACAAGGACTCAGCAGTTGTTCGTAGAGATCCCTTACTAAAGTCTGACATGTCGCTCCTAAGCCTGTATTTATTAGAGGCCTCACAAACAATGGGAGGAAAAAAGAGGAAGAAAGTGCCACTGATAGAGATCTTTCAGGTGGGTCGCTATACAGATTTACCCCACTCTGAGTCTGTTGGATGAACTCTTGTGCTGTTGCGAGGTAAGGCGTGGAGAGAACGTCTCTATACCACTGTTGATGTTGTCTGTAGAATCGCTGATGCCACATTTCATTAGTGCAAATAGGTTTTTAGTCTTAGCGAGGACATTTTGGGTCTAGGATGCTTGCCACTGGGTTTTTGGATCCTTGTAAAGATAGTAGCAGAGGCTTTCGAGGAAGGCAATATTGTGTATGTATTACTGCCTTTCCGCTTTCTGCCGGCTGTCAAGCTATGATGGATCTCTCCGACAGGGCTCAGGTGTGGTGTGACTGGCAGCGCAGCAGCCTGCTGATCCGCTTGACCCCTCAACGTAGAACGATTCAGAGCAAGAGGTTGAGTTGGTGTGGGCAAGTTTGCTGCGGCACAGATTTCAGGCCGGGCTGGTGTAAATGTTCTCTCTACGTGACGCTTGTCTGCCTGAGGTATGTTGATCTGCAGTGCACCGGAAAGGTTCTCTCTCTCTTTGGTGGGCTCCCCTATAGATGCCGCCATGACACCAATGTCCATTCTGTTCAGTCTATCTGTTCAGAGCAATCTTTCAAGGCTACAGCTATTTTCACCCTCAAGCCGTGAAAAATGATCACTCAAAATAATTTTGATCTTTTCAAGTAGAATGGCTTCACTGGGCTCCATCTGATAGTTATAGCTAGAAAATCCCTGTTGAGTATATGTTGAATTAGTACTCTCCTGGTACTTTGTAATGACAGAGACACGGAGGTGCCCTGCCGGGGGGTTGTTTAGAAGGCCACAGCCTTACAAAGTCTCCGGTAAATTGTAGCTGGTCTCAATTTTGATAAAAGAGATTGTAAGTAGATGGGCTTCTTCAGCTGTATCTTGTATGATAGCTAGTCAATGGTAGGTGCAAAAGGCGATGGTTGATAGATTAATCAAGAAGCCTGCAGGAGCTGACAATTAAGCAACCTGTCATGGCCGCTCCCCGGAAGTTCCCCCTGTTGTACTGGTTTTCTTTAGCATTCTTTGGTTAGTTTTGTTTGGTGGTTGGTTTACAAATTAGCTCATATAAACATTGCCTAACTTTTTAAATAGAGACACCACATGCATAGTGACGTTTACCTGGGGACTACATCATATATCAGTTGTTATCTTTAAAACAAAAATCTACATATTTTAACATCATTTGCTAAATTTACAATTGGAAGTCTTTAAGTGCTGAGACTACGTTTTATTTTTGTGTAATATCACGAGCAAGCATTGTATAGTATAACAAAAAGTGGACATGTATGTAAAACACCACACATCAAAGACAACCGTTACGGTTCTGTACATGGGCACACCGACACCTACTATTTTAAAACATATGCACCTAGATTTAGAGTTCTGCGTTAGCCGTCAAAAGCAGCGTTAAGGGGTCCTAACGCTGCTTTTGGCCGCCCGCTGGTATTTAGAGTCAGGCAGGAAAGGGTCTAACGCTCACTTTCAAGCCGCGACTTTTCCATACCGCAGATCCTCTTACGCCAATTGTGTATCCTATCTTTTCAATGGGATCTTCCTAATGCCGGTATTTAGAGTCTTGGCTGAAGTGAGCGGTATACCCTCTACCGACAAGACTCCAGCCGCAAAAAAAAGTCAGTAGTTAAGAGCTTTATGGGCTAACGCCGGTTTATAAAGCTCTTAACTACAGTGCTCTAAAGTACACTAACACCCATAAACTACCTATGTACCCCTAAACCGAGGTCCCCCCACATCATCGCCACTATAATAAATATTTTTAACCCCTAATCTGCTGACCGCACACCGCCGACACCTACATTATCCCTATGAACCCCTAATCTGCTGCCCCTAACATCGCCGACACCTACATAATATTTATTAACCCCTAATCTGCCCTCCGTAACATCGCCGCCACCTAACTTCAAGTATTAACTCCTAATCTGCCGACCGGACCTCGCCGCTACTCTAATAAATGTATTAACCCCTAAAGCTAAGTCTAACCCTAACACCCCCCTAAATTAAATATAATTTTAATCTAACAAAATAAATTAAATCTTATTAACTAAAGTATTCCTATTTAAAACTAAATACTTACCTGTAAAATAAACCCTAACATAGCTACAATATAACGAATAATTATATTGTAGCTATTTTAGGATTTATATTTATTTTACAGGCAACTTTGTATTTATTTTAACTAGGTACAATAGCTATTAAATAGTGATTAACTATTTAATAGCTACCTAGTTAAAATAATTACAAAATTACCTGTAAAATAAATCCTAACCTAAGTTACAATTAAACCTAACACTACACTATCAATAAATTAATTAAATAAATTACCTACAATTACATACAATTAAATAAACTAAACTAAATTACAAAAAAAAACCCCACTAAATTACAAAAAATAAAAAAAGATTACAAGAATATTAGGCTAATTACACCTACTCTAAGCCCCCTAATAAAATAAAAAAGCCCCCCAAAATAATAAAGGTCCCTACCCTATTCTAAATTAAAAAGTAACCAGCTCTTTTACCAGCCCTTAAAAGGGCTTTTTGCGGGGCATGCCCCTAAGTAATCAGCTCTTTTGCCTGTAAAAAATATATAACCCCCCCAACATTAAAACCCACCACCCAAATACCCCTACTCTAACCCAAACCCCCCTTAAATAAACCTAACACTACCCCCCTGAAGATCTCCCTACCTTGAGTCGTGTTCACCCAGCTGGGCACCGATGGACCAAAAGAGGACATCCGGAGCGGCAGAAGTCTTCATCCTATCCGGGCAGAAGAGGACATCCGGACCGGCAGACATCTTCATCCAAGCGGCATCTTCTATCTTCATCCATCCGGAGCAGAGCGGAGCCATCTTCTTCCAGCCAACGCGGATCCATCCTCTTCAACCGACGCCTACTCGGCGAATGAAGGTTCCTTTAAATGACGTCATCCAAGATGGCGTCCCTCGAATTCCAATCGGAATTAAGGTAGGAAAAATCTGATTGGCTGATCCAATCAGCCAATCAGATTGAGCTTGCATTCTATTGGCTGATCGGAACAGTCAATAGAATGCAAGCTCAATCTGATTGGATCAGCCAATCGGATTGAACTTGAATCTGATTGGCTGATTTAATCAGCCAATCAGATTTTTCCTACCTTAATTCCGATTGGCTGATAGAATCCTATCAGCCAATCGGAATTCGAGGGACGCCATCTTGGATGACGTCATTTAAAGGAACCTTCATTCGGCGAGTAGGCGTCGGTTGAAGAGGATGGATCCGCGTCGGCTGGAAGAAGATGGCTCCGCTGCGCTCAGGATGGATGAAGATAGAAGATGCCGCTTGGATGAAGATGTCTGCCAGTCCGGATGTCCTCTTCTGCCCGGATAGGATGAAGACTTCTGCCGCTCCGGATGTCCTCTTTTGGTCCATCGGTGCCCGGCTGGGTGAACACGAATCAAGGTAGGGAGATCTTCAGGGGGGTAGTGTTAGGTTTATTTAAGGGGGGTTTGAGTTAGAGTAGGGGTATGTGGGTGGTGGGTTTTAATGTTGGGGGGGTTGTATTTTTTTTTACAGGCAAAAGAGCTGATTATTTAGGGGCATGCCCCGCAAAAAGCCCTTTTAAGGGCTGGTAAAAGAGCTGGTTACTTTAGAATAGGGTAGGGATCTTTATTATTTTGGGGGGCTTTTTATTTTATTAGGGGGTTTAGAGTAGGTGTAATTAGCCTAATATTCTTGTAATCTTTTTTTATTTTTTGTAATTTAGTGTTTGTTTTTTTTGTAATTTAGTTTAGTTTATTTAATTGTATGCAATTGTAGGTAATTTATTTAATTAATTTATTGATAGTGTAGTGTTAGGTTTGATTGTAACTTAGGTTAGGATTTATCTTACAGGTAATTGTGTAATTATTTTAGCTGGGTAGCTATTAAATAGTTAATAACTATTTAATAGCTATTGTACCTAGTTAAAATAAATACAAAGTTGCCTGTAAAATAAATATAAATCCTAAAATAGCTACAATATAATTATTCGTTCTATTGTAGCTATATTAGGGTTTATTTTACAGGTAAGTATTTAGTTTTAAATAGGAATACTTTAGTTAATAAGATTTAATTTATTTTGTTAGATTAAAATTATATTTAATTTAGGGGGGTGTTAGGGTTATGGTTAGACTTAGCTTTAGGGGTTAATACATTTATTAGAGTAGCGGCGAGGTCCGGTCGGCAGATTAGGGGTTAATACTTAAAGTTAGGTGGCGGCGACGTTGGGGGGGGGGGCAGATTAGGGGTTAATACTATTTATTATAGGGTTTGCGAGGCGGGAGTGCGGCGGTTTAGGGGTTAATAACTTTATTAGAGTAGCGGCGAGGTCCAGTCGGTAGATTAGGGGTTAATAAGTGTAGGTAAGGTAGCGGCGATCTTGGGGGGACAGATTAGGGGTTAATAAATATAATATAGGGGTCGGCGATTTTAGGGGCAGCAGATTAGGGGTACATAGGTATAATGTAGGTTGCGGCGTTGTCCGAAGCGGCAGATTAGGGGTTAATAGTATAATGCAGGTGTCAGCGATAGCGGGGGAGGCAGATTAGGGGTTAATGATTGTAAGGTTAGGGGTGTTTAGACTCGGGGTTCATGTTAGGGTGTTAGGTGCAGACTTAGAAAGTGTTTCCCCATAGGAAACAATGGGGCTGTGTTGGGAGCTTAACGCTGCTTTTTTGCAGGTGTTAGTTTTTTTTTCATTCCAAACTGCCCCATTGTTTCCTATGGGGGAATCGTGCACAAACACGTTTTGCCAGCTTGCCGCTACCGTAAGCAACGCTGGTATTGAGGGTTGAAGTGGCGGTACATTCGGCTCAACGCTCCCTTTTTAGAGCCTAACACAGCCCTTCAGACAACTCTAAATACCAGCGTTGTCTTAAGGGTGCGTTGGGAAAAAAAGCTGCGTTAGCTACGCGGGTCTTTACCGACAAAACTCTAAATCTAGCCGATGGACTTCTCTGAAGCTTGTACCAGAGAAACACTGTTAACATTACAAAGTCAAGAAATTCCAGATTTATTAAATGAGAAGGAAACACATAGAGGTTTTAGAACCAAATCCTCTTTTTATCCAGTACACTCTTGAGGGGGAGTTTTATAATCTTTTCAAGAAAGGGTAATAAGGGATTTAGAGATATTACATAAGGAAAATAAAGAGAAGTTACCCCTACATAAGCATAATTTGTCCTATAAGGAAAATAGAGCCATCAATGAATTAGAGGAAAATTCCAAGATAGTGATACGAAAATCAGATAAAGGTGGGAGCATAGTCATTCTTAACAGAACGTATAAGAAATTATAAGACAAATCAATAAAACGGACAGATATACCAAACCAACAAAAAATCAGTTGAATGACTTTAAACTACAACTGTCACATCTTTTGGATGAAGGATTACATAATGGTTTTTTAGATAAACAGACACCGATATTTCATGTATTTCCTAAAGTACATAAGAGTCTTATGGATGTTACAGGCGTTCCCATTGTCTCTGTGATTGGTTCCCTACTAGAGCCCCTGTCATAATGGGTTGATTAAATTTTACAACCCTTAGTTTTAGAACTAGCTAGTTACTTAAGAGACTCTAAACAACTAATTCAAATATTGGAAAAACATGGACTACTTTATCCAAATGGATAACCTTGGATGTAGTGTCACTCTATAGCTGCATACCACATGATAGGGGGCTATAGGCAGTTGGTTACTTCCTCTCACATAGAACCACACTTAGCAGCAATATGCAAGTGTATGTTTTAAAAATCATTGAATATCTGTTGACACATAATTAATTTTGTAATGAGGGGGATTTCTATCTCCAGAGGTGCGGCAGAACAATGGGGGCTAAGTTTGCCCCCTCCTACACTAACCTATATATGGGTTGGTAGGAGCTGTGCCACATCTATGGAGATGGGAATCCCTTCAAACAACACACATCCTTATATAAAAGATACATTGACAATTTACTTGTTATATGGGAAGGAGACATGACGGTTTTAGATCAATTTCTAAATTACATTAAAACCATAGATAATGTGATTACATTTACATATGAATTCCATGTTTCTAGTATCAATTACTTGGATCTCACACTTGTGGGTAACGAGAATAAATCCAAGGTTGAGACTAAGATATACAAAAAAACAATTACTAAAAATTCATATACATGCTAAAAGCAATCATCCATTACAAACCTTTAAAGCAATAGCTAAGGGTCAACACCTTAGAATTAAAAGGAATTGTACTGACCCCAAAACATATAAAGAGGAAGAATCACAATTAGATAGAGATCTCAGAGTGAGGCAGTACAGTATTAGTATTATTAAGGATGCATGACTTTCAGTGGCCCAGATTGACAGGGATACACTGCTAAAAGACAAAAAGGTTACCAATCCCAGAGACAAATCAAAAGAGACAAAGGAGATACAATTTGTGACACAATATTCGAATCAATACAAAGAGGTGTGCAATATTATTAAAAAACATCTTCCTATGTTGTCAGCTGAAGATTGTTTCGGTTTAAATCCACAGAAACAAGTACGGTTCTCTTACAGGAGAGGGAGAACATTGGGTAATATTGTTTCCCCATCCGTACCCATTATACAGAAAAAACAATCATCATGGTTACAAGTTAATCGATTACACAAATGTGGATTTTCAGATTGTAAGGCATGTAAACATGCTGCAATAGGTAGTTCTTTTACCTCAGTCATCACAGGAGAGAAATTCAATATTAACAGTTGTGTAATCTGTAGAACAAAAGGAGCTGTATATTTGAGTGCAATTTATGCCATTTACAATATATTGGTAAAACTTTGCGAGAAGTAAGATCCGGTATAAGAGAACACTTGTCAAGCATTACTGTAGACATGGAATGGAGTAGAAAAAGAGAGGATAAGCTACTACCAATAGCTAAACATTTCATAGACAAACATGCACGTAACACGGATTCACTAAGATGGACAGTTGTGGAAAAAGTCTCCCTCCCTGTCAGAGGGGGTGATTTGGATACAATCTTAAGTAAACGTGAAGTATATTGGATATGCTGTCTAAAAACCGCAAGGCTTCAACTCTAGATTCGATCTAGTTAATCATTGGCAATAAGATCAGAGATAAAATAAAACATATAGAGCAATGCTCTGTCTCTCAGAGAATAATATATTTAATCATTCCTCGGACAAACAAGTACTTAAGAGGTGTTGCAGTTGGAATGACATCCACCAACCCTACTTCCAACTTTATTAACCCCCTTCCCCTCCCACATCAACCTCCCTTACATATAGGCAGGGCCGCCACTAGAAATTTTGGGGCCCCTGACTTAACCATTGATCAGCCCCCCCCCCCCTCCTTTGACATGTGCAATTTTTGACCAAGTGACTAAAACATATATGCACTTTATTTTAAAGTGTCTATTTAAACTTGGAAATGTTGTAAAGGTAGTAACATACAAACACACAGACACACTCATACACTGAAACACTCACACATAAGGATTCACATATAGACACTCTAGCAGACATGCAGAGAAACACACTCAGACACCCAGCACTTGTTTACATTGACCTGACAAGTAATGAGGTAAACTACAGTTTTGTAAAAAAAAAAATGAGATTTAGAAAACAAAATATGGAGTTCTGATTATCTTTTTGTAATGGAAGATGCCAACTAAATGATGACAACAGCATGCAGTGGCTGAAAGGAAGGGCCCTGAACTGCCTAAACAATACTTTAAAGGTTAAATGGTGGATTGGTGACTTATGGAAAGGTCTCATTAGTCTCAAAGTCTGTAGAAAGATGTGAATAATCAGTAGTAAGGTCAAAATGTCCTAAAAAGGAACAGACAATGGACACACACACACAAGCTCAATCTTGCACATACACCCAAGGAAACACCAACAGAGACAGCCTCAGAAAACACACAAAGACACACACACACACAGAGAGAGAGACACCCACAGAAAACAAACAAAGACATAACACACAGTGAGACAACCACATAAAACACAGAAATACATATATATGCACACCCTCACTGAGACATCTACAGAAAACACACAAAGACATACACACACCCTCACAGAGACACCTACAGAAAACACACACCCTCACAGAGACATCCACAGAAAACAGACATACATACATACATATACACACACACCCTCACAGAGACATCCACAGATAACACAGACATACACACCCACCCTCACAGAGGCATCCAGAGCAAATACACAAAGACAAACATACACCCACCCTTACAGAGACACCAATAGAAAAGCTCAAAGACATATGCACACACCCTCACAGACATCAACAGAAAATGCACAAAGACATACACACCCACCCTCACAGAGAGACCCACAGAAAAAAAATACATACACACTCATAGAGACACAAACCAAAAGCACAAAGACATAAACACAGACACCCACAGAAACACTCACAGGAGGAAACATTTATGCACCTTGCATCCCCTAAATCAACAGTGTGTGACATGCATGATAAAAAAAAATGCAGAAATTAAGAGATCACTTTTTAAAGAATCATATTTGTAAATGTGCAAACAAAAAGAATTCTGTGAATTCAAAATTGTACATTAATGATCTGGGTAGATGGCTAGATGAAGAAAAGTACCTTTAAAAGGTTGATATATGTTTGTTTGATTTTTCCCCATTTTCCCCAACCAAGAGCACAACTTCAAATACAGTGTACAAATGTTCCCATCTGTCAGCTGTACTTATGGATTTTGAAAATGCTGTACTCTATATGGTCTTGGTGGAACCATAAGCTGTGGTACTCAGTCTCATACCATTAGATCTGGTTAATTGCAGGATTTAGGCTTGTTGGTATATATTTCAAAATTAAGTCAGCTGTAGAGTAAACTGAACAGTTTTAAGTTAACCTGTCTCATTTCAAACACTGAGCAATCTTAGTCTGAGAGTATAACATGTTATGCAGCTGTAAAAATCTTTGATAAAATGCCTGTATTGAGGAGGAAACATTTTTGCATGGTTTTAAATATAGGATTTCTACAGCATTGTCAAATAATCATAAATACACTGCTGCTAATAAAATGTGTTTTTATGGACCCCTGGCCCCACCATACAACTACTACTACACTGAAGTTACAATCCGAAATTGCACAAAGAAATAAAAAAACATTTGCTAAGTAATTCCTACCTCCTCTGCAAATGAAAGTGATCTGCCGTCTGACTCAGGCACACACTGTACAAACAAAGTGCCAAGTTTGTCTCACACTGTGCATAGTGGTTTAGTGCACACTAAGAAATCCTCTCAAATGCTAATAATTTACTCCTTGTAATAACTTTTCCCATGCTCAATTAGCACTCTGCTGTAGTACCCACTGGTGGCTGCCCCCCTGGCCCATTGGGCCCCTGACAGGAGTCACCCCTGTCACCCCCTGATGGCGGTCCTGGTCCCTCCTTTGAAATGTTTTTGACAAAACTATAGTACTTCCTATGTTATCCTGAAGAAGCGATTATTTGAATTGTTAGTTACTGTTGATGACATCTTGGTGATATGCACGTGTTCTTTAGCAGCTATTCTACAGTGCATATTTAGTCTCTGTGAAACAGTACAAGCTCTGGGCTGAGCCTGTATCTAGTAACCATATGAGATTTTATTCCAGTTAAAGTGATAGTCACCTTTAGCATTTTTAAAAAGCTAGCCTGAATCTATGCAATAAATTAGATATAGCTTTATTCATCATTTGGAAGTGAAGATGCACTATAACATTCTTTATTTCATTCTTCATTCTATTCATTCTATTACAATACCCCCTCTGGCTGGCAACTGCAAAACTATTTTTAGTCATGAGGAGACTAAATTGTTTCTTTGTTGTTTTCCATTTAATTCAAACAGGGCTATTTTATGTTTAAATATTTTTTATTAACTTACATAAGTTTTATGAAACATTTACATCAGAGTTTGTGTAACAAATTCCAGAATATATAAAAACACAACATGTTCCCAGAGATTACACATTTCAGATTCATGAAACTAAAATATTTGCGGATTACATAACAAAATTCTGTAACTTTGATGCATTACAGTACATTCGACATTACTAAACAAAGTCATCTATATATAAGATATCAACAACAGGTTAACTAGTGTTAGTAATTCTTCTTCTTTGCTGGGGGGGGACATCAACATATAAAGTGACAACTAAGATAATAACTCAATGAATGCTCGGCAGGAAGTTATTCCGCCACATACAACTAGACAGCCTCGGCTAAAGATAGTTAATTGCTCACCGTCTCCCTACCGATCCAGTAGTACCAGATCTGAATAACAGCGTCTCTATTGTTCAGTATCCCACCTGCTAGTTTGTGTATGTTATAAGTGTGTTGTATTTTATTTTCTATTTCTGTCCACGAGGGGGTACCTGACTTCCATAGTCTCGCAATGCAAGTTCTGGTGACAGTACAAAGGATTTTGATAAAAATGTTGAGATGCTTGTTATATTTGGCAATATGTTCATGTAGTAGGGCCTGTAGCATTGTGAGTGCAAATTCCTCTTCTATTAGGTGGCTAATAAAAATGGATAATCGTGTTCATAGTGCCCTCACTTCGGTGTAATCCCACCACATATGTTTATATGATCCCACTTCCCCACAACCTCTGTAGCATAGATTATTGCCGAATGGGTGCATATGAGCGGTTTTAACCGGTGTCAGGTACCATCTAAAGAGTGTCTTCATTGTATTTTCTTTCAGGTCTGCACTCAGCAGGCCTTTGTCAGCAGATTGAAATATCTGCTCCCACTCCTCCACCTCTCTGGATACATTCAAATCTTTTTCCCATGCTCGTATTATAGAAGATTTGGACTTGTTTGGGCAGGATTGAATAGTCAGATAGAGTTTGGATACAGAGTGTTTGGTGCAATGGGAGTTGGTACTATATGCTTCTATGCTGGTAGGAGCCTTACTCGGGGACTGTCTCAGAAACGACCGAAGTGAGGAACCTAATTGTAAATAAAAGTACCAATGGAGTGGCAATGGCGCTATTCTCTCTTGTAAGTGGCAAAACGAAATCAAGTTCCTATTTTCTAAGATATCTGCAACTCTGTATAACCCCTTATATTCCCATTTCGTTATCTGCATCCTCCATTCATCAGGCATTAAGTATCTTAGTGGGGTTGAGAGGGAAAATTCTGGTAGTAGGTTATTCTTTTTCACTACTGTCGCCCATGTATGTAGTGTGTGATCAAACTTGAAAGGTTTAGAGGCCATCTTGACAGATTGTGACAGTCGTGCATCCCAGAATATTGAGTCTGGTTCCCCCCAGTGCTTCCAGTATAGGCCAGACCACCTCTCCTGATCTCCTCAACATCAGTCTATCCTGAGCTACTCTAGCTGCTTTATAATAGTCCATTAACTTAGGTGCTCCTATACCGCCCAACGATTTATGTCTAGCTATTATGTCTTTTGAAACTCTAGCCGACTTGTTTCCTCTAAGAAAGGAGATCAAATCAGTCTGCCTCTTTTCCATCTCTGGTCTGACAATCTTAATAGGTAGAGCTCTGAATAAGTACAAAAGTCGTGGTAGGATATTCATTTTTACTGCAGCTAATCTGCCTAGCCAAGAAAAATTGTAACCCCTCCCTTTCGATAGGTCATGTCTGATTTGCTTAAATAATGGGGTGTAATAAAATTTATATAATGAGTGGGTTTGTGTTGGAAGGTGTATTCCCAAGTATTTAATTGTGTGTTTCATCCATTTAAAGTCAAAATTTAATTCTAACAATTTTTGAGTGAGGTGGGGGATTGCTATGGGTAGGACCTCGCATTTATCGGCATTGATCTTATATCCCGATATTCTCGAGAAGATATCTAGGACCCCATACAGATTAGGGAGAGATAGAAGTGGCTTGGTAATAGTTAGCATTATGTCATACGTGAAAAAGGGCCAGTTTGTATTCCGATTTCGCTATCTTGACTCCCGCAATATCAGGGTAAGTTCTAATCCTGGCCGCTAGCGGCTCAATACAAAGGGCAAATAAGAGTGGCGAGAGAGGGCAACCTTGCCTCGTGCCATTCAGTATAGGGAAGCTTTTGGACTTATAGCCCGCAGAGGCCACCTGGGCCCCGGGGGATGAGTATATCGCCTGCAAGGCCATCATAAATGAACCATTGAAACCCATTTTCTGTAGTGTTATGGACATATACTTCCAATCTATTATATTGAACGCTTTCTCCGCATCCAAAGAGAGGAGAAAAGAAGGTATTCCTGATCTATCCAGGTAATGTGTCAGGTTTGTCATTCTTCGGATGTTATCCGGGGCTTCCCTGTCCATTATAAAACCCACATGATCCAGGTGGGGCAATAGTAACTTAAGGCGATTAGCCATAATCTTTGTGAAGATTTTCAGATCCTGATTGATCAAGGAGATCGGGCGGTAATTTTGGCATAATTTATGGTTTTTCCCTAGTTTGGGAATCACTACAATCTTAGCATGCAACAATTCCGATGGTATGGGGTTGCCTTCCATTATATGATTGCATAGTTTTGTAAGGTGGGGGACTAATGTAGATTTAAACAATTTATAATATTCCCCCGGGAATCCATCTGGCTCCGCTGCCTTGCTTGGTTTAAGATCTTTAACCACCCCAATACCTCCATGCAAGATACTGGTGCATTAAGAGTCTCTTTTTGTTCCTTAGAAACAGGGCTATTTTAAATGGACATATAACCCTAAATAAATTAAATCATATGCAGATGTATTTTACAGTTTCAATAAAGTACTTTGTTTTCTATAACGTAATGAGAGCCACCATGTTGAAACCTAAGTTTAGCTAATGTAATCTACTCTTCTGAGGATAGTTAGGTTCAGATAAAGTGTGCCAATGTTAAAGGGACAATGTAAGCTATATTTTACTCCCTTTGATGTGTTCCCAATTATCCATTTTACCTGCTGCACTGTAGTAAATTGATTACAAATAGCCCCTTTACATTTATATATGCATTTGAAATAGCTGATTTTGCCTGTGGTATTCCTACCTATACTGAAATTAGATTTTTCCCAAGTGCTTCCTTGCATCAATTGTGTATTTTGTGTGCTGCAGCTTGTCCATGAAACCAATCATCAAAGATCTAACCGAGCTCTTTGTAGTTTATATTATCTGTGAGTGCAAGAAGTTGAAATTATGGGTACAGAGGTATAGATTGTGGACCTTATCTTTCACGACCTATTATTACGTTAAACTTGAATTCCTTTTGTCGTCCTCCATTAACTCTCTGCTTACTCTTTGTATAACATTTAGCATATAACAACAAAAAGTAACAAAGTAGACACATGACACCCACTATACACAAACCTCTACTGCTTATAACTAATTCTATTGTGAGACATATGCTGCGTGTAGCTGGCTTATAGATTTATAAACAGGTAAAGAATTTCTTTGAAATCTATGTAAATCTATGTAAATAGTCTTCCTGTGCTAAAGGCCAGATTATGTGGACCTAAAGCTAAAACTGACCTTTGTTCCCTTCCCATTTACTTCCTGTGCAGCTGCTGCTGGATGTTAGCCCTTTGACAACAAATAAGGAGGTGCTTACATACGTCAAGTTACAAGCTCTGCTATATAAAGACCAAGACGAACACGGAGCAAATCAGAAGTTTGAGAAAGGTCCATGACCGAAACGCGTTACTTCTTTTTGGCCAATTTGAGCCACCGTAGTCTGTGACGTCAGACTACCATCATCAAGAAAAAGACCAGACGAGAACTACTCTGCTTCCAGACGCGGAAGCACCACATTAACGTCACACCAGCCCTGTATGCGGCTTGAAATTCATAGTGGTAACCTGGCTTTACCACAAAGGACAAGGAAAGAAACAAGGTACTATATTAACAACCTGACAGATGCTTCCTTGAATAAAAGCAGCTTAAGGTAACCTGGTATTACCTGAACTTTGGATTACTTCATTTGATTTTACCATAGGATTGAATTACAAAAAAGACTGTGAGTCTGATCTTACAAGGTACTTTTAACATAAAAAGGAGACGGCACTGAAAATTTCACTTGCCCAACATTTTGCATATGCCAACACTCTTTATCTGTGCACAGAAAAGAACTTTCATTTTACAGTTCTATCACAATTGTGTTTGAAATGGCAATTTTTAATACCAAATTTTAGTTACGCTGTTTTAGTTGTACTAACTTTGCCTTATTAACCTAGCTCTATTTAACTTTAATATTTAACTTTATTTTTTAGCTAAGTTTCATTTACATTGCTTTTTTGCACAACTGTCCACTTGATGAATTTAGGTATATTTATTTTATAGCTGTTTAGTTGACATAATTTTAATTTATAATACATTTTTAGCACACACCACTTTTAGCACACACCACTTGAGCTTATACACCTTTAGCTGACCCATTTTTAGTTTACACTTTAACCTCAATCAAATCCACTGCACTCATTACACTTGCTGTATATTAACCGCGTCTGTTGTTTGAATAACCTCACTAACTATACTAACATACTAACTAAATGTGCTGTGTATACTAACTATATCCTCTGCTCAGTACACTCACCTCACTTATATCTTTTCTTTTCATCTTTTTTGCCTCTGTTATTTTTGCTGAAAAACATTATTATATCAGCTTTTTAATACAAAATTCAATTAAATTCTATTTTTAAAAAAAAATTTTAAAAAAATTTTAAAAAATTATTTTACTAATAAATTTTCAAAGAAAATATTTTAATCATCTCTTTTATTAATAATAAATATTAGCTCATATTTAACATATTTTATGTCCTGAGTGATCATTTCCATCTATTCAGTGTCACCTCAAATGTTTTAGCTTTAGGTCCACATAATCTGGCCTTTAGCGCAGGAAGACTATTTACATAGATTTCAATCATCAATTTTATCTGGGGATTTTTTGATATCAACCTGTATACTTTGAGGTGAATTGTTTCAGCGCTCTCTCTCTCCCTAGATATATTCCAAAGAATTTCTTTGCACAACACTTTGGTGCAAAAACTAAAAGGAATTAGTGGGGGCCCTTAATGAATTCTTGCACCGGGGCCCTGAGGTTTCTGGTTACTCCTCCGTAGTTTGCTATAATAATATTAATAATAATCATATTACTGAATAGGCACCATGCTGTGTAAGTAGTTGTCTTCTTAGTGTGGTACTGAGAGATTGTCCTTGCTTACATTGCATTGAGAAGTTTTTATACTATTAGGATGAGACATGGTTATAACATAACATAGTTAGAACGTGAATAAAATATTTACATGTGGGGACACCCGGGCGGCGGCCATCTTGTAGGTCGCACTGAGCTTCAGCTCCTCAAGCTTCTTTCACTGTTTCCTAATTAAAAGCCACATCTCTATCGAGACCTTGTTTAAAACAGGCTCGTCTGAAGAGGTCTACATTCCAGAAATAGGGTTTTGGAAGGTGACTGGGCTTCACTGCCCTTGGTACCGGACTTTTTACTTTGAGGCCTTCCCCTATAACAGAAGCCTCAGCCTGTCCCCATAACGAGCTGTGCCTTGAGTGCACAGTCCTAATCTAAGCTCAACATGTACACAACGGTTTCTATGCTAACGGAGCTCAGCAATCTCTTGGATGGTTACCAGGCTGCCTTTGAAATAACTCTGCAAAAAGGGCTTTACCTACCCTCAGCTACTAACCAGGGGGGAGACCGGCGGGGAGACTGTGGTCCTAAGGAGGCAGAGAGGGACGCTTCGTTTGAGCCCAGACTGACAGTCCAAATCCCCCTGAGTGTGACACAAGCCTCTGTGACAAAGAGCTATGAGCGGTCTACAAGACACTCAACTACCTTAATGGAGACCGGGAAACGGGATAACCTAAGAGGGGACGATTTGCCAGCCCAAGAGCCACTTGTTCCCCTTATACCTACGGATACCTCCAAATCGAATGGCGGCTCCTACAGAAGCGACCGACGTGCTGCACAGAGATTCATACCCCATGATGTAAGGAGCCGGCGGGCTCCAGCGGCTACCCTGTCCATCTCGAACCTGGATTGCAGGATGACCACTATGCAGGAGAGGCCTTATATAGCACCGGAGATGGCTCCGGTGGGAAAAGATAGTGCCTACCACGCCATTCCTTACGTGTCTGCAGATCTTCCTGCGACAGCCGCACAGCTGACTACCGGGGCCTAGAACTGCAGTGTGAGCCCAGATAATCTGTCATTAACGGGAGAATGTGCCACAATGACGGTCTCCTTTATCCTGCTGCTACATGTAGTCCGGTACAGAGTTGGTGTGGGGTGAATATATGAATCACTTTAGTTTGCAGCCGTCACTCTCCAAAAGCGGTATCTTTTTTTTTTTTTTTTTTTTTTCCTTTCATGCATTGGACTGCTGGTTTTCAATAGTCCTGGCCATTCTGAGACAGATCTAAATGAACATTATACAGAGTGCCCTGAACTGGCCTAATTTGACTTTTGAATGGACTTGACAATGTATTTGTACATGGACTCTCTGTCAAGGGCCCCCATATGTTTTCCATGTTACTATACTACTGCTTGATGCTTTTTGTGACTAGCGTGTTATATAAAGTTTTCTCTCCCCTTTTTTCTGTATATGAAACTAACCCACTTTATCCTATGCTCATATATCCTTTACATACAGGGAGTTTTTTGTTTTTGTTTCACTTAACCGATGATATATAGCAGTAGTTGAACTAACAGTTTTGGTATGCGTTGTTGTATTAACATATAATGCCTTTCACTACATCATACCAGAGTATGCTGCTGCCAAGAGTGCAAAACAGGGACCACCCTAGGTTCTCCCAGCTGGGTTCCCTCTTACTCCAAAAGTAGTTATAACCCTCATGCCTGTATTGTTCTCAACCCTGGTAACTATCTATCATCCAGCTAACGTTCTTTCTGATAAATTGAGCCCTCAGCGTTCTCTTATAAGTTTTAGTTATTGTTGCTAATTAACTGTTGTTATTAATATTACTGTGGGTCCAAGAGTGACCCAATCAATCCTATTACCAGTTATTCCCCTTAAAGGTCATTACTGCACTCAGGGGCCCAAGAGTGGCCCCTGCTTGTTACTAGGGGATATCATTCTAACGCAAACCTTATTAACTTCTAAGGGGATATCCTAACACTGTCATAATCGAAAACCTGAGGTCCGTTTTGTAAAACCAATACAGTACTAAATGTAACTTTACTGCTTGTATGAACATATTTACCTTTGGAATTTTGACTGTAACTTGTTTTGTTTTATAACCTCAATAAAAAATACTTTAAAAAAAAAAAAAAAAAAAAAAAATATTTACATGTAAGGATGTCCCATGATTAGGATTAAACTGAGATTCTCTCTGAATAAGATAATTAGGGTCCTATATGGAGAGACTAGAATATGTGTGTTTTCAGGATAAGTTTGAGACATTCACTGTGCTGCGGACTACTGGAAAGTTCCAGTTATTTTTTAAGGGGAGATTGGCGGGTTTGTATGCCAGATTCTTATTTTACATAGATTTTTTTCAGACCCAACTTTTTTTTTCATCTGCAATTCAGCTAGAGCATGCATTATAAAATCTTTGCAATTTACTTCTATTATATCATTTGTTTTGTTCTTTGGTATCCTTTGTTGAAAACCTTGCTAAGAGTAGCGAGATTGTGCTATTTCTTTATGCCCAATGAGTGGGGCAGTGCAGAAATAGAGTTGCAGAGTTACCCTATGTCCCTCTGCATCGGATAGCGATAGTGACGATCGTTGGTGGTGTGGGAGGCGGGAACGGGTGGAACTGTTACACTGCAGAAAAATGAAATGCTGAGAGCGGCAAGGAGGGGGAAGGAGAGAGAGGGAGGTCCTAGACTGAAGGGGGTGTTTAGACAGTAGGAAAATGATCTTGAAATGGGGAGGGTAGTAAATGAGGGGGGCAGCTACACTACAGAAACAAATGTGTGTTGTTGTTTTTTTTTATTAACAGAAAAGAAAAATGATAGAAAACGGGGTACTGGCAGACAGCTGCCAGTACCTAAGATGGAGAAAATTAGAAGGGGAAGGGTTAGAGAGTGTCTTGGGAGGGATCATTGAGATGGGATGGTAAGGGGTTAATCCTACACTGAAGAAATGAATACTAATAAAAAAATAAACTAAAAGAGTTTTTAAACTGCATACTGGCAAACTGTCTGCCAGTACTTAAGATGAGGATGACCAGTGTGGGAGGGAAGAGAGCTGTTTGAAAGGGGTCAGGTATCGATCAGGGGATGGGAAGTGTCAGGTGGGAGGTCAATCTCTACACAAAGGCTAAAATTCACTGCTGGGAATAAAAAAAGTGTGGTGTGCAGCATCAATTAGCGACCTTCTAACTACCTAACATCAATGGCAAAGCCATATATGTCTGCTATTTCTTAACAAAGGGGATCCCAGATAAGCTTTTACAACCATTTGTGCCATGATTGCACAAGCTGTTTGTAAATAATTTCAGTGAGAATCCTAAAGTTTTTGAAAAAGTTAACGATTTTCTTTTATTTGATCACTTTTGGCGGTAAAATGGTGGCATGAAATATACCAAAATAGACCTGGATTAATACTTTAGGTTGTCTACTAAAAAAATATATGGTTTTGATAGATAAATAAAAATTATAAAAAAACAAGGCTCTATTTCTTTTTAAATGTAGTGATAGCAAAATGCTTTTGGGGAAGTTTTAGAGGCCCATTTATCAAGCTCCGAATGGAGCTTGAGGGCCCATGTTTCTGGTGAGTCTTCAGACTTGCCAGAAACACAAGTTATGGAGCAGCTGTCTAAAGACCGCTGCTCCATAACCTGTCCGCCTGCTCTGAGGAGGCAGACAGAGATCGCCACAATTCAACCCGATCGGGTTGATTGACAACCCCCTGCTGGCAGCTGATTGGCCGCGAGTCTGCAGGAGGTGGCGTTGCACAAGCAGCTCAGAAGGGCTGCTGGTGCAATGCTGAATACGGAGAGCGTATTGCTCTCCGCATTCAGCGATGTCTGTCGGACCTGATCTGCACTGTCTCTATATCTGAAATGCCCGGTCCTTAAGGGGTTAATTTCAGGTATTCAACTGGAAAGGGCTCAAATGTATGTATATATATATATATATATATATATATATATATATATATATATATATATATTATTTACATGAGGTTAACAAGAACTTTATGAGCATGGGCATTGCTAGGTGCACAAAGATTTAAGGCAAGAACAAAAGACAACATTTAGCGGCCATAAGCACATTCTACACTCTTGTCTGTTCCCTGGTTATTCCACAACAACATACCTTAGATAAATTGTGTACTTACCTCTTCATCCTCTGCATCTCCAATAACATTTTCCTCCTTCCTTTTCCTCTAGTATTGTGCACAGTGTCTAACTGTAAATTATTGTCCTATATCACCATTTAGAGGGATATCTTTTAAAATCCATCAACCCCTTAAACATTTCAAACTAGAAACACAAGCAAATGAAATAAAATTTTCTGCAGTATTCTATTTAATTTTACAGTGAAATGTAATAGAATGAGACAGTGTAGGTTAGGGGTAGATTACGAAAATGCTAACATATCTAATTACCTTAAAGGCAATGAGGAACTGTAAGAACATACTATGATGTACTTAGTGGATAAACCTACAGTAACATGTATTCCCTTCCTTGCTCTCTCTAATCAAATAACAATTTAATGAACAGTTATGCTACTTACATTCTCAGTCTCCATTGTCCTATGAAGGATAAATCACAAGAATTCACTGAATACTTCCTTTTGCTTTAGAGTAAGAATCCAATGCTGTCACCTACACCTCCAACAGCATTAGTGAAGACTCTTACCTAAAGCTCACAGTAATAATGTAGCATACTGTGACATCATAAGGTGATGGAATTCTGTGCCATCATCAGCTTCTGCACTAGCTAATGTTACCATGGATACCAGATAAACAAATAACATTTAGCATTACTGTATATGATTGATATAATATTATATTAACTCTTTGTGTGCTAAAGCCCAGCAAACATTTCCCAGACTTTGGTGTTTACTTAAATACCAGAAACAATGTTCCTGATTACTTTTGTTCTGAGTTTAAAGTGTTTCTACATTTTAAGGTTGATTCTTCTGGAAATCTGTAAGTCTAGGGGAATTGGTATTTAAATAGAGTATTGCTATTTATACAATACATTATAATTTATTACATTTAGTAAATTTAGCACTCTACTTGTAATATAGCCCTTTATGTCTACTTCCAGATGTTATCTAGCCCAGTGCTGCTAGGATTTCTTCCAACCTTCTAGCTCTGAGACAGCTTATGTGCACTTTGCAAACTTTTGTAATATTGTGTAACGTGTGATACAAAGAATATTTTACACTTAAGGCACTTTTGGTGTTTTACATAACTTCTTTTCTACACCATATAATGTTATTATTGGATATAAATACACGAGTAGCCATAAGGAAATTGTATATACCAATAAAAATAATGATTTCCTTGGGAAAAAGACAAGAATGGAGCACATATTGTTTTCCCTCCACAGGGGTTTCAAATGCAAAGTCAATACAATACATTGGCTATTTGCACATGTTTTTTTCTCTATGGTTTTACAGTGCAGCACAGTCACTATATGTGTATAGATATTACATTATTATACAGCACAGCGTATTCATCAGTGTATAGATACTCATATCACTATACAGTGCAGCACAGTCACTATGTGTGTATAGATATTACATCTCATTATACAACACAGCATATTCATCAGTGTATAGATACTCACATCACTGTACAGTGCAGCACAGTCACTGTTTGTTTATAGATATTACATCATTATACACTCGAGTGGTCTCCCCAATGTGGATCCTCCCACATGGACAATTACCATATATTGAGTATGTTGTGTTACGTGTAGTAGTCCCTAATGCTAAACTTCTTACCCGTCTGGGGATGTGTAAATTGGAACTAGACATGTGCAATTAGTTTCCGCCGAATTTAGTTTTCAAACTTTCGCCTAGATTTAGACTTTTGTCGGTAAAGACCCGCGTAGCTAACGCTGCTTTTTTTCCCAGCGCACCCTTCAAACAACGCTGGTATTTAGAGTTGTTTGAGTGGCTGCGTTAGGCTCAGAAAAGGGAGCGTTGAGCAGAATTTAGCTCCACTTCAACCCTCAATACCAGCGTTGCTTACGGTAGCGGTAAGCTGGCAAAACGTGCTTGTGCACGATATCCCCATAGGAAACAATGGGGCAGTTTGGGCTGGAAAAAAACCTAACAACTGCAAAAAAGCAGCGTTCAGCTCCTAACGCAGCCCCATTGTTTCCTATGGGGAAACACTCTCTAAGTCTGCACCTAACACCCTAACATGAACCCTGAGTCTAAACACCCCTAATCTTACACTTATTAACCCCTAATCTGACGCCCCCGCTATCGCTGACACCTGCATTTTATTATTAACCCGTAATCTGCCGCTCCGTACACCGCCGCAACCTACATTATCCGTATGAACCCCTAATATACTGCCCCCAACATCGCGGCCACCTATATTATATTTATTACCCCCTAATCTGCCCCCCCCCCAACGTCGCCGCTACCTTACCTACACTTATTAACCCCTAATCTCCCGACCGGACCTCGCTGATTCTATCAGCCAATCGGAATTAAGGTAGGAAAAATCTGATTGGCTGATGCTATCAGCCAATCAGATTGAAGTTCAATACGATTGGCTGATGCAATCAGCCAATCGTATTGAGCTTGCATTCTATTGGCTGATTGGAACAGCCAATAGAATGCGAGCCAATCAGATTTTTCCTACCTTAATTCCGATTGGCTGATAGAATCCTATCAGCCAATTGGAATTGAAGGGACGCCATCTTGGATGAAGTCCCTTAACGGAACCTTCATTTGTCGGGAAGTCGTCGGTTGAAGAGGATGGCTCTGCGTCTGCTCCTTTGAAGATGGCTCCGTTCCGTTCCGGATGGATAAAGATTGAAGACGCCGCCTGGATGAAAACTTCTACCAGATGAAGGACCTCTTCTTGCCCCGCTTGGATGAAGACTTCTACCGGATGAAGGACCTCCTCTGCGCACCTTGGATGAAGAATTTGGCTCGGCTGGGTGAAGACGACTCAAGGTAGGATGATCTTCAGGGGGTTAGCGATAGGTTTTTTTAAGGGGGTTTGGGTGGGTTAGAGTAGGGGTATGTGGGTGGTGGGTTGTAATGTTGGGGGGGTATTGTATTTTTATTTTCAGGTAAAAGAGCTGATTACTTTGGGGCAATGCCCTGCAAAAAGCCCTTTTAAGGGCTGGTAAAAGAGCTGATTACTTTTGTAGTTTAGAATAGGGTAGGGCATTTTTTTATTTTGGGGGGATTTTTTATTTTATTAGGGGGCTTAGATTAGGTGTAATTAGTTTAAAGTTCCTGTCATTTTTTTTATTTTTTGTAATTTAGTGTTTGTTTGTTTTTTGTATTATAGTTTAGTTTATTTAATTGTATTTTAGTTTAGCTAATTGTAGTTTATTTATTTAATTAATTTAATTATAGTGTAGTGTTAGGTGTATTTGTAACTTAGGTTAGGATTTATTTTACAGGTAATTTTGTAGTTATTTTAACTAGGTAGCTATTAAATAGTTATTAACTATTTAATAGCTACTGTACCTAGTTAAAATAAATACAAAGTTGCCTGTAAAATAAATATAAATCCTAAAATGGCTACAATGTAATTATTAGTTATATTGTAGCTATATTAGGGTTTATTTTATAGGTAAGTATTTAGTTTTAAATAGGAATAATTTATTTAATTTTAGGAATATTATTTTGCTTAATTTAAATATTTAAGTTAGGGGGGTGTTAGGGTTAGAGTTAGGTTTAGGGGTTAATAATTTTATTATAGTAGCGGCGACGTTGCGGGCGGGAGATTAGGGGTTAATAATTGTAGGTAGGTGGTGGCGATGTTAGGGAGGGCAGATTAGGGGTTAATACTATTTATTATAGTGTTTGCGAGGCGGGACTGCGGTGGTTTAGGGGTTAATACATTTATTATAGTGGCGGCGAGGTCCGGTCGGCAGATTAGGGGTTAATAATTGTAGTTAGGTGGCGGCGATGTTGGGGGGGGCAGATTAGGGGTTAATATATATAATATAGGGGTCGGCGATGTTAGGGGCAGCAGATTAGGGGTTCATAGCTATAATGTAGGTGGCGACGGTGTCCGGTCGGCAGATTAGGGGTTAAAAAATGTTATTATAGTGGCAGCAATGTGGGGGGGCCTCGGTTTAGGGGTACATAGGTAGTTTATGGGTGTTAGTGTACTATGTAGCACAGTAGTAAAGAGCTTTATGTTCCCGCGTTAGCCCATAAAGCTCTTAAATACTGACTTTTTTTGTCGGTAGGAGTCTTGTCGGTAGAGGGTCTACCGCTCACTTCTTCCAAGACTCCAAATACCGGCGTCAGGCAAATCCCATTGAAAAGATAGGATACGCAATTGGTGTAAGGGGATCTGCGGTAGCCTGGAGTCGAAGGTAAGGAAGTGAGCGTTAGACCCTTTCCTGCCTAACTCTAAATACCAGCGGGCGGTAAAAAAGCAGCGTTAGGACCCCTTAACGCTGCTTTTGATGGCTAACGCCAAACTCTAAATCTAGCCATATTTTTGGCTGATTCGGAGATTCAAATGAAACCGAATTTCCGAATCGGCACCATAACTGAAGTCCCCAAAAATTCTGAAAACGAATAAATCAGTTTTCGAATTTTCGGATCCATTCTTTATTCATATTCAGAATTTTTAATTGTTCTAATCTAAACCGCTGTTCCCCGACATCGTCCACACTAACTAAAACACTAAATAAAGCTACTAACCCCTAAACCGCCATTCTGTGACATTGCCCACACTAACTAAAACACTAAATAAAGCTATTAACCCCTAAACCACCATTCCCCAACATTGACAACACTAACTAAAACACTAAATAAAGCTATTAACCCCTTAACCGCCATTCCCCGACATCACTGACACTAACTAAACCTATTAACCTCTAAACCGTAGTTCCCCGACACTAACTAAACATATTAACCCCTAAACCGCAGTTCCACAACATTAGTTAGTGTTGGCGAAGTGGGGGGGCAGCGGTTTAGGGGTTAATAGGTTTAGTTAGTGTTGGCGACATGGAGGGACGGTGGTATAGGGGTTAATAGCTTTATTTAGTGTCGGCAGTTTTTTAGATAATTTTTTTTCGGTAATTGACATATTAGTTATGTTAAGTTACATCATTTTTTTTGGATCCGTTCTATATTTGGGATCCATTCTTTATTCATATGCATTATTCTATTCTAAACTTCAGCATAGAATAATGAATATGAATAAAGAATGGATCCGAAATAACGAACGGATCCAAAATAACGATTTAACTTAACATAAGTAATATGCAAAAAAATGAAAAAAGAAAAAACAGAGGCGCCGACATGGCCTAGTAATGCAAAGATAAGTGGCTCCAATAAACACAAATCCAGATGTATACTCACAAGAGCAGCGCACCCTGTGATGCTATTGATGCAGGCCGGAGCCTCGCAGTGGTCCAGCTCACTGTGGGATTGAAGTGGATACCCAGAAGATGTCCCTGAGGGGATTGATAGTAGATATCCTATGTGGACACAAAGTATATGCACATAGCCCAGTATTGTTAAGACAGAGAGACAAGTAAGTAAAGAATAAACTTACAAGGTCCAATGCACCTCCAGGTGCATTAACAGCAGGCTGGGACCTAACAGTCGCCCAGCAGACTGGAAAACTCCCAGCAGATCCTGGTCTTCCTCAGGTGGCTAATAGCAGCACAGCCCAATTATGTACTCACAAAAAATACACCAAAGGGCAAGTAAGTGTATTAAATTGTATAAAACTTTAATAAAAAGTGACGCATTTCTCAGCTGACTAAGAGCTGTTTCCTCAGGCTAAAAAATATATTTCATAATGAAAATACACTTGCTATTTAACAGGATATGCATAATGAGAACACAATCTGATAGGTGCAACAATTAAGACAATTCATTAGTCACAACTGTGTATAATTAGTTGGTATGGTAACCTTTGTAAACAATCCATTCACTGCAGTCTTCAAAAACATATAAGCAGACAAAAGTTTTCCCATTTAAATGCACACAATTATTCAGAGATGACAAAAATAAATAACATTTGGTAGTTGCACAGAGCCCCACTACCAGTGCTATTCTGAGAGCAAATCAAACAAATATTTTTGTACATAATAAAAGTAAATATATACATAGGAGTGAATATATGAAAATAAATACAAGTATAAATACACAAGACCAAAGTGTGATGTAACATAACATCACTAGAAGCTCATAGTGTGCTTGATGTTAAAACAATTAATAAATACAATATATTTAAAAACATAGGCTGATTAGAATAGCCAATAGAATTACAGTAGCTCTTATTCTATTGGCTATTCAAATCAGCCAATAGAATTAAAGTAGCTCGCATCCGATTGGCTGATTTGAATTTGAAGGCTCAAATCAGCCAATAGGAATTCAAGGGACGCCATTTTTAATCGCGTACCTTGAATTCCTATTCAGTGTACGGCGGCGATCGTATGAAGAGGATACTCCACGCTCCGGCTCCGGTCTTCAGTTCCAGCGGTCTTCAGTTCCAGCGTCGCCGAGCTTCAGTTCCAGCATCGCCGGCCTTCAGTTCCAGATGGACGGTCTTCAGCTCCGCGGTCATCGGTCTTCAACTCCTCCGCTCCGAGCCGGCTGGATCCTGGAAGAAGAAGAGGTCACCGCCTGGAAGAAGACTTCACCGCCTGGAACAGGACCTTCTCCGCCGGTCTTCAGGACAGGTAAGGAGCACTTGGGGGTTAGACTTAGGTTTTTTTAAGGGGGGATTGGGTGGTTTAGAGTAGGGGTATGTGGGTTGTAATGGGGGGGTTGTTGTTTTTTTACAGGCAAAAGAGCTGATTACTTTGGGGCAATGCCCCACAAAAGGCCCTTTTAAGGGCTGGTAATAGAGCTGTTTACTTTTGTCATTTAGATTAGGGTAGGGAATTTTTTTTATTTTGGGGGGCTTTGTTATTTTATTAGGGGGCTTAGAATAGGTGTAATTAGCTTAAAAATCTTGTAATCTTTTTTTATTTTTTGTAATTTAGTGTTTTTTTTTTTGTAATTTAGTTTAGTGTATTTAATTGTATTTTAGTTTAGATATTTGTAGTTTATTTAATTAATTTATTGATAGTGTAGGTGTATTTGTAACTTAGGTTAGGATTTATTTTACAGGTAAATTGGTAATTATTTTAACTAGGTAGCTATTAAATAGTTATTAACTATTTAACAGCTATTGTACCTAGTTAAAATAAATACCAAGTTACCTGTAAAATAAATATAAACCCTAAAATAGCTACAATGTAATTATTAATTATATTGTAGCTATCTTAGGGTTTATTTTATAGGTAAGTATTTAGTTTTAAATAGAAATAATTTAGTTAATATTATTAATATTATTTAGATTTATTTTAATAATAATTAAGTTAGGGGTGTTAGAGTTAGATAGGGTTACTATAGTTAATATATATAATATAATAACTATATTAACTATATTAACCCTAATATAATTAGGGTTAATATAGTTAATATAGGTGGCAGCGGTATAGGGGGGTCAGATTAGGGGGTTAATAATTTTAATATAGGTGGCTGCGGTGTAGGGGGATTAGATTAGGGGGTAATACATTTATTATAGGTGGCGGCGGTGTAGGGGGATTTAGATTACAGGCAAAAGAGCTGATTACTTTGTGACAATGCCCCGCAAAAAGCCCTTTTAAGGGCTGGTAAAAGAGCTGGTTACTTTGGGGCAATGACCCGCAAAAAGCCCTTTTAAGGGCTGGCAATAGAGCTGGGGCAATGCCACGCAAAAAGCCCTTTTCAGGGCTATTTGTAGGGTTAGATTTAGGTTTAGTGGTAGGGAATTTTATTATTTTAGGGGTTAATTAATTTAATATAGGTGGCGGCGGTATAGGGGGATTAGATTAGGGGTTGATTAATTTAATATAGGTGGCGGCGGTATAGGGGGATTAGATTAGGGGTTAATTAATTTAATATAAGTGGCGGCAGTATAGGGGGATTAGATTAGGGGTTAATTAATTTAATATAGGTGGCGGCGGTATAGGGGGATTAGATTAGGGGTTAATAATTTTAATATAAGTGGCGGCGGTGTAGGGGGCTCACATTAGGGGTTAATATAGTTTAAATAGGTGGCGGCAGTGTAGGGGGCTCACATTAGGGGGTAATAATTTTAATATAGATGGCGGCGGTGTAGGGGGATTACATTAGTGGTTAATAATTTTAATGTAGGTGGCGACGGAGTAGGGGGCTCACATTAGGGGGTTAGACATTTAATGTAGGTGGCGGCGGGGTCCGGGAGCGGCGGTTTAGGGGTTAAACAGTTTATTAGGGATTGCGGCGGGGGATCGCGGTTGACAGGTAGATAGACATTGCGCATGCGTTAGGTTTTATTTTGCAGCTAGTTTAGGGAGTTATGGGGCTCCAATACACAGCGTAAGGCTTACTACGCCTGCAATTTGTGGCGAGGTGAAAATGGAGTAAGATTTCTCCATTTTCGCCACGTAATATAATATACGCTGTATATTGAATACCAAACTGCGCTGGTTTGGTATACCTGTCTATGGGCCAAAAAACTACGGCCGAAGGCAGAAATATACGAGCATAATTTCTATGTTACGCCCTATATGTGATACCAAACCAGCGCAAAATTTGGCGTCGCCGGCTTTTGCGGGCGACGCTGCATATCGGATCGGGGCCCAAGTGTGTTTGTCCGAAGCTGTCATGGGCAGTAGAGACTGCGTGAGGACAAACACACCTGGCCTTCAACAGACTGATCTGGCATCTGGGGCTGACCGGGTGTGAGAGGGGTGTGACGTGGGCGGGCCGGACGGTGCCGGGTGGGATGGGTGTGATGTGGGCGGGGGCCGGACGGGGCCATGCGTGCGTGAGAGAGCTCAAAAGAGGGAAAGACAGCAAAAGAGAGGGGGAGGGAAATAAAAAGAAAGGGAAGAGAGAGAGAGAGAGAGAGAGAGAGAGCGAGAGAGAGAGCAAAAGAGAGGGAGAGAGACAACAACGGATAGGGGGGAGAGATAGCAAACGAGAGGGGAGAGAGAGCAAAAGAGAGGGGGAAAAGAGGGGGGAGAGATAGAGAGCAAAAGAGAGGGGAGAGAGAGACAGAGAAAGAGAGTGCAAAAGAGAGGGGGAAAAGAGGAGGGGAGAGATAGAGAGCAAAAGAGAGGGGAGAGAGAGAGAGAGCAAAAGAGAGGGGGATAGAGAGCAAAAGAGAGGGAGAGAGCGCAAAAGAGAGGGGGAGAGAGAGAGAGCGCAAAAGAGAGGGGGGGAAAGAGAAAGAGCAAAAGAGAGGGGAGAGAGCATAAGAGAGGGAGAGAGATAGCTAAAGAGAGGGAGAGAGAGCAAAATAGAGGGGGAAAGAGAGCAAAAGAAAGGGGAGAGAGAGAGCACAAGAGGGGGGATAGAGAGAGCAAAAGAAAAGGGAGAGAGAGCAAAAGAAAGGGGAGAGAGAGATAAAGAGAGGGGGAGAGCGCAAAAGAGGTGAGAGACAGAGAGCGTGCAAAAGAGAGGGGGGGGGAAGAGAGGGGGGGGGAGAGAGAGAGCAAAAGAGAGGGGAGAGAGAGCAAAAGAGAGGGGGGAAAGCACAAAAGAGAGGGGAGAGAGAGCAAAAGAGAGGGGGGAGAGAGAGAGAGCAAAAGAGAGGGGGGAAGAGAGCAAAAGAGAGGGGGAGAGAGAGAGCAAAAGAGGAGGGATAGAGAGAGCAAAAGGGGGGTAGAGGGAGCAAACAAGAGGGAGAGAGACAGCAAAATAGGGGGGAGAGAGCAAAAGAAAGGGGGGGAGAAAGCAAAAGAGGGGAAGAGAGAGCAAAAGAGAGGGGGAGAGGGCAAAAGAGAGGGGAAGAGAGAGTGCAAAAGAGAGGGAGGAAAAGAGTGGGGGTGAGAGAGAGCAAAAGAGAGGGGAGGGAGAACAAGAGAGAGGGGAGATAGAGAGAGCAAAAAAGAGGGAGAGAGACAGCAAAAGAAAGGGGGAGAGCGCAAAAGAGGGGATAGAGAGAGTGTGCAAAATAGAGGGGGGGGAAAGAGAGGGGGGAGAGAGAGCAAAAGAGAGGGGGAGAGAGACAGCAAAGAGAGGGGGAAGAGAGCAAAAGAAAGGGGAGAGAGAGAGATTAAAAGAGGGGGGATAGAGAGAGCAAAAGAGAGGGGAGAGAGAGCAAAAGAGAGAGGGGAGAGAAAGAGCAAAAACAGACTTTATGCTTACCTGATAAATTTCTTTCTCTTGTGATGTATCGAGTCCACAGATTCATCCATACTTATGGGATATTCTCCTTCTCTACAGGAAGTGGCAGAGAGAGCACCCACAGCAGAGCTGTCCATATAGCTCCTCCCTTAGCTCCACCCCCCAGTCATTCGACTGAAGGCTAGGAAGAAAAAGGAGAAACTATAGGGTGCAGTGGTGACTGAAGTTTTTTAAATAAAAATATACTACCTGTCTTAAATAGACAGGGCGGGCCGTGGACTCGATACATCACAAGAGAAAGAAATTTTTCAGGTAAGCATAAATTCTGTTTTCTCTTGTAAGATGTATCGAGTCCACAGATTCATCCATACTTATGGGATACCAATACCAAAGCTTTAGGACACGGATGAAGGGAGGGACAAGACAGGTACCTTAAATGGATGGCACCACTGCTTGTAGAACTTTTCTCCCAAAAATAGAAGAAGCAAAAGTATCAAATTTGGAAAATTTGGAAAAAGTATGAAGCGAAGACCAAGTCGCCGCCTTACAAATCTGTTTAACAGAAGCCTCATTTTTGAAAGCCCATGTGGAAGCCACTGCTCTAGTAGAATGAGCAGTAATTCTTTCAGGAGGCTGCTGGCCAGCAGTCTCATAAGCCAAACGGATGAAGCTTTTCAGCCAAAAGGAAAGAGAGGTAGCCGTAGCCTTTTGACCTCTCCGTTTACCAGAATAAACAACAAACAATGAAGATGTTTGACGGAAATCTTTAGTTGCTTGTAAGTAGAACTTTAAAGCACGAACCACATCAAGATTGTGAAACAGACGTTCCTTCTTTGATGAAGGATTAGGACACAGAGAAGGAACAACAATCTCCTGATTGATATTCCTATTAGAAACAACCTTAGGAAGAAACCCAGGTTTGGTAAGCAAAACCACCTTATCTGCATGGAAAACTAGGTAAGGTGAGTCACACTGTAAAGCAGATAACTCAGAAACTCTTCGAGCCAAAGAGATAGCTTCTAAAAACAAAACTTTCCAAGATAGAAGCTTAATATCTATGGAATGCATAGGTTCAAACGGAACCCCTTGAAGAACATTTAGAACCAAATTTAGGCTCCATGGTGGAGCAACAGGTTTAAATACAGGCTTGATCCTGACCAAGGCCTGACTAAACGCTTGAACGTCTGGGACATCTGCCAGACGTTTGTGTAAAAGAATAGACAAAGCAGATATTTGTCCTTTTAAGGAACTAACTGATAATCCCTTCTCCAATCCTTCTTGGAGAAAGGACAAAATTCTAGGAATCCTAATCTTACTCCATGAGTAACCCTTGGATTCACACCAACAAAGATATCTGCGCCAAATCTTATGATAGATTTTCCTGGTGACAGGCTTTCTAGCCTGAATCAGGGTATCAATGACTGACTCAGAGAAACCACGTTTTGATAGAATCAGGCGTTCAATCTCAAAGCAGTCAGACGCAGAGAAGTTAGATTTGGATGCTTGAATGGACCTTGGATTAGAAGGTCCTGCCTCATTGGCAGAGTCCACGGTGGAACAGATGACATGTCCACCAGGTCTGCATACCAAGTCCTGCGTGGCCACGCAGGCGCTATCAGAATCACCGAAGCTCTCTCCTGCTTGATTCTGTCAACCAGACATGGAAGGAGAGGAAACGGTGGAAATACATAAGCCAGATTGAAGGACCAGGGCACTGCTAGAGCATCTATCAGTACCGCCTGGGGATCCCGGGACCTGGACCCGTAACAAGGAATTTTGGCGTTCTGTCGGGACGCCATCAGATCCAATTCTGGTGTGCCCCATAGCTGAGTCAGCTGGGCAAATACCTCCGGATGGAGTTCCCACTCCCCCGGATGAAAAGTCTGACGACTTAGGAAATCCACCTCCCAGTTCTCTACCCCTGGGATATGGATTGCTGAGAGATGGCAAGAGTGATCCTCCACCCATCTGATTATTTTGGTTACCTCCATCATCGCTAGAGAACTCCGTGTTCCTCCTTGATGATTGATATAGGCTACAGTCGTGATGTTGTCTGACTGAAATCTGATGAATTTGGCCGCAGCTAGCTGAGGCCATGCCTGAAGCGCATTGAATATATCTCTCAGTTCTAGAATGTTTATCGGGAGGAGAGATTCCTCCCAAGACCATAAGCCCTGTGCTTTCAGGGATTTCCAGACTGCACCCCAGCCTAGCAGGCTGGCATCTGTCGTTACTATGAGCCACTCTGGCCTGCGGAAACACATTCCCTGAGACAGGCGGTCCTGAGACAACCACCAGAAAAGAGAATCTCTGGTCTCTTGGTCCAGATGCAGTTGAGGAGATAAATCTGCATAATCCCCATTCCACTGTTTGAGCATGGTGTAGGTGGGCATAAGAAACTATGTCCATTGCTGCTACCATGAGTCCGATTACCTCCATACACTGAGCCACTGATGGCCGAGGAACGGAATGAAGAGCTCGGCAAGTGATTAAAAGTTTTGATTTTCTGACCTCTGTCAGAAATATTTTCATTTCTACCGAGTCTATCAGAGTCCCTAGGAAGGAAACTCTTGTGAGAGGGATGAGAGAACTCTTTTTTATGTTCACCTTCCATCCGTGAGATCTCAGAAAAGCCAACACGATGTCCGTGTGAGACTTGGCTAGCTGGAAAGTTGACGCCTGAATTAAGATGTCGTCTAGATAAGGCGCCACTGCTATACCCTGCGGTCTTAGAACCGCCAAAAGGGACCCTAGCACCTTTGTGAAAATTCTGGGAGCCGTGGCCAACCCGAAAGGAAGGGCCACAAACTGGTAATGCCTGTCCAGAAAGGCGAATCTGAGGAATTGATGATGATCTCTGTGAATAGGGATGTGTAGATACGCATCCTTTAAATCCACGGTAGTCATATATTGACCCTCCTGGATCAGAGGAAGAATAGTCTGAATAGTCTCCATCTTGAAAGATGGTACTCTGAGATCCAAGATCGGTCTGAAAGTTCCCTCTTTTTTGGGAACCACAAACAGGTTGGAGTAAAAACCTAGCCCTTGTTCTGCTCTTGGAACTGGGCGGATCACTCCCATGGTATGTAGGTCTTCTACACAGCGTAAGAACGCCTCTCTCTTTGTCTGGTTTGCAGACAATTGAGAAATGTGAAATCTCCCCCTTGGGGGGGGAGTCTTTGAAGTCCAGAAGATATCCTTGGGACACAATTTCTAAAGCCCAGGAATCGTGAACATCTCTTGCCCAAGCCTGAGCGAAAAGAAAGTCTGCCCCCTACTAGATCCGGTCCCGGATCGGGGGCTACCCCTTCATGCTGTCTTAGAGGCAGCAGCAGGCTTCTTGGCCTGTTTACCTTTGTTCCAAGCCTGGTTAGGTCTCCAGACTGACTTGGATTGGACAGAATTCCCCTCTTGCTTTGCTGCAGGGGAAGCTGAAGCGGGACCTTTGAAGTTCCGAAAGGAACGAAAATTATTTTGTTTGGTCCTCATCTTATTTGTTTTATCCTGAGGGAGGGCATGGCCTTTCCCTCCAGTGATGTCTGAAATAATTTCTTTCAGTGTAGGCCCGAATAGGGTCTTTCCTTTGAAAGGGATGTTCAACAACTTAGATTTTGATGACACATCAGCAGACCAGGACTTAAGCCATAACGCCCTGCGTGCTAAAATGGCAAAACCTGAATTCTTTGCCACTAATTTAGCCATTTGGAAAGCTGCATCTGTAATGAAAGAATTAGCCAACTTAAGGGCCTTAATTCTATCCATAATATCCTCTAATGGAGTCTCCACCTGGAGAGCCTCTTCTAGAGCCTCAAACCAGAAAGCAGCTGCAGTAGTTACAGGAACAATGCATGCAATAGGTTGGAGAAGAAAACCTTGATGAACAAAAATTTTCTTTAGGAGACCCTCTAATTTTTTATCCTTGGGATCTTTGAAAGCACAACTGTCTTCGATAGGTATAGTTGTACGCTTAGCAAGAGTAGAAATAGCTCCCTCCACCTTAGGAACAGTCTGCCACGAGTCCTGTATGGTGTCAGATATGGGAAACATTTTCTTAAAAACAGGAGGGGGAGCGAACGGAATACCTGGTCTATCCCACTCCTTAGTAACAATAGTCACAATCCTCTTAGGGATTTGAAAAACATCATTGTAAACAGGAACCTCTAAGTATCTGTCCATTTTACACAATTTCTCTGGGACCACTATAGGGTCACAATCGTCTAGAGTAGCTAATACATCCTTGAGCAATAAGCGGAGGTGTTCAAGCTTAAATTTAAAGGCCGTCATATCAGAATCTGTCTGAGGGAGCGTCTTTCCTGAATCAGAAATCTCTCCCTCAGATAACAAATCCCTTACCCCTACTTCAGAACATTGTGAGGGTATATCGGATACGGCTACTAAAGCGTCAGACGGCTCAGCATTTGTTCTTAACCCAGAGCTGTCACGCTTTCCTTGTAAACCAGGCAGTTTAGAGGAAACCTCTGTGAGGGTTTAATTCATAACTATGGCCATGTCTTGTAAAGTAAATGAATTTGACGCATTAGAGGTACTTGGCGTCACTTGTGCGGGCGTTACTGGTTGTTACACTTGGGGAGAGCTAGATGCTAAACCCTCATTTCCTTCTAACTGAGAATCATCTATTGCAATATTTTTAAGTGCTAAAATATGCTCTTTATAATTTATAGACATATTAGTGCAAGTGGGACACATTCTAAGAGGGGGTTCCACAATGGCTTCTAAACACATAGAACAAGGATTTTCCTTGGTGTCAGACATGTTAAACAGGCTAGTAATGAAACAAACAAGCTTGGAAAACACTTTAATCAAAGAAAATAACACTTTAACCAAAAACGGTACTGTGCCTTTAAGAGAAAAAAAGCTGCACAAACTCTGCAAAACAGTGTAAAAAAGCAGTAAACAAAACAAAATTTTTACAGTAGCATCATAAAGCCTTAGTAACTTTGCACCACTATGCAAATAAACAATTAACCCCTTAATGTAAAAACCGGATTGAAAAAACTTACCTACGCCTACCTGCCCTTTAGGAACGATTTGTGTGGAAAAAAACCTCTTTACAGCCCTCAAATACAGCAGGAATCTCTGGAGAAGTAGCTGGATGCTTCTGAGGTAAATAAACTGTGCAACTGAAAATAGCCCCTCCCACCTCACTCGATGTTATGGGGCCTAAAAGAAACACCACAGAGTGTTTCTTAAACTAGCCATGTGGGTTAATAACCCTTAAACAAGCCACAATGACCCTTTAAAGTCCCTCAAAAAACGTTTTATTTGTAATTAAACCAAAACGTTTTTTCCTATTAGTGTCACCAGTAACTATGAGCCCTTTATGCAAGCTTGGATTCCTCTTTTACTGAATACAGCTTACCTTTCCCTCATGGGGATATTGCCAGCCATTTCTAGAAATAACACAGTCTGTCTAGAAAAAAAGTAGACTGAACATACCTCAATGCAGTTTAGTATGCAAACCGTTCCCCCAACTGAAGTTTTCCTGTACTCTTCAGCCCTTGTGAGAACAGCTGTGGATTTTAGTTACAAAATGCTAAGATCATCATCCTCCTTGCAGAAATCTTCATCCCTTTTCTGCCAGAGAGTAAATAATACACACCGGTACCATTTAAAATAACAAACTTTTGCTTGAGAAAATAAAAACTAACATTTTTGTCACCACACTCCCTTTGCCCTTCCTAGCAGTTAAGCAGGAAGAGAGAATGACTGGGGGGTGGAGCTAAGGGAGGAGCTATATGGACAGCTCTGCTGTGGGTGCTCTCTCTGCCACTTCCTGTAGGGAAGGAGAATATCCCATAAGTATGGATGAATCCGTGGACTCGATACATCTTACAAGAGAAAGAGAGACAGCAAAAGAGAGGGGGAAAGAGAGCAAAAGAAAGGTGAGAGAGAGAGCAAAAGAGGGGGATAGAGAGAGCAAAATAGAGGGAGAGAGACAGCAAAAGAGGGGGGATAGAGAGAGCAAAAGAGATGGGGGAAAGAGAGAGAGCAAAAGAGAGAGGGGGAGAGAGAGAAAGCAAAAGAGGGGGAGAGAGAGAGCAAAAGAGAGGGAGAGAGACAGCAATAAAGAGGGGAGTGAGAGCAAAAGAGAGGGGGAGAGAGAGCAAAAGAGAGGGGGGGGAGAGAGCAAAAGAGAGGGGGGAGAGCGCAAAAGAGTGGGGAGAGAGCGCAAAAGAGAGGGAAGAGAGGGCCCAAAAGAGAGGGGGGAAAGCGAGGGGGGAGAGAGAGAGCAAGAGAGGGGAGAGAGAGCAAAAGAGAGGGGAAGAGAGAGAGCATAAGAGAGGGGAGAGAGAGAGCAAAAGAGAGGGGTGAGAGAGAGCATAAGGGGGGAGAGCAAAAGAGAGGGGGATAGAGACAGCAAAAGAGAGGGGGGAAAGAGAGCAAAAGAAAGGGGAGAGAGAGAGCAAAATAGGGGGGATAGAGAGAGCAAAAGAGGGGGGATAGAGAGAGCAAAAGAGAGGGAGGGAGAGAGAGCAAAAGAGAGAGGGGAGAGAGAGAGAAAGCAGAGAGGGGGATAGAGAGAGCAAAAGAGAGGGAGAGAGACAGCAAAAAAGAGGGGGGAGAGCAAAAGAAAGGGGGGAGAGAGCAAAAGAGAGTACAAGAGAGGGAAAGATACAGCGAAAAGGAGAAGAGAGCAAAAGAAAGGGGGAAGAGAGAGAGCAAAAGTGGGGGGATAGAGGGAGCAAAAGTGGGAGGATAGAGAGAGCAAAAGAGTGGGAGAGAGACAGCAAAAGAGAGGGGGAGAGAGCAAAAGAGAGGGTGGAGAGCGTAAAAGAAAGGGGGAGAGAGAGCGCAAAAGAGAGGGAGGAAAAGAGAGGGGGAGAGAGAGCAAAATAGAGAGAGGGGGAGAGGGCAAAAGAAAGGGGAGAGATAGAGCAAAAGAGGGGAATAGAGAGAGCAAAAGAGATGGGGGAAAGAGAGAGAGCAAAAGAGAGAGGGGGAGGGAGAGAAAGCAAAAGAGGGGGATAGAGAGAGCAAAAGAGAGGGAGAGAGACAGCAAAATAGAGGGGAGAGAGAGCAAAATAGAGGGGAGAGAGAGCAAAAGAGAGGGGGGAGAGAGCAAAAGAGAGGGGGGAGAGAGCAAAAGAGAGGGGAGAGAGGGCACAAAAGAGAGGGGGGAAAGCGAGGGGGAGAGAGAGAGCAAGAGAGGGGAGAGAGAGCAAAAGAGAGGGGGAGAGAGAGAGAGCATAAGAGAGGGGGGAGAGAGAGAGCAAAAGAGAGGGGTGAGAGAGAGCATAAGGGGAGAGGGAGAGCAAAAGAGAGGGGGAGAGAAAGAGCAAAAGAGAGGGGGAGAGAGACAGCAAAAGAAGGGGGAAAAGAGAGCAAAAGGAAGGGGAGAGAGAGCAAAAGAGGGGGGATAGAGAGAGCAAAAGAGGGGGCAAGAGAGAACAAAAGAGAGGGGAGAGAGAGAGAGCAAAAGAGAGTGGGGAGAGAGAGAGAAAGCAGAGAGGGGGATAGAGAGAGCAAAAGAGAGGGAGAGAGACAGCAAAAAAGAGGGGGGGAGCAAAAGAAAGGGAGGAGAGAGAGAGCAAAAGAGAGTACAAGAGAGGGAAAGAGACAACAATAAAGAGAAGAGAGCAAAAGAAAGGGGGAAGAGAGAGAGCAAAAGTGGGGGGATAGAGAGAGCAAAAGTGGGGGGATAGAGAGAGCAAAAGAGTGGAAGAGAGACAGCAAAAGAGAGGGGGAGAGAGCAAAAGAGAGGGGGAGAGAGAGCGCAAAAGAGAGGGAGGAAAAGAGAGTGGGAGAGAGAGAGCAAAAGAGAGGGGGGAGAGAGAGAGCAGAAGAGAGAAGGAGAGAGAGAGCAAAAGAGAGGGGGGAAAAGAGCAAAAGAGAGGGGGGATAGAGAGAGAGCAAGGGGTGGAACCACTGTACTGCAAAAAATGGGCTTTAGGAGTAGTTTCCTAATATTTGCCAATGTGCCACTTCTGAATTTAAGGGGGCATTGTTTTTATTAACAATATATTTGTAGAGAATTGCAATCAAGACAACCTTTGTTTTTAGCATAGTGATTGGGGGTTCCCAATTATCTTTTTTTATATAAAAATATATATATATTTTTAAAACTTTATTTTTTTTTATATTGGTATATGCGTTGCTTATTTTAAATTATTTATCAGTGGGCTATTGTTATTTGTATAATATTTATTATTAGTTCATATACTGAGGCCAATTTATCAAAGGTCTTGCGGACCTGATCCGAGAGTGCGGATTAGGTCCGCAAGACCTCCCTGAATGCGGAGAGCAATACGCTCTCCGTATTCAGCATTGCACGAGCAGCGCAGACTCGCGGCCAATGGGCCGCCAGCAGGGAGGTGTCAATCAATCTGATCGCACTTGATCAGGTTGAATTGCGGCGATTCCTGTCCGCCTCATCAGAGCAGGCGGACAGGGTTATGGAGCTGCGGTCTTTAGACACGGACCCACAAGCTCCATACGGAGCTTGATAAATGGGCCTCACTGGGTGGACTTTTATCCAGGTAATTTGTAATCTCATATATAAATTTTTATATATTGTAGATGTATATGTGACCTTATATATATATATATATATATATATATATATATATATAAAATATATATATACATACATACACATGCATTACTTTTATAGTTTTGAACATTGTTTGACTACATTTATACAAGTTCATAACTCATAGCTTTGATCGATGTTACCTCTTCTTGCTGATAGTTACTGTTTTAGACTAGGAGTCATCTCATTACATATGTTGTGATTTCAATAAAAAGGTTGTGTGTGTGTAAATGTGTGCGTGTGTGTATGTATGAGTGTGTGTGTATTATTATTATTATCAGTTATTTGTAGAACACCAACAGGTTCCGCAGCACTAAAGACATGGGTCTAATATGCAAGGTGACAGTTATGGAAGACAAAGTGATAGAGGGCCCTGCCAAGAGTTTCAATGTTGTAAATCATCTCTCATGAAAGTGTTCTACAAAGCAACTAGGCTCGTAGGCTTACATGCTAATGGGGTTCAAGGGGATAGTAAAGGAACTAAGATAGGAAAATGCTAGTGTATATGATATGCATCCCTAAATAGTAGAGTCTTTAAGGAGCGCTTGAACATTTGAAAACTAGGGGAGAGTCATTTAGAGCGAAGCAGAGAGTTCCACAAAATAGGGGCCAGCCTGGATAGATGAGAATGTGAGGAGGTAACAAGAGAGGAGAAGAGAAGGAGGTCATGAGCAGAGTGAAGGGGATCGGATGGCGAGTATCTGGAGACTAGGTTGGAGATATAGGGTGGAGTGTTGTGGGTGAAATGGATCAAGGAGGGAGTTTAATGTGAAGAAATGTGATAAACGTGTATATAAGAGCCTTTCCAGCAAGGGGGAGTAGGGAAATAGGGCGGTAGTTGGATGGGGATGATGGATCAAGAGGAGATTTTTTGAGGATAGGTGTAATTAGTGCATGTTTAAGAGATGAGGGAAATATACCAGTGCTGAGGGAGAGATTAAAAATATGTGTGAGGATCGGAGTAAGAGTAGGAGAGAGGGAGGGCAGTAATTGTGAGGGAATGAAATCAAGGGGACAGGTAGTGAGGTGAAAGGGGATATAAGGGCATAATCTATCATATGACAAAGATGAGAACCTTTTACTTGCGCTTATAAACAGTAGCCAATTGCCATTTTAACCATGCCTCAACCATTGAATTTGTGGGTTATATCTTATTTGCTCATATATTAAAATAAATCTGTTATCCTATAATATAAAAGGCCAAGTGTGTTTGTCCGAAGCTGTCATGGGCAGTAGAGACTGCGCAAGGACAAACACACCTGGTCTTCAACAGACTGACCTGGCATCTGGGGTCGACCAGGTGTGAGAGGGGTGTGACGTGGGTGGGCCAGATGTGACGCGGACGGGGCCGGACGGTGCCAGGCGGGATGGGTGTGATGTGGGCGGGGCCGGACGGGGCCATGCGGGCGTGAGAGAGCTCAAAAGAGGGGGCATAGAGAGAGCAAAAAAGAGGGAGAGGGAGGGAAATCAAAAGAAAGGGGAGAGAGAGAGAGAGAGCAAAAGAGAGGGAAAGAGACAACAAAAGAAAGGGGGAGAGAGAGAGCAAACGAGAGGGGAGAGAGAGCAAAAGAGAGGGGGGAGAGCACAAAAGAGGGGAGAGAGAGACAGAGAGAGAGAGCACAAAAGAGAGGGGGAAAAGAGGGAGAGAGATAGAGAGCAAAAGAGAGGGGAGAGAGAGAGCAAAAGAGAGGGGGAGAGAGAGAGCAAAAGAGAGGGGGGGAGAGAGAGCAAAAGAGAGGGGTAGAGCGCAAAAGAGAGGGGAGAGAGAAAGAGCGCAAAAGAGAGGGGTAAAGAGAGAGAGCAAAAGAGAGGGGTGAGAGCATAAGAGAGGGAGAGAGATAGCGAAAGAGAGGGAGAGAGAGAGCAAAAGAGTGGGAGAGAGACAGCAAAAGAGAGGGAGAAGAGAGACAGCAAAAGAGAGTGGGGAAAGAGAGCAAAAGAAAGGGAAGAGAGAGAGCACAAGAGGGGGGATAGAGAGAGCAAAAGAGAAGGGAGGGAGAGCAAAAGAAAGGGGAGATAGAGCAAAGGAGAGGGAGAGATACAGCAAAAGAGAGGGGGAGAAAGGTGAGAGAGAGAGCAAAAGAGAGGGGAGAGAGAAAAAGAGAGGGGGAGAGCACAAAAGAGGTGAGAGAGAGAGAGAGTGTGCAAAAGAGAGGGGGGAAAGAGATGGGGGAGAGAGAGAGAGAGAGAGAGAGAGCAAAAGAGAGGGGGAAAGCACAAAAGAGAGGGGAGAGAGAGAGCAAAAGAGAGGGGGGAGAGAGCAAAAGAGAGGGGGGGAGAGAGCAAAAGAGAGGGGGGAGAGAGAGCAAAAGAGAGGTTGGAGAGAGAGCATAAGAGAGGAGGGAGAGAGAGAGCAAAAGAGAGAAGGAGAGAAAGAGCAAACAAGAGGGGGAGAGAGACAGCAAAAGAGAGGGGGGAGAGAGAGGGGGAAGAAAAAGCAAAAGAGGAGGGATAGAGAGAGCAAAATATGGGGGATAGAGAGAGCAATAGCGAGGGGGAGAGAGAGAGAGCAAAAGAGAGGGGGAAAGAGAGCAAAAGAGAAGGGGGGAGAGAGAGAGCAAAAGAGGAGGGATAGAGAGAGCAAAAGGGGGGTAGAGAGAGCAAAAGAGAGGGAGAGAGACAGCAAAAGAGGGGGGAGAGAGCAAAAGAAAGGGGGGAAGAAAGCAAAAGAGGGGGATAGAGAGAGCAAAAGAGAGGGAGAGAGACAGCAAAAGAGAGGGAGAGAGACAGCAAAAGAGAGGGGGAGAGCACAAAAGAGGGGAGAGAGAGAGTGTGCAAAATAGAGGGGGGGGAAGAGGGGGGAGAGAGAGCAAAAGAGAGTACAAGAGAGGGAAAGAGACAGCAAAAGAGAGGGGGAGACAGAGCAAAAGAGAGGGGGAGAGGGCAAAATAGAGGGGAAGAGAGAGTGCAAAAGAGAGGGGGGAGAGAGAGAGCAAAATGGAGGGGAGGGAGAACAAGAGAGAAGGGAGATAGAGAGAGCAAAAGAGAGGGAGAGAGACCGCAAAAGAGAGGGGGAGAGCACAAAAGAGGGGAGAGAGAGAGTGTGCAAAATAGAGGGGGGGGAAGAGAGGGGGAGAGAGAGCAAAAGAGAGGGGGAGAGAGACAGCAAAAGAGAGGGGGAAGAGAGCAAAAGAAAGGGGAGAGAGAGAGCAAAAGAGGGGGATAGAGAAAGCAAAAGAGGGGGATAGAGAGAGCAAAATAGAGGGAGAGAGACAGCAAAAAAGAGGGGGGAGAGAGCAAAAGAAAGGGGAGAGAGAGAGTAAAAGAGGGGGATAGAGAGAGCAAAAGAGGGGGAATAAAGAGAGCAAAAGAGAGGGGGGAAAGAGAGAGAGCAAAAGAGAAAGCGGGGAGAGAGAGAAAGCAAAAGAGAGGGAGAGAGACAGCAAAAAAGAGGGGAGAGAGAGCAAACGAGAGGGGGAGAGAGAGCAAAATAGAGGGGGAGAGTGCAAAAAAGAGGGGGGAAAGCGAGCGGGGAGAGAGCGAGCAAGAAAGGGGAGAGAGAGCAAGAGAGGGGAGAGAGAGCAAAAGAGAGGGGGAGAGAGAGCATAAGAGAGGGGGGAGAGAGAGAGAGAGCAAAAGAGAGGGGTGAGAGAGAGCATAAGGGGGGAGAGAGAGCAAAAGAGAGGGGGAAAGAGAGCAAAAGAAAGGGGAGAGAGAGAGAGCAAAAGAGGGGGGATAGAGAGAGTAAAAGAGGGGGGATAGAGAGAGCAAAAGAGAGGGGGAGAGCGAGAGAGCAAAAGAGAGGGAGAGAGACAGCAAAAAAGAGGGGGGGAGAGCAAAAGAAAGGGGGGGAGAGAGAGAGCAAAAGAGAGTACAAGAGATGGAAAGAGACAGCAAAAAAGAGAAGAGAGCAAAAGAAAGGGGGAAGAGAGAGAGCAAAAGTGGGGGGATAGAGAGGGCAAAGGCCCGATCCGATATGCAGCATCACCCGCAAAATCCGGCGACGCCAAATTTTGCGCTGGTTTGGTATCACATATACAGCGTAACATAGAAGTTACCCTTGTATATTTCTGCCTTCGGCCGTAGTTTTTTGGCCCATAGACAGGTATACCAAACCAGCGCAGTTTGATATCCAATATACAGCGTAAGGACTTACGTGGCGAAAATGGCGAAATCTTACTCCATTTTCACCTCGCCACAAATTGCAGGCGTAGTAAGCTTTACGCTGAGTATTGGAGCCCCGTAGCTCCCTAAACTACCTGCAAAATAAAACCTAAAAACACCTAACGCATGCACAATGTCTATCTACCTGTCAACCGTAATCCACCGCCGCAATCCCTAATAAAGTGTTTAACCCCTAAACCGCCTGTCCCGGACCCCGCCGCCACCTACATTAAATGTCTAACCCCCTAATGTGATCCCCCTACACCGCCGCCACCTACATTAAAATTATTAACCCCTAATCTAATCCCCCTACACCGCCGCCACCTATATTAAATGTCTAACCCCCTAATGTGATCCCCCTACACCGCCGCCACCTACATTAAAATTATTAACCCCTAATGTAATCCCCCTACACCGCTGCCATCTATATTAAAATTATTACCCCCTAATGTGAGTCCCCTACCCCGCCGCCACCTATTTTAACTACATTACCCCCTAATCTAATCCCCCTACCCCGCCGCCGCCACCTATATTAAAATGATTAACCCCTAATCTAATCCCCCTACACCGCTGCCACCTATAATAAATGTATTACCCCCTAAAATACTAAAATGTCCCTACCCTAAACTAAATTACAAATAGCCCTGAAAAGGGCCTTTTGCGGTACATTGCCCCAAAGTAACCAGCTCTATTACCAGCCCTTAAAAGGGCCTTTTGCGGGGCATTGCCCCAAAGTAACCAGCTCTATTACCAGCCATTAAAAGGGCCTTTTGCGGGGCATTGTCCCAAAGTAATCAGCTCTTTTACATGTAATCTAATCCCCCTTCACCGCCGCCACCTATATTAAATATATTAACCCCTAATCTGACCCCCCTACACCGCCGCCACCTATATTAAATATATTAACCCCTAATCTAATCCCCCTATACCGCCGCCACCTATATTAAATATATTAACCCCTAATCTAATCCCCCTACACCGCCGCCACCTATATTAAATATATTAACCCTAATTATATTAGGGTTAATATAGTTAATATAGTTATTATATTATATATATTATTAATATAGTTAATAATTAATATAGTTATTATATTATTTATATTAACTATATTAACCCTATCTAACCCTAACACCCCTAACTTAATTATTATTGCAATAAATCTAAATAATATTAATCTTATTAACTAAAATATTCCTATTTAAAACTAAATACTTACCTATAAAATAAACCTTAAAGGGACATTAAACCCAAAACATTTCTTTCATGATTCAAATAGAAAATACAATTTTAAACAACATTCCAATTTACTTCTATTATCTAATTTGCTTCATTCTTTAGATATCTTATGTTAAATAAATAACAGTGCACATGGGTAAACCAATCACATGAGGCATCTATGTGCAGCCACCAATCAGAAGCTACTGAGCCTATCTAGAGAGAGAGCAAAAGAGAGGGAAAGAGACAACAAAAGAAAGGGGGAGAGAGAGAGCAAACGAGAGGGGAGAGAGAGCAAAAGAGAGGGGGGAGAGCACAAAAGAGGGGAGAGAGAGACAGAGAGAGAGAGAGCACAAAAGAGAGGGGGAAAAGAGGGAGAGAGAGAGAGCAAAAGAGAGGGGGAGAGAGAGAGCAAAAGAGAGGGGGGGAGAGAGAGCAAAAGAGAGGGGTAGAGCGCAAAAGAGAGGGGAGAGAGAAAGAGCGCAAAAGAGAGGGGTAAAGAGAGAGAGCAAAAGAGAGGGGTGAGAGCATAAGAGAGGGAGAGAGATAGCAAAAGAGAGGGAGAGAGAGAGCAAAAGAGTGGGAGAGAGACAGCAAAAGAGAGGGAGAAGAGAGACAGCAAAAGAGAGTGGGGAAAGAGAGCAAAAGAAAGGGAAGAGAGAGAGCACAAGAGGGGGGATAGAGAGAGCAAAAGAGAAGGGAGGGAGAGCAAAAGAAAGGGGAGATAGAGCAAAGGAGAGGGAGAGATACAGCAAAAGAGAGGGGGAGAAAGGTGAGAGAGAGAGCAAAAGAGAGGGGAGAGAGAAAAAGAGAGGGGGAGAGCACAAAAGAGGTGAGAGAGAGAGAGAGAGTGTGCAAAAGAGAGGGGGGAAAGAGAGGGGGGAGAGAGAGAGAGAGAGAGCAAAGAGAGGGGGAAAGCACAAAAGAGAGGGGAGAGAGAGAGCAAAAGAGAGGGGGGGAGAGAGCAAAAGAGAGGGGGGGAGAGAGCAAAAGAGAGGGGGGAGAGAGAGCAAAAGAGAGGTTGGAGAGAGAGCATAAGAGAGGAGGGAGAGAGAGAGCAAAAGAGAGAAGGAGAGAAAGAGCAAACAAGAGGGGGAGAGAGACAGCAAAAGAGAGGGGGGAGAGAGAGGGGGAAGAAAAAGCAAAAGAGGAGGGATAGAGAGAGCAAAATATGGGGGATAGAGAGAGCAATAGCGAGGGGGAGAGAGAGAGAGCAAAAGAGAGGGGGAAAGAGAGTAAAAGAGAGGGGGGGGAGAGAGAGAGAGCAAAAGAGGAGGGATAGAGAGAGCAAAAGGGGGGTAGAGAGAGCAAAAGAGAGGGAGAGAGACAGCAAAAGAGGGGGGAGAGAGCAAAAGAAAGGGGGGAAGAAAGCAAAAGAGGGGGATAGAGAGAGCAAAAGAGAGGGAGAGAGACAGCAAAAGAGAGGGAGAGAGACAGCAAAAGAGAGGGGGAGAGCACAAAAGAGGGGAGAGAGAGAGAGTGTGCAAAATAGAGGGGGGGAAGAGGGGGGAGAGAGAGCAAAAGAGAGTACAAGAGAGGGAAAGAGACAGCAAAAGAGAGGGGGAGACAGAGCAAAAGAGAGGGGGACAGGGCAAAATAGAGGGGAAGAGAGAGCGCAAAAGAGAGGGGGGAGAGAGAGAGCAAAATAGAGGGGAGGGAGAACAAGAGAGAAGGGAGATAGAGAGAGCAAAAGAGAGGGAGAGAGACCGCAAAAGAGAGGGGGAGAGCACAAAAGAGGGGAGAGAGAGAGTGTGCAAAATAGAGGGGGGGGGAGAGAGAGCAAAAGAGAGGGGGAGAGAGACAGCAAAAGAGAGGGGGAAGAGAGCAAAAGAAAGGGTAGAGAGAGAGCAAAAGAGGGGGATAGAGAAAGCAAAAGAGGGGGATAGAGAGAGCAAAATAGAGGAAGAGAGACAGCAAAAAAGAGGGGGGAGAGAGCAAAAGAAAGGGGAGAGAGAGAGTAAAAGAGGGGGATAGAGAGAGCAAAAGAGGGGGGATAAAGAGAGCAAAAGAGAGGGGGGAAAGAGAGAGAGCAAAAGAGAGAGGGGGGAGAGAGAGAAAGCAAAAGAGAGGGAGAGAGACAGCAAAAAAGAGGGGAGAGAGAGCAAACGAGAGGGGGAGAGAGAGCAAAATAGAGGGGGAGAGTGCAAAAAAGAGGGGGGAAAGCGACCGGGGAGAGAGCGAGCAAGAAAGGGGAGAGAGAGCAAGAGAGGGGAGAGAGAGCAAAAGAGAGGGGGAGAGAGAGCATAAGAGAGGGGGGAGAGAGAGAGCAAAAGAGAGGGGTGAGAGAGAGCATAAGGGGGGAGAGAGAGCAAAAGAGAGGGGGAAAGAGAGCAAAAGAAAGGGGAGAGAGAGAGAGCAAAAGAGGGGGATAGAGAGAGCAAAAGAGGGGGGATAGAGAGAGCAAAAGAGAGGGGGAGAGTGAGAGAGCAAAAGAGAGGGAGAGAGACAGCAAAAAAGAGGGGGGGAGAGCAAAAGAAAGGGGGGGAGAGAGAGAGCAAAAGAGAGTACAAGAGATGGAAAGAGACAGCAAAAAAGAGAAGAGAGCAAAAGAAAGGGGGAAGAGAGAGAGCAAAAGTGGGGGGATAGAGAGGGCAAAGGCCCGATCCGATATGCAGCATCACCCGCAAAATCCGGCGACGCCAAATTTTGCGCTGGTTTGGTATCACATATACAGCGTAACATAGAAGTTACCCTTGTATATTTCTGCCTTCGGCCGTAGTTTTTTGGCCCATAGACAGGTATACCAAACCAGCGCAGTTTGATATCCAATATACAGCGTAAGGACTTACGTGGCGAAAATGGCGAAATCTTACTCCATTTTCACCTCGCCACAAATTGTAGGCGTAGTAAGCTTTACGCTGAGTATTGGAGCCCCGTAGCTCCCTAAACTACCTGCAAAATAAAACCTAAAAACACCTAACGCATGCACAATGTCTATCTACCTGTCAACCGTAATCCACCGCCGCAATCCCTAATAAAGTGTTTAACCCCTAAACCGCCTGTCCCGGACCCCGCCGCCACCTACATTAAATGTCTAACCCCCTAATGTGATCCCCCTACACCGCCGCCACCTACATTAAAATTATTAACCCCTAATCTAATCCCCCTACACCGCCGCAACCTATATTAAATGTCTAACCCCCTAATGTGATCCCCCTACACCGCCGCCACCTACATTAAAATTATTAACCCCTAATGTAATCCCCCTACACCGCTGCCATCTATATTAAAATTATTACCCCCTAATGTGAGTCCCCTACCCCGCCGCCACCTATTTTAACTACATTACCCCCTAATCTAATCCCCCTACCCCGCCGCCGCCACCTATATTAAAATGATTAACCCCTAATCTAATCCCCCTACACCGCTGCCACCTATAATAAATGTATTACCCCCTAAAATACTAAAATGTCCCTACCCTAAACTAAATTACAAATAGCCCTGAAAAGGGCCTTTTGCGGTACATTGCCCCAAAGTAACCAGCTCTATTACCAGCCCTTAAAAGGGCCTTTTGCGGGGCATTGCCCCAAAGTAACCAGCTCTATTACCAGCCATTAAAAGGGCCTTTTGCGGGGCATTGTCCCAAAGTAATCAGCTCTTTTACATGTAATCTAATCCCCCTTCACCGCCGCCACCTATATTAAATATATTAACCCCTAATCTGACCCCCCTACACCGCCGCCACCTATATTAAATATATTAACCCCTAATCTAATCCCCCTATACCGCAGCCACCTATATTAAATATATTAACCCCTAATCTAATCCCCCTACACCGCCGCCACCTATATTAAATATATTAACCCTAATTATATTAGGGTTAATATAGTTAATATAGTTATTATATTATATATATTATTAATATAGTTAATAATTAATATAGTTATTATATTATTTATATTAACTATATTAACCCTATCTAACCCTAACACCCCTAACTTAATTATTATTGCAATAAATCTAAATAATATTAATCTTATTAACTAAAATATTCCTATTTAAAACTAAATACTTACCTATAAAATAAACCTTAAAGGGACATTAAACCCAAAACATTTCTTTCATGATTCAGATAGAAAATACAATTTTAAACAACATTCCAATTTACTTCTATTATCTAATTTGCTTCATTCTTTAGATATCTTATGTTAAATAAATAACAGTGCACATGGGTAAACCAATCACATGAGGCATCTATGTGCAGCCACCAATCATAAGCTACTGAGCCTATCTAGATATGCTTTTCAGGAAAGAATATCAATATAATGATGCAAATTAGATAATAGAAGTAAATTAGAAAGTTATTTAAAATGGCATTCTCCATCTGAATCATGAAAGAAAAATGTGGGTTTAATGTCCCTTTAAGATAGCTACATTATAATTAATAATTACATTGTAGCTATTTTAGGGTTTATATTTATTTTACAGGTAACTTGGTATTTATTTTAACTAGGTACAATAGCTATTAAATAGTTAATAACTATTTAATAGCTACCTAGTTAAAATAATTACCAATTTACCTGTAAAATAAATCCTAACCTAAGTTACAAATACACCTACACTATCAATAAATTATTTAAACAAACTACAATTATCTAAACTAAAATATAATTAAATACACTAAACTAAATTACAAAAAACAAACAAACACTAAATTACAAAAAATAAAAAAAGATTACAAGAATTTAAAGCTAATTACACCTAATCTAAGCCCCCTAATAAAATAACAAAGCCCCCAAAATAAAAAAAATGTCCCTACCCTAAACTAAATTACAAAAAGTAATCAGCTCTATTACCAGCCCTTAAAATGGCCTTTTGTGGGGCATTGCCCCAAAGTAATCAGCTCTTTTACCTGTAAAAAAAAAGAACAACCACCCCCCCATTACAACCCACCACCCACACACCCCTACTCTAAAACCCACCCTATCCCCCCTTAAAAAAACCTAAGTCTAACCCCCAAGTGCTCCTTACCTGTCCTGAAGACCGTCGGAGAAGGTCCTGTTCCAGGCGGAGAAGTCTTCTTCCAGGCGGCGACCTTTTCTTCCAGGAACCAGCCGGCGCGGAGGAGTTGAAGAACGATGATCGCGGAGCTGAAGACCGTCCTCTCGGGAACTGAAGACCGGCGATGCAGGAACTGAAAATTGGCGATGCTGGAACTGAAGACCGGAGCCATGGAGCGTGGAGGATCCTCTTCATACGATCGCCGCCGTACACTGAATCAGAATTCAAGGTACGCGATTAAAAATGGCGTCCCTTGAATTCCTATTGGCTGATTTGAGCCTTCAAATTCAAATCAGCCAATCGGATGAAAGCTACTTTAATTCTATTGGCTGATTTGAATAGCCAATAGAATAAGAACTACTGTAATTCTATTGGCTGATTAGAATAGCTCTGCGGTCATCGGTCTTCAACTCCTCCGCTCCGCACCGGCTGGTTCCTGGAAGAAGAAGAGGTCGCCACCAGGAAGAAGACTTCTCCGCCTGGAACAGGACCTTCTCCGCCGGTCTTCAGGACAGGTAAGGAGCACTTGGGGGTTAGACTTAGGTTTTTTTTAAGGGGGGATAGGGTGGGTTTTAGAGTAGGGGTGTGAGGTGGTGGGTTGTAATGGGGGGGTTGTTCTTTTTTTTTTACAGGTAAAAGAGCTGATTACTTTGGGGCAATGCCCCACAAAAGGCCCTTTTAAGGGCTGGTAATAGAGCTGATTACTTTTTGTAATTTAGTTTAGGGTAAGGACATTTTTTTATTTTGGGGGGCTTTGTTATTTTATTAGGGGGCTTAGATTAGGTGTAATTAGCTTAAAATTATTGTAATCTTTTTTTATTTTTTGTAATTTAGTTTAGTGTATTTAATTATATTTTAGTTTAGATAATTGTAGTTTAATTAATTTATTGATAGTGTAGGTGTATTTGTAACTTAGGTTAGGATTTATTTTACAGGTAAATTGGTAATAATTTTAACTAGGTAGCTATTAAATAGTTATTAACTATTTAATAGCTATTGTACCTAGTTAAAATAAATACCAAGTTACCTGTAAAATAAATATAAACCCTAAAATAGCTACAATGTAATTATTAATTATATTGTAGCTATCTTAAGGTTTATTTTATAGGTAAGTATTTAGTTTTAAATAGGAATATTTTAGTTAATAAGATTAATATTATTTAGATTTATTGCAATAATAATTAAGTTAGTTGTGTTAGGGTTAGATAGGGTTAATATAGTTAATATAAATAATATAATAACTATATTAATGATTAACTATATTAATAATATATATAATATAATAACTATATTAACCCTAATATAATTAGGGTTAATATATTTAAAATAGGTGGCGGCGGTGTAGGGGGGGCAGATTAGGGGTTAATATATTTAATATAGGTGGCGGCGGTGTAGGGGGATTAGATTACATGTAAAAGAGCTGATTACTTTGGGACAATGCCCCGCAAAAGGCCCTTTTAAGGGCTGGTAATAGAGCTGGTTACTTTGGGGCAATGTACCGCAAAAGGCCCTTTTCAGGGCTATTTGTAATTTAGTTTAGGGTAGGGACATTTTAGTATTTTATGGGGGGGGGGCCGCTCCCGGTTAATATATTTATTGTTAGGAGTGAGAGGGGGGATTGCAGATAGAGGGATATACGTGTCGGGCTATGATTGGGAGGTGTGTTAGACAGTTACGGGTGATTTTATAATTTAGTCAGTTTTTGTAGGCGGCAGTTTCCAAAGTGCCGTAAGTCACTGGTGACTCCAGACATTTGTACTTACGCAGATTTCTGGACATCGCTAGTTTGTCCGACTTACGGCACTTTAGCATCTGACGGCGCCGTATATGTGATAGCTCGAGTTGCGAGCTGAAACTACGGGCGGCGCAGGTTTTCACGCTTGCGCCGAAACCTGCGCTGTATATCGGATCGCGTCCCAAAAGTGGGAGGAGAGAGCAAAAGAGTGGGAGAGAGACAGCAAAAGAGAGGGGGAGAGAGCAAAAGAGAGGGGGGAGTAGGGAAATAGGGTGGTAGTTGGATGGGGATGATGGATCAAGAGAAAATGTTTGAGGATAGGTGTAATTAGTGCATGTTTAAGAGATGAGGGAAATATACCAGTGCTGAAGGAGAGATTAAAAATATGTGTGAGGATCGGAGTAAGAGTAGGAGAGAGGGAGGGCAGTAATTGTGAGGGAATGCAATCAAGGGGACAGGTAGTGAGGTGAAAGGGGATATAAGGGCATAATCTATCATATGACAAAGATGATAACCTTTTACTTGCGCTTATAAACAGTAGCCAATTAACATTTTAACCATGCCTCAACCATTGAATTTGTGAGTTATATCTTATTTGCTCATATATTAAAATAAAAACTGTTATCCTATAATATAAAAGGCCAAGTGTGTTTGTCAGAAGCTGTCATGGGCAGTAGAGACTGCGCGAGGACAAACACACCTGGCCTTCAACAGACTGACCTGGCATCTGGGGTCAACCAGGTGTGAGAGGGGTGTGACGTGGGCGAGCCGGACGTGACGGGGACGGGGTCGAATGGTGCCGGGCGGGATGGGTGTGATGTGGGCGGGGCCGGACGGGGCCATGCGGGCATGAGAGAGCTCAAAAGAGGGGACATAGAGAGAGCAAAAAAGAGGGAGAGGGAGGGAAATCTAAAGAAAGGGGAGAGAGAGCAAAAGAGAGGGAGAGAGACAACAAAAGAAAACGAGAGGGGAGAGAGAACAAAAGAGAGGGGGGGAGCGCAAAAGAGGGGAGAGAGAGACAGAGAGAGCGCAAAAGAGAGGGGGAAAAGAGGGGGAGGGATAGAGAGCAAAAGAGAGGGGAGAGAGAGAGGGCAAAAGAGAGGGGGAGAGAAAGAGCAAAAGAGAGGCGGAGAGCGCAAAAGAGAGGCGGAGAGTGCAAAAGAGAGGGGAGAGAGAAAGAGCGCAAAAGAGAGGGGGTAAAGAGAGAGAGCAAAAGAGAGGGGTGAGAGCATAAGAGAGGTAGAGAGATAGCAAAAGAGAGGGAGAGAGAGAGCAAAATAGTGGGAGAGAGAGAGCAAAAGAGAGGGAGAGAGACAGCAAAAGAGAGGGAGAAGAAAGACACCAAAAGAGAGTGGGGAAAAAGAGCAAAACAAAGGGAAGAAAGAGAGCACAAGAGGGGGGATAGAGAGAGAGCTGCTTTAGACCGCTGCTTCATAACTGCTGTTTCTGGTGAGTCTGAAGACTCGCCAGAAACACGGACCCACAAGCTCCATACGGAGCTTGATAAATGGGCCTCACTGGGTGGACTTTTATCCAGGTCATTTGTAAATTCATATATCATTTTTTATATATTGTAGATGTATATGTGACCAATTATATATATATATATATATATATATATATATATATATATATATATATATATATATGGAGTAAGGCAAGAGAAGTTACCAGCGCTAAATTATACCTAATATTCTAAATGGACAGAGAGTGGTATAGAGAGTAGTCTAATGAAACTACCTGGTCGTTCAAATGGTAGTGCAGCTTGAAATGATCCAAGTGTACCCTTGTCACTTATAGAAATGTTAACATAAAAGAGAAAAAATCATATACAGAGTTCAGCGCAACAATTACCATATATAAATTATTATTCTATTATAAGGCGTACTAATACTGATAAAGTCTTAGTATAAATATACTGTTCGTTGGTAAGAAAAGCCTACAGAGTCTTTTCTGCTTTCAATATTAATCTGGAATATGATCTACAGCATTCACTACAGTAGATGTCTCCTTACCAGATTTACCCTCAATCATATGAGGTAATGAGTGGTCACGAAAAGGTAAACTCAGGTGATTCTGGAGCAGTGGTGGTGTGTTGTCTGTGACCGTTTTCCACAGGAGAGTGTGGGTACTCTGTTCTTGTGCGTGCCACTTGCTGAATGGAAACTTCCAATGGATCTTTTCCTTATGTTGAGGAACTTGTCTGTGGTCTCTCAGGAGTATGGTATTATCCCAGTTCGATAATTTATAGAAGAAAAGAGGACAAAAGAGACATAGCGTAATACTGTATACAAAGTGTTAATTTATTACAGTGATTTAAACGATACACACTTACATTTAAAAACCTCAATCCATGATGAGGTAAGCATTCAAATATTTAAAATAGTAAAAAGGTGTAGATTGAACCAGGTCAATCTAATGGTGCAGAGCTTGATACTGAATGACTTGATTACCGGTGATTTATATCCGTTAATACACACACAGTCACTTGTATTTGATGATAGAAAATTGCAGTGCACTTGCAATAGTCAAATAGTGTGACTGAAAAAATCAATGTTGTGGGATTAAAGAGCCACTATTTATCCTGTTGTTCACTGACAGGCTATGTTGTTTTGAGCAAGTAAGTTGCCTGCTGTAATGCGAGAGGCTTGGAGTATGGCAAGCAAAAAATGAGCCGGACCGCTGGATATAGTTAGACTGCACTGCCACTATTCAAAAGACCTTACGCGTTTCGAAGTGTGTCCGTATGGTACTTCTTCGTCAGAGGTAATGTGGTTGTGCAGTGGGTCCGGTGTTCTATTTATACCCGATAAAGGGGAGTGGCTATGCTACGTCTTATTTGTACGTCAGTGCGTAGCGGTCCGCTCGTGCCAATCCTGAGCCTTGATATGAATGTATCCATGGTAACGGTAATCGCCGAACCTTAAATTTATCGGAACTGTAAGCGATGATTGAAAGTAAATTTTACTGGAATAACAACTTTGTTTATTTTATACAATTGTTGGTGTAGTTTGGTAATTTCACTGCTGATAATAGTAAATGTTTGAAGTTCACATTAAAATGGAAACTACATTATTTGTTCGGCGTCTGCGGTAACCATGGTAACCTCTTTGTTGATATTTTGAAAAATATTTGCTCTTTAAATGTTAAGAGCTAGGAGCTCTATTACTGATAGTCGTAACTCTATGTGGGATAGTATTCTCTTATACGTGTCTTTCTTTTTACATGCAAATAAAAGAATTTGTTAAAAAGATTTATTTCTTTTCTTCTCCTTTCTTTCTTACGTACGGTCAAAAAACTTATTATAGTGTTTACCCTAATAGTACTAGATGGATCTTATTGTGCTTCTAACTCATGAGTGGGGTTATTTCTAAAGTATTTAAATAAACGAAAGGAAAAGAAAGGGAGGAGGATTATTCCGTAACTGATAGTACCCCAGTTATGGGTCCCAGTGATGTAATTATTGATATTATCCACAGACTGTGTTGTATCCTGACTGTTTCTAGCAGGACTTTGAACTAAACTTTTTTATCTGCCTTCAAAACGAAAATAAAACATGATTTCTAATTAGTTGATGTAACTTTTTTGTATATTTTGTATCAATAAGTATTTGATTGGAACTTTATTAAAAAATTATTATTATATATATATATACACATATTTGCCTATCCAAAGAGCCATATGTCTTATATTTGTGTGTTCCTATGTGCAATTTTATTTGTATATACTGGTCTTTAGACTAAGATTCTATCATAATGTCTAGTTAATTATAAAAAGGCTGCTAAGTCGATTTCTTCGTTTAGGCCTTTGGGAGTTAGAGTACCCATATAGTAAATCCAAAATGATTCTCTTTGCCTTAGTAGATTGAATCTATCTCCTCCTCTTTTGGAAATTGGACATGTTCTAAAATTGTACCCTTAAGGAGTTGGGGATTTTGTTGGTGAAATTTCTTAAAATGCTTGGGTACACTGTGATCTTTGTGTCCATTTTCAATTTTTTTGAGATGTTCCAACAGACGAGTTTTGTAAGGTCTTTTTGTGAGTCCTATGTATTGTTTTTTACATGGGCACTCCAAAAGATATACCACAAAAGTGGTTTTACAATTTGTTAGTTTATTTATTACACATTTTTTGTGTGGGTATGTGTTCGATTGGACTGATTTGGTAGGCTTTGATTGGTCTGTTAGCCATTTTTCCCCTGCTCTCTGTTTTATTTGGCTAGGGGCCAGCATTTGTTTGAAATTCCTGTTTTTCTTAAAAATTAATTTCGGTACATTCCCAATTGTATTTTTTAGAAATTTATCCTGAAGAAGAATTGGCCAGTATTTCTTTAGGATTCTTCCGAAAATACACAAGGACCAACAGAAACCTCCTGGACGTCCTATAGTTTCGGGGATAGATTCGCTTACAGCTAGATTATCACAATATGTGGACTTCTTTTTGAAACCACTTGTGCCCCTCCTGAAATCTTACATAAGAGACTCTACGGATCTGATAATAAAATTAAAAGATCTAGAATGGAAAAATTCATATAAATGGATGACACTAGATGTGTCTTCCCTCTACACCTGCATTCCCCATGAATTGGGGATAGAAACCATCGCACGTACCCTGTCGAGAACTCAACTAACTAATTCACATCAGAATTTCTTAAAGGATAGTATCCGATTTGTTCTCGAAAAAAACGACTTTCTGTTTGACGGAAAATTCTTTCTTCAGATTAGCGGGACAGCCATGGGTACAACCATGGCCCCCAGTTATGCTAATCTCTATATGGGAGAATGGGAAGATACCCATGTATATAACAACAACCCGTTTGCAGCCAACATAATATGGTGGGGCCGGTACATAGATGACATTATAGTCATATGGAATGGAGAAAATAACAGTTGTCAAGAGTTTATCAAACATCTGAACTTGAACCAAATGAATTTAAAATTCACCTCCAAGATCTCAGAAATATGCATAGAGTTTCTTGATTTGGTACTTTTCCAAGAGGGCGGCAAAATCATGACAAAATTATTCTCCAAAGAGACAGACTGCAATGGCTATCTACAAGCAGATAGCGGCCATTACAAACCATGGATAAACAACATCCCGTTCGGACAATTTCAACGCATTAGAAGAAATTGTACCAAACTAACTGACTTCAACCAAGAATCTGAAAATCTCAAACAGAAATTTATACAGAAAAAATACCCCAAAAAATTGATAGAGTCTTCTTTCAAAAGGGCAAAAATGCTAGAGAGAGACCATCTTTTAAATAAAAGTCAGAATAAAAATAAACAAACATCTAATAAGAACATCAGCCTAGTAACTACCTTTAACGAAGCAGCACCAGAGATTAGAAGAATCCTAAAGAAATACTGGCCAATTCTTCTTCAGGATAAATTTCTAAAAAATACAATTGGGAATGTACCAAAATTAATTTTTAAGAAAAACAGGAATTTCAAACAAATGCTGGCCCCTAGCCAAATAAAACAGAGAGCAGGGGAAAATTGGCTAACAGAAAAAAGTAAAGGATTCTTCAAGTGCAACAGACTTAACTGTAAAAGCTGCGAACACGCATATGACCAATCAAAGCCTACCAAATCAGTCCAATCGAACACATACCCACACAAAAAATGTGTAATAAATAAACTAACAAATTGTAAAACCACTTTTGTTGTATATCTTTTGGAGTGTCCATGTAAAAAACAATACATAGGACGCACAAAAAGACCTTACAAAACTCGTCTGTTGGAACATCTCAAAAAAATTGAAAATGGACACAAAGATCACAGTGTACCCAAGCATTTTAAGAAATTTCACCAACAAAATCCCCAACTCCTTAAGGGTACAATTTTAGAACATGTCCAAGTTCCCAAAAGAGGAGGAGATAGATTCAATCTACTAAGGCAAAGAGAATCATTTTGGATTCACTATATGGGTACTCTAACTCCCAAAGGCCTAAACGAAGAAATCGACTTAGCAGCCTTTTTATAATTAACTAGACATTATGATAGAATCTTAGTCTAAAGACCAGTATATACAAATAAAATTGCACATAGGAACACACAAATATAAGACATATGGCTCTTTGGATAGGCAAATATGTGTATATATATATATATATATATATATATATATATAATATTTTTTTTAATAAAGTTCCAATCAAATACTTATTGATACAAAATATACAAAAAAGTTACATCAACTAATTAGAAATCATGTTTTATTTTCGTTTTGAAGGCAGATAAAAAGTTTAGTCCAAAGTCCTGCTAGAAACAGTCAGGATACAACACAGTCTGTGGATAATATCAATAATTACATCACTGGGACCCATAACTGGGGTACTATCAGTTACGGAATAATCCTCCTCCCTTTCTTTTCCTTTCGTTTATTTAAATACTTTAGAAATAACCCCACTCATGAGTTAGAAGCACAATAAGATCCATCTAGTACTATTAGGGTAAACACTATAATAAGTTTTTTGACCGTACGTAAGAAAGAAAGGAGAAGAAAATAAATAAATCTTTTTAACAAATTCTTTTATTTGCATGTAAAAAGAAAGACACGTATAAGAGAATACTATCCCACATAGAGTTACGACTATCAGTAATAGAGCTCCTAGCTCTTAACATTTAAAGAGCAAATATTTTTCAAAATATCAACAAAGAGGTTACCATGGTTACCGCAGACGCCGAACAAATAATGTAGTTTCCATTTTAATGTGAACTTCAAACATTTACTATTATCAGCAGTGAAATTACCAAACTACACCAACAATTGTATAAAATAAACAAAGTTGTTATTCCAGTAAAATTTACTTTCAATCATCGCTTACAGTTCCGATAAATTTAAGGTTCGGCGATTGCCGTTACCATGGATACATTCATATCAAGGCTCAGGATTGGCACGAGCGGACCGCTACGCACTGACGTACAAATAAGACGTAGCATAACCACTCCCCTTTATCGGGTATAAATAGAACACCGGACCCACTGCACAACCACATTACCTCTGACGAAGAAGTACCATACGGACACACTTCGAAACGCGTAAGGTCTTTTGAATAGTGGCAGTGCAGTCTTACTATATCCAGCGGTCCGGCTCATTTTTTGCTTGCCATACTCCAAGCCTCTCGCATTACAGCAGGCAACTTACTTGCTCAAAACAACATAGCCTATCAGTGAACAACAGGATAAATAGTGGCTCCTTAATCCCACAACATTGATTTTTTCAGTCACACTATTTGACTATTGCAAGTGCACTGCAATTTTCTATCATCAAATACAAGTGACTGTGTGTGTATTAACGGATATAAATCACCGGTAATCAAGTCATTCAGTATCAAGCTCTGCACCATTAGATTGACCTGGTTCAATCTACACCTTTTTACTATTTTAAATATTTGAATGCTTACCTCATCATGGATTGAGGTTTTTAAATGTAAGTGTGTAGCGTTTAAATCACTGTAATAAATTAACACTTTGTATACAGTATTACGCTATGTCTCTTTTGAACTTTTTTCTTCTATAAATTATCGAACTGGGATAATACCATACTCCTGAGAGACCACAGACAAGTTCCTCAACATAAGGAAAAGATCCATTGGAAGTTTCCATTCAGCAAGTGGCACGCACAAGAACAGAGTACCCACACTCTCCTGTGGAAAACGGTCACAGACAACACACCACCACTGCTCCAGAATCACCTGAGTTTACCTTTTCGTGACCACTCATTACCTCATATGATTGAGGGTAAATCTGGTAAGGAGACATCTACTATAGTGAATGCTGTAGATCATATTCCACATTAATATTGAAAGCAGAAAAGACTCTGTAGGCTTTTCTTACCAACGAACAGTATATTTATACTAAGACTTTATCAGTATTAGTACGCCTTATAATAGAATAATAATTTATATATGGTAATTGTTGCGCTGAACTCTGTATATGATTTTTTCTCTTTTATGTTAATATATATATATATATATATATATATATATATATATATATATATATATATATATATATATATATATATATATATATATATACATACATACACATGCATTACTTTTATAGTTTTGAACATTGTTTGACTACATTTATACAAGTTCATAACTCATAGCTTTGATCGATGTTACCTCTTCTTGCTGATAGTTACTGTTTTAGACTAGGAGTCATCTCATTACATATGTTGTGATTTCAATAAAAAGGTTGTGTGTGTGTAAATGTGTGCGTGTGTGTATGTATGAGTGTGTGTGTATTATTATTATTATCAGTTATTTGTAGAACACCAACAGGTTCCGCAGCACTAAAGACATGGGTCTAATATGCAAGGTGACAATTATGGAAGACAAAGTAATAGAGGGCCCTGCCAAGAGTTTCAATGTTGTAAATCATCTCTCATGAAAGTGTTCTACAAAGCAACTAGGCTTGTAGGCTTACATGCTAATGGGGTTCAAGGGGATAGTAAGGAACTAAGATAGGAAAATGCTAGTGTATATTATATGCATCCCTAAATAGTAGAGTCTTTAAGGAGCGCTTGAACATTTGAAAACTAGAGGAGAGTCATTTAGAGCGAAGCAGAGAGTTCCACAAAATAGGGGCCAGCCTGGATAAGTCTTGTAGATGAGAATGTGAGGAGGTAACAAGAGAGGAGAAGAGAAGGAGGTCATGAGCAGAGTGAAGGGGATCGGATGGTGAGTATCTGGAGACTAGGTTGGAGATATAGGGTGGAGTGTTGTGGGCGAAATCCAGGTTGCAATGGATCAAGGAGGGAGTTTAATGTGAAGAAATGTGATAAACGTGTATATAAGAGCCTTTCCAGCGAGGGGGAGTAGGGAAATAGGGCGGTAGTTGGATGGAGATGATGGATCAAGAGGAGATTTTTTTGAGGATAGGTGTAATTAGTGCATGTTTAAGAGATGAGGGAAATATACCAGTGCTGAGGGAGAGATTAAAAATATGTGTGAGGATCGGAGTAAGAGTAGGAGAGAGGGAGGGCAGTAATTGTGAGGGAATGCAATCAAGGGGACAGGTAGTGAGGTAAAAGGGGATATAAGCGCATAATCTATCATATGACAAAGATGATAGGCTACTTTGCTCTTCTATTGGTCATGTTGCAACAAGATAATCTGACACATTGTCCCTCTCGATATTGGGCTCTGGATCTGCCCCTGCATGCGGCGCTCCTCTCTTTTGTTCGAATTCTTAGATTGTTCCACTACCCGTGTGAAGAGGAGTGCGGCCTGTCCAGGCCTTTTGATGTACTTTGAACACTTTTGGCATTGACCGTCAGAGCAGTTGCAGGGTCAGGGGTATGATGTTTATGGGGATGATATAGCAGTTACAGGGTCAGTGGTATGATGTGAGTATGGTGATAACAGAGCAGTTGCAGGGTCAGAGTTTTTTTGATGTGTGTATGGGGATGACAAAGAACTTGCAGGGTCAGCGTGTGATGTGGGTAAAGGAATGTCCGAGCAGTTGCAGGGTCAGGGGTGTGATGTGGGTACTGGTATAGAGAAACAGAGCAGTTGCATAGTCAGGGTGTGATGTCGGTATGGGGATAAGCAGTTGCAGGGCTGGGGGTGTGCTTTGGGTACAGGTACGACCGAGCAGTTGCAGGGTCGAGGGTGTGAAGTGATTATGAGGATGACAGAGCAATTGCAGGGTTAGGGTGTAATATGTGTATGGGGATGACAGAGCAGTTGCAGGGTCGGGTGTGTATGAGGATGACAGAGCAGTTGCAGGGTCGGGTGTGTATGGGGATGACAGAGCAGTTGCAGGGTCGAGGGTGTGAAGTGATTATGAGGATGACAGAGCAATTGCAGGGTTAGGGTGTAATATGTGTATGGGGATGACAGAGCAGTTGCAGGGTCGGGGTGTGTATAGGGATGACAGAGAAGTTGAAAGGTTAGGGGTGTTATGTGAGTACAAGAATGACAGAGCAGTTGCAGGGTTAGGGGGTGTGATGGTGGACAAAGCAGCATTGACTGTGAAACATGTTAAGGGAAGGGGGATAGGTTGATGGGGACCTTTTTAATCTCAAGTGGGCCAGTTGTGGCTTTAAAAATAGTAATAGAAAAATGAAAAATAAAAGTCTGCCCTGACCAATTTATCTGCCACTACAATTTCCAATTTACTTCTATTATCAAATTTTCTTTGTTCTCATGTTATTCTTTGTCAAAGAGATATCTAGATAGGCAGTGTGCACATGTCTGCAGCACCACATGACAGGAAATAGTGCTGCCATCTAGTGCTCTTACTAATGTATAACATTCTTGCAAAACTGCTGCCATATAGTGCTGCAAATATGTGCACTCCTAAACTAACCTTCCTGCTTTTCAACAAAAAATCATAAGAAAACGAAGAAAATTTGATAATACAAGTAAATTGGAAAGTTGTTTAAATTTGTAAGTTCTATCTGAATTCTGAATGAAAATTGTTTAGTTTTATGTCCCTTTAATTGCATGTAATTTCAATAATTGGAACATTATGGGGCTGATTTACTAATGTGCGGCGGATATGATCCATACGCTGTCGGCATTTATCATTGCACAAGCATTTCTAGTGCTGTCAGCATTTATCATTGCACAAGCATTTCTAGTGCTGTCGGCATTTTTATCTAAGTGCGGCGGACATGATCCATACGCTGTCGGCATTTATCATTGTACAAGCATTTCTAGTGCTGTCGGCATTTATAATTGCACAAGCATTTCTAGTGCTGTCGGCATTTTTATCTATGTGCGGCGGACATGATTCGCTATAGCAGATCGTGTCTGTCCTCACCTACATAAATAGACCTCACAGAGTTGAGAAATAGACCTTAAAGGGACACTGAACCCAATTTTTTTCTTTTGTGATTCAGATAGAACATGCAATTTTAAGCAAATTTCTAATTTACTCCTATTATCAAATTTTCTTCATTCTCTTTGTATCTTTAATTGAAAAGCAAGAATGTAAGTTTAGATGCCGGCCCATTTTTGGTGAACAACCTGGGTTGTTCTTGCTGATTGGTGGATTGATTTAACCGACCAATAAACAAGTGCTGAACCAAAACAATAACTTAGTTGCAAATAAAGATAGCAAGAGAACGAAGAAAAATTGATAAGAGTCAATTAGAAAGTTGCTTAAAATTGCATGCTCTATCTGAATCACAAAAGAAAAAAATTGGGTTCAGTGTCACTTTAAAGGGATAGTAAAGTCCAAATTAAACTTTCATGATTCTGATAGGGCATGTCATTTTAAACAAATTTCTAATTTACTTTTATCATCAAATTTGCTTTGTTCGTTTGTTATTCTTAGTTGAAAGCTAAACCTAGGTAGGCTCATATGCTAATTTCTAAGCCCTTGAAGGCCGCCTCTTCTATTTGACAGTTTTTCACAGCTAGAGGGCATTAGTGTATTTCATATAGCTAACAGTGTGCTCATGTACGTGAAGTTATTTAAGAGTCAGCACTAATTGCTTGAAATGCAAGTCTGTCAAAAGATCTGAGATAAGGAGGCAGTCAGTAGAAGCTTAGATACAAGGTAATTACAGGGGTAAAAAGTATATTTCTATAACAGTGTTGATTATGCAAAACTGGGGAATGGGTAATAAAGGGATTATCTATCTTTTTTAAATAATACAATTTTTGGTGTTTACTATCCCTTTAAAGGGACATGAAACTCAACATTTTTCCTTTCATGATTTAGGTAGAACATACAATTTTAAACAACTTTCCAGTTTAATTCTATTATTCAAATTGTTTAATTATCTTGGTATCATTTGTTGAAGGAGCAGCAATGCACTACTGGTTTCTAACTGAACACATGAGTGAGCCAATGACAATCTGTATACATATATGCAGCCACCAATCAGCAGCTAGAACCTCGGTTATTTGCTGCTCCTGAGCCTACTTAGATAAACCTTAGATAAACCTTTCAGCAAAAGGAAAACAAAAGAAGGAAGCAAAATAAATAATAGAAGTAAATAGGAAAGTTGTTTAAAATTGTATGTTCTGCCTAATTCATGAATGTCTAATGATGACTATACTGTCCCTTTAAAGGGACATAAACCTGCAGCCACCAATCAGCAGCTACCTTACAGTAGTGCATTGCTCCTGAACCTGTCTAGGAATGTTTTCAAAAAAAGGATACCAAGAAAACATAGCAAATTAGATAATAGAAGTACATAGAAAAGTTGTCTTAAAGTGATTGTTCGATCTGAATTATTATTATTATCATTTATTTGTATAGCGCCACAAAATTCCGTAGCGCTTGGTACAATGATAGGTGTATACAATGACAGGGATTTGTGATAAAATACAAAACATAACAAAACTAAACCAATCTAGTACAGGAGGAAGATGGCCCTGCCCCGGAGAACTCACAGTCTATAGGTTGAGGGTGCAGAGACATAAGGTTTGGGGTAGCTTGCCACATGGAATGTAGTTGCAGCAGTGAGTTAGGCAGTTCAAGAATTATTTTTGTTAGGATGAGAGATGGAGGAGAGATGGTAAGCCTCTCTGAATAGGTGGGTTTTCAAGGAGTGTCTGAAGCTATACAAGGTTGGAGACTTAAGGAGCGGGGTAGAGAGTTCCAGAGGACAGGAATAGCAGGTGAGAAATCTTGGAGACGGGAGTTGGATATAGAGATAACAGGAGAAGAGAGACGTAGGTCAGAGGTTGATCGAAGAGGACAGGATGGGAAATATTTGGAGATGAGAGAGGAAATATAGTTGGGAGTTAGACTATTGAGTGCTTTGTAAGTTAGGGTTAATACTTTAAATAATATTCTGGAGTGTATGGGGAGCCAGTGTAGAGACTGGCAAAGCAGAGCAGCTGATGTAGATCAGCGACTTAGGTGGATGAGTCTAGCTGAAGCATTCATAATAGATTGGAGGTAAGAGAGGCGGTGTTTTTGAAGGCCATTTAGAAGTAGATTTCAATAATCAATGTGTAACAAAATAAGGGAATTAATTAGTATTTCTGTTGTTTTTTTAATAAGCAAAGGCCGAATTCTGGAAATGTTGCATAGGTGTGCATGGGGCAGGATTTGGTAAGCGCTTGTATTTGTGGGTTGAATGTGAGTTCTGAGTCAAGTGACCCCAAGACAGCAGACCCTGGGGAGAGGTATTGAGAATAGAGTCTCCAACCGTCAGAGTCTCCTTATTGCAGACTCTATGCAGCAAGCAAGGATTCACAGAGAAATCTTAATTCTATTTCTTCAGAATCACAGATGGATCATCAAATTCTCAGAGTCATTTCAGTCTTTCAGTATGTCAATGGATGAAACATGGCCTCAGTTATCTAAGAGGTTTGTTTGTAATCCATTATTTAGACAACATTCTCCTTATTGCAGACTCTATGCAGCAAGCAAGGATTCACATAAAAATCTTAATTCTATTTCTTCAGAATCACAGATGGATCATCAAATTCTCAAAGAGTCATTTCATTCCAAATCTGGTGTTTTTGGAAAATAATTTTCGACACCCTCAGGGGTGTAGTATCTCTTGGTCAGCCTCAAATTTAGTTTCTGTGGAAATATTCTCCAAATCTGATTCAGATAAAGTGTCTTTCAGCACGTCAATAGATGAAACTCCTGGGTCACATGGCCTCAGTTATACATGTTGACAAGTGGGCAAGATGGAGGATGCGTCCTTTTCAAGGCCATTTTCTGTCATTTCAAGAAGAGAATCAGTCTCTCACATCAGATTCCATTTCCAGGGTCTTTGAAGAGATATCTCCATTGGTGGACAAAGTCTCAGAATCTTTCCAGAGGACTACCTTTGATGGAGCCCAGTGGGGTCCTACTTCAGACAGACGCAAGCAAATTGGGATGAGGAGCCATCTGCAACAGAAGGTATGCTCTTGGGAAAAGCATCTTCAGTTGCTTTCTTTTCAATCTTCTGGAAATAAGGGTTGTTCATCTTGCTCTTCTACACTTTCTGAAAGGGAATCAGTGGTGTTATCAGACAACAACAGCATACATTCAGTTCCAGGGAGGATCAAGGACTGAGTCAGTTCTAAAGGAAGTAGCTCCAATATTATTTTTTTTGCCCAGCGCAATATTCAACTGATAGCAGTTCATGTTCCAGGTGAAGACAGCGTTGTTGCAGATTTCCTGAGCAGGGAGAGAATTTCATCCATGGAATGGCAAGTCAGCACTCATTTGTTTCATATGATAGTCAACAGATGAGGGATGCCGGACATCAATCTCATGGCCTCCAAGGACAACTATCAAGTTGCCAAGTTTTACAGTTGTGTTCCAACACCTCAGGCATTAGGGATAAATGCTTTTCTACAAAGTTGGCAGTTCAATCTGATTTATGTCTTTCCTCCACTCCCTCTAATTCATCGATTAGTGAGAAGAATTCCAAAGGAAAAAGCGACATTCATTCTGATACTTCCCTTTTGGCCACGCAGGTCATGGTTTTCCCTGGTTCAGAAGATGGCAATTCTTCCACCTTGGCACCTTCCAGTTCATCAGGACATGTTGTGCCAAGGCCCTGTCTATCATCCAAATCTACAGATGTTCAGGCTGATGGCCTGGTTGCTGAGGTCTCCAGACTGTGTTTACAGAATATTTCTTCCTGTTATTGAAACTCTTCTACAAGCTAGGAAGTGTTCAGCTTCTAAGATTTATTCCAGAATTTGGGATGTGTTCTCTTCATGGATGACTAATCATCAAACTTCATCAAATTCTTTTAAGATTTCCAACATTCTGGAATTTTTACATGATGGATTTCTTCGAGGCCTTAAAGCTCGAACTTTAAAGGTTACAGTCTCCAACATCTCTGCAATTTCCAGAATCAAGTGGGCCCAAGAACCTTTAATTGTTAAAAAACTTTCAAGCCTTGGCTCATATTTAACATTTTTCTAAGAATATTATACCTTCCTGGGATTTGCCTTTAGTTCTGGAAACCCCTATGGAAGAACCTTTTGAACCACTTCAAGATGTTTCACTCTGGTTTCTTACCCTGAAGACCATTTTCTTGGTAGCTATTACTTCAGCTTGTCGCATTTAAGAACTCCAAGCTCTTTCAGTAAGAGAATCATGTCTTTCCTTTCATCAAGATAAAGTTGTTCTTCGTACTAAACCGGAATTTCTACCTAAGGTTGTGTCTGGATTCTATAACAACCAAGATATCATCTTACCTTCTTTTCGTCCAACAGAACAACATTTATCCTTCCTAAAGGACCTTGAATGGGTCAAGCTCCATTCAAGAAAACTATTTCCAATTGGATCATCCTGGCTATCTCAACAGCTTACAAGCAAAGAGGAGAACAGGTTCCAAAGGGGCTTAACCCCTTAACGACCAAGGACGTGCCAGGCAGGTCCTACAAGAAACGGTTGTTAATGACCAAGGACGTGCCTGGCACGTCCTCAGGGGTTTCAAGTGCTGGAAGCGATTGTGATCGCTTCCAGCTGCTTTCGGGGTATTGCAGTGATGCCTCAAAATTGAGACATCTATGTGGCTCTCTCTGCATCAGCCAGCGATGGTGCCGATTGTTGTTGGCATGGGAGAGATAGCAGGGAGGCGGGTGGGCGGCCCAGTGCTGGTAGACTTCCTTTCTGTTAGGATGATGGGTCCATCAGCGTACGCAGGGGGTGGGAGGGACCGCTACACTATGGAACAGCTGTAGTGAAAGAGGGAGAGGAGGGTATACGTATTGGCAAAGGGATCTGGGAGGGGGGGTAGGTATTGAGGGGGGCACCTACACTACAGAAAAATTGGGTTTTAATTTTTTTTTGTAAACTGGATGCAGGCAGACAGCTGCCAGTACCCAAGATGGCGGCAAATATGGAGAAGGGGGGAGAGTTAGAGAGCAGTTTGGGGAGATCAGGGAGGTTGGGGGCTAAGGGGGATCCAACACTGCAGAATATATACAGTGGGGAAAAAAAGTATTTAGTCAGCCACCAATTGTGCAAGTTCTCCCTCTTAAGAAGATGAGAGAGGCCTGTAATTTTCCTCATAGGTATACCTCAACTATGAGAGACAAAATGTGGAAACAAATCCAGACAATCACATTGTCTGATTTGGAAAGAATTTATTTGCAAATTATGGTGGAAAATCCTTTGTTATATATCCTTTGTTGGCAATGACAGAGGTCAAACGTTCTCTGTAAGTCTTCACAAGGTTGTCACACACTGTTGCTGGTATGTTGGCCCATTCCTGCATGCAGATCACCTCTAGAGCAGTGATGTTTTGGGGCTGTCGCTGGGCAACACAGACTTTAAACTCCCTCCAAATATTTTCTATGGGGTTGAGATCTGGAGACTGGCTAGGCCACTCCAGGACCTTGAAATGCTTCTTACAAAGCCACTCCTTCGTTGCCCGGGCGGTGTGTTTGGGATCATTGTCATGCTGAAAGACCCAGCCATGTTTCATCTTCAATGCCCTTGCTGATGGAAGGAGGTTTGCACTCAAAATCTCACGATACATGGCCCCATTCATTCTTTCATGTACACGGATCAGTCGTCCTGTTCCCTTTGCAGAGAAACAGCCCCAAAGCATGATGTTCCCACCCCCATGCTTAACAGTAGGTATGGTGTTCTTTGGTTGCAACTCAGCATTCTCTCTCCTCCAAACACGACAAGTTGTGTTTCTACCAAACAGTTCTACTTTGGTTTCATCTGACCATATGACATTCTCCCAATCCGCTTCTGGATCATCCAAATGCTCTCTAGCATACTTCAGATGGGCCCGGACATGTACTGGCTTAAACAGGGGGACACATCTGGCACTGCAGGATCTGAGTCCCTGGTGGCGTAGTGTGTTACTGATGGTAGCCTTTGTTACGTTGGTCCCAGCTCTCTGCAGGTCATTTACTAGGTCCCCCGTGTGGTTCTGGGATGTTTGCTCACCATTCTTGTGATTCATTTTGACCCCAAGGGGGGGAGATCTTGCGTGGAGCCCCAGATCGAGGGAGATTATCAGTGGTCTTGTATGTCTTCCTTTTTCTAATTATTGCTCCCACAGTTGATTTCTTCACACCAAGCTGCTTGCCTATTGCAGATTCAGTCTTCCCAGCCTGGTGGAGGTCTACAATTTTGTTTCTGGTGTCCTTCGACAGCTCTTTGGTCTACACCATAGTGGAGTTTAGAGTGTGACTGTACCAAAAAAGGCAAGATCTAACGATCGTTAGTTTAGAGTGTGACTGTTTGAGGTTGTGGACAGTTGTCTTTTATACTGATAACAAGTTCAAACAGGTGCCATTAATACAGGTAATGAGTGGGGGACAGAGGAGCCTCTTAAATAAGAAGATACAGGTCTGTGAGAGCCAGAAATCTTGCTTGTTTGTAGGTGACCAAATACTTATTTTCCACCATAATTTGCAAATAAATTCTTTCCAAATCAGACAATGTGATTGTCTGGATTTGTTTCCACATTTTGTCCCTCATAGTTGAGGTATACTTATGATGAAAATTACAGGCCCCTCTCATCTTCTTAAGTGGGAGAACTTGCACAATTGGTGGCTGACTAAATACTTTTTTCCTCCCACTGTATATATATATATATATATATATATATAAAAAGATTTTTTATGTAAAAAGACTTTTATTTTAGTACTGGCGGCGGTGACAATTGTGAGGTGGGGGAGAGAAGAGAGCTGTTTGAGAGGGGTCAGGGAGGGATCAGGGGGTGGGATGTGTAAGGTGGGAGGCTGATCTCTACACTAAAGCTAAAATTAACCCTACAAGCTACCCAATTAACCCCTTCACTGCTGGGCATAATACATGTGGAGCGTAGCAGCATTTAGCTGCCTTTTAATTACCAAAAAGCAACGCCAAAGCCGTATATGTCTGCTATTTCTGTACAAAGGGGATCCGAGAGAAGCATTTACAACCATTTGTACCATAATTGCACAAGCTGTTTGTACATAATTTCAGTGGGAAACCTAAAGTTAGTAATTTTAGATTAGGATTTTTAATTTTGGTAGTTTAAAGGGACACAAAACCCATCAAAAAAGAGACCTCCAATAGCAAGATCAATATAAATACAAACTTTTTGTAATTATCATTGCACTTCTTATTTGTAAACTTTATGAGAAATCTTCATCCGAAATTTTAAGGGGTTGCTCAAATGATTATAGCGGGGCAAACGATTCTCAGCATAACATATGTTAATTTTACCAATGACAAAAGATCAGCAAACACCTTACATGAGCTTGAATGTATGCAATGCATCGTCTTATATACAAAGAAGCAGCTTCTATACAATCATGAAAAATAATAAAATTAGAAATTTAAAAATATTATTGTAAAAAATAATAATAATATAGGAGATAAATAATAAAGACAGAAAGGAGTACATAGACCAAATATCTCAACCCAGTTTGGAATTCTTATATGTTGATAATATAAAGACCTATTCTCTAGGACCTATAGTAATAAGTAATTCTGATATTACTACTCCTATCTGTGCCTATAAGTGCCACATTTAATCTCCCTATTTAAACCAAACATTGAAGTCTATGATCCCCTATGGTTTAAAAATGGAGATTACATGTGGCACTTGCTTATAATGACTGTGGTCCATCTGAAAATTCAGGTGGAGTTAACCCAAAAAATTTTTTTTAGCATCATTAACTTTAGACTTTTTTCATCTCATTTGAGATTAGTTGTGAGTTTTTGTTTATCAGATAGGAGCAATAATATCAGCATTACAAATTAATATAGGTCCTAGGGATTAGGTCTTTATATTATCAACATATAAGAATTCCAAACTGGGTGGAGATATTTGGTCTATGTACTCCTTTCTGTCTCTATTATTTATCTCCATTATTATTATTTTTTACGATATTTTTACATTTCTAATTTTATTATTTTTCATGATTGTATAGAAGCTGCTTCTTTGTATATAAGACAATGTATTGCATACATTCAAGCTCATGTAAGGTGTTTGCTGATCTATTGTTATTGGTAAAATTAACATGTTATGCTTAGGATCATTTGTCCGGCTATAATCATTTTAGCAACCCCTTACGATCTCAATATGAGTGCTAGCCACTAGATGGCATACTATATCTCGTGAGATTTGCTTTAAATAGAAGATTGGCGATTTGGATCAACGGGCCAAGTGGAAGGGTGGAGCCCGAAACATGCGTCGCCTGTGTGTGTTACGTAAGACGCCAGACTGAGCTGATGCAAGCGGGACCTTTGAAACCATTGTGATGCTTCTGTGATGCCTTGCATGTGAAATGGTGTTTCCTAAAATTAAAGGGTATTACTTGTTGTCTGGATGGCATACCGTGCTGGTGAGGAGGATCATCTGTGCATAAACTCCCAGAGGATTGGGTGAGATCACTCATAGAGCGGAGTTTGTTCCTTTCTTACCAATTGCTGCTGCATACTTACACCTTGCATGTGATAGTTATGCTGATGACATCGGTACCTACATTAACCCCACGCTTGTAACAAGGTAATCCTTTTGCATGAACTGCTTAATCAATCTGCTTAAAAGCTTTGCATCTCTAAACCGCTAGCACATAACCCCCTTGCTTCTATATTCAAGCTTTCAGTTTACCTATTTTGTAAAAAATGGGAAGGGGGCGCCTACGGCGATCTGGTGTAGAAGTGATTAATCAATTGGTGTGACTAATAGAACAAAAATCTAGTAACATAAAATTAAACAGGTTACAAGTTGTAGTTATCAATATTAATTTTGCTTTTAGCAAATTTAGAATTGTAGAATGTACTTAGTATAATTAAGTGTAAATTACGAAAATCCGGGTTAATGATTAAGTGCAATTGTAAATTGTGCAAATCTGAGCTAATACTATATAAGTGCAAACAATGGCAATTTTGCTAATAGTATATAAGTGCAAACTAGCAATTGGGTGTAAGTATATAAAAACGCTGGTATATAAGTGCAAAATATAACAATTGTGCTAATGCTATATAAATGCAAAAATGGCAATTTCATGTTAGGATAAAAACGCTGTGTCTATAAAAGATTGACCGTTTTAGACAAGGAAAAACTCTCTTTATGAATATAAATACTCTTACGTATTAGTAGGCTTTAGGTAATATTTCACTTCTAGTAATAATATAGTGATTACCTTTGTATTAATGTACTATAATGTTTTTTTCAAATCCAATGTGAAGATACAAGGTATATAATTTATACAGCGGTAAAATGTTAAGTGTATTCCAATTAAGAAAACCGTTGCTAAATCGTAAGTAAAAGTTTGGGACTGGATTGGATTCAAATTCCAATTTTAATCACAGTCTGTGAGACAAGTAGAAAAACAAATATAGATATACAATATACTATAAATGATTTCTTAAAAACTATGTTAAATATATCCCAAAAAAGACACCGGTGTCTAAAAAAAAGTAAAAACAAGGTAAAAGTGTAAGCCAATATGATTCTAATTATTACAAATTACAAGTCAATATGAATCAGACTTCTGTGGCAATTCTGAAGAGCAATTATGTCTTGTGGCTAGATCTTTGTATCCTTTTTAGTGTGTAATTGATCTCACGGTTTATGGCGGATACTATGTATCAGTCTAATAGTGACTTCTCAAGTTAGTAATAGAGTCATTCAATAGTCCCAATTTTTGGGTAAAGGTGTGATTTCTTAGTACTCAGTTTGTATTTGTGATAATAGATTGTTGGGGTATAATTTCACGGTACCTTACTGTCTTTACACACCTTTTCTTCTGCTGTGTCTCCTACGGCGTCTGGATCGAGTGTTTTTTTGCCTTCGGTTTTTAGCTTGGTCATGTGGACCTGACTGGTCAATCGTTGTAAGCGTTACCTTGGATAGTGGCGCGCACTTCGTTAATAGGTTCCTGCTATTCACTTGTAATTCTCTGCTTCTCCCACAGTTCCTTAGATCCTCCACTTTCTCTTTGTATATACGCCAGGTCTAGATGCAGCGGTTCTTGGAGCTATTGCTGTAGATATTTGTGTAAGATATTGGATCACATCCACGTGTATCGGCTTCCTCAAAGCCTTTATCAAGATAACCAATAGCTTTCATTGTAGTCCTTTTATAAGAGTTCCGTTTTAACCCCTTCTTATTTTGATTAGATTTATATTTAACCACTTCAGGTCTTGAATAGAGTTTATTCATCATCAATTTCATCAGTTCTTTATTTCGTTCTGATTTAGAAGTTGTACTATCTTGTATTTTATTGTCATATTGGCCCCAAGTTATCAAGGTCTGGGGGACCTGATCCGACACTGTGGATCAGGTCCGCCAGACCTCGCTGAATACGGCGAGCAATAAGCTCGCCGTATTCAGCATTGCACCAGCAGCTCACAAGAGATGCTGGAGCAACGCCGCCCCCTGCTGACTCGCGGCCAATAGGCCACCAGCAGGGGGGTGTCAATCAACCTGATCGTACTCGATCGGGTTGTATTGTTGCGATGTCTGTCCGCCTGCTCAGAGCAGGCGGACAGGTTATGGAGCAGCGGTCTTTGTGACCGCTGCTTCATAACTGCTGTTTCTGGCGAGTCTGATGACTCGCCAGAAACACGGGGCATCAAGCTCCATACGGAGCTTGATACATATGCCCCATTGGCTTATTTACCTTAAATTATTATGTATAAAAAAAACATTAATAAAAACCACTGATTAAAACATTATTAAACATATAATCTAAACACATTATTTAAAAAAACATTTTATTTAAAAAGACTAAACTGATTGCTAACACTACTAGTTACCACAAATTCCTTCAATATCGTTTTTCGCAGGTGAATTTATTACTTTCTTTACTTCTTTAAGTAAGAAATGTCTTAATTCATATTGGATTATAAAGGACTAATTACGCCTAAAAGAACATATCCTTAGTTGTAGGAACACACACACATTTCTAAATAATAATAGTTGAGCAGATTAAATTAAATAGGGTCATAACATATTTGGGTATTAGTGTCATCCTTAATTATTATCCTCTATACATTTCTTAGTACATGGAGGAACCTTTACTATACTACATACTTACTGGCGGACTATTGTCCTTAAAGGGACATAATACTCATATGCTAAATCACTTGAAACTGATGCAGTATAACTGTAAAAAGCTGACAGGAAGATATCACCTGAGCATCTCTATGTAAAAAAGGAAGATATTTTACCTCCCAATTTCCTCAGCTCAGCAGAGTAAGTTCTGTGTAAAAAGTTATACTCAGCTGCAGCCCATGAACAGCAGCCAATTAGCATCAGCAGTGCTGAGGTCATGAACTCTTTTACTGTGATCTCATGAGATTTCACTTAACTCTCATGAGATTTCATAGCAAACTTCCTTTAAACTGAATAGGGAAATAACATGAGAGTGCACGAGGCTCATCGCTTCGGCTGTCCCGGGACAGACATACTGATTTGCTGCTTAGAAGTCCTTTACAATGGGATGTGGCTACTGAGAAACTTTTGAGGTAAAATCTCCTTCTTTTTTACATAGAGATGTTCAGGTGATATTTTCTAGTCAGCTTTTTACAGTTATACTGCATCACTTTCAAATTTTTAAACATTTGGGTATTATGGCCCTTTAAGTGCTGGTATTACATCTTACACCTTGCATGTGACAGTTATGCTGAGGACATCGGTACCTACATTAACCCCACGCTTGTAACAAGGCAATCCTTTTGCATGAACTGCTTAATCAATCTGCTTAAAATCTTTGCATCTCTAAACGGCTTGCAGATAACCCCCTCTGCATCTATATTCAAGCTTTCAGTTTACCTATACTTTGAAGACAAGCGCTGTCTAAAACTGGACATTCTTGATAAGGGCTTGGCTCACTTTATGTCATGGACTGACGTCTATTAGAATTTTTTTATGACTGAGGACACCCAGTGATACTGTTTTTTACTGTGTTTTTGCATCCTTGAAGAATTGTGCATTACATATGTATTTTCACTATTGTATATTAAATAAGTTATTTTTTCACTTCAGCATACATATGACTAGATATGACCTTTATTTGCATACTGACTCCTTGTTAGTGCGGGACACTTATATTTATTTTCATTATTACTTTGAGGTGTCTATTCTGGAGAACACCTTGGTCCTGGGCATTACTACCTTTGCATTATATTTTTTACTTTTCAATTGAACCTTACACTTTAGTGCTTATCCATAATTTTGTATATATATATATATATATATATATATATATATATATATATATATATAGCATTCAAATATTACCATCTTCTAACCTGACCTATTGAAAGCAAATGCAGAATTCTGAAATGTTGCCATTGTGTAGTAAATAAACACATTTTTTTTTTTAAATCAAAGTTTTTTATTTAAGGTATTTAGCAATACAAACTGTATGTCAGTACAACAGGCGCATCAACTCTATGACATAAAAAAGAGAAAACAATAAAGAAAAACAACACTCCTCTGTATACAATACACCTCAGAGATAATTCACCTAAATTTCAAGGCAACATTTCAGAAAATAGATAAACATACATAATATATCATAACATATATGAGGGCTACAATAGTCATTACTAATACAAGAGTGATGGGCCAGTTTGATACCTTAAACTTTTTGTATATTTTCAGATTTACTGATGTACCTCTTTACAAGAATAGACTGCCTATTAGAGAGATAATTTAAACTGAAATATTTAGAATAGTGGCAAATAATATGGTAGGTACAATACTTTATAATCATGCAACAAACTGCCTAAATGAAAGGTGGCGGATTAATACCGCAAAAATAAATTCACCATATTGGGTGAATAAATAATATCCCATGCAAATAATATAACAAAATTGAACTAGAAAGTAGGTACTAGCATAATACATTTTAGGTGATTTAAAAAGATAGCCCCCTTCAGTAGCTCTCACTCTTTGCAAGGTGGGGTTTATAAAACTTGAGGCAACAGGGGATAAGATTAAATATGGTACCATATAGTAGATATTATCGTGGCTAAAGAATGACTGGCATCAAAATAAACATAAATACTTTTAGGGAGGGGGAACATTCTCTTATTTAAATAAAAATGAATTACACAACTAGTGTGGGCTGTAAGGGCTCTTGCATGGATCCCCTGAATATGTGGGCCCATCATATAGAGAACTTTGAAGACATATCTTATTTGTATAGCATTTGCTAATCTCATCTGAATGGGTACATAAATACAAAACCCATGTTGGTCAGAATAATTGAAAATAATTGTTTGGGCCCTCAACTACACCTCAGACTAGAGAGTCGTCATTAACAAATTGAGAGCAATACAGTCAAACCGCCAATATGACCAAGGTTATATAAAGCAAAATCCTAGATAATGCAATCTCCTGTAACACTTTTCTAAATAAAAGATATCTCCAACTAAGCCAGTTGCGGGGGCTCAGTCATCCAGTCTCATAATTAGGAAGTCATCAATATCTTTTGGGGGTCTGTCAAGCATAATGATTCCATCTGTACCAGGACAAAGTTATCCGATCCCCCTCCTGACGTTGCTAATCTTATTACCCATGTAGTTTGAGCTCCAAATGGAGGACAAGATGAGCGAGTGTAGGCAGATGGGCTCTTCAGATTGCGACTGAGGCACCGGGGTTGAAAATTGTAGGTAAGTATGAAGGCTCAAGATCGCATCGGTCACTGATAGTGAATGGCCCACATGAAAATGCAGGTCTCCGGTCAGCAACGGAACATCGGGTAACATTGCACAGTATATCGGATGGTCGGCCGCACCCATCCGCACTAGTTTCTGCTTTCCCTTGATTCCGCTCCCAATCCCGGAGAGAATATAGGTAGGTAAGTCCAGTCTGTTGCGGTGCCATAAGCCAGCTTCCTGCAACTTTATGTTTGGAGCCCTCTGTGGAACTAAGTTGATAGGAGTATTCTCTACTATACTGAGAGAAGGCTGCGGTTGGCTATGCTGCAAGTCAAGCTCCTTTGCAGTCGCCATTAACAAATTAGTCTCCTGCTTCTTTTGAGGGCGGGCTTTTACAAGTTGTATTAGGTGGGTAAAATTAGCGTCTATTTTTTATATTTTCAGATTTACTGATGTACCTCTTTACAAGAATAGACTGCCTATTAGAGAGATAATTTAAACTGAAATATTTAGAATAGTGGCAAATAATATGGTAGGTACAATACTTTATAATCATGCAACAAACTGCCTAAATGAAAGGTGGCGGATTAATACCGCAAAAATAAATTCACCATATTGGGTGAATAAATAATATCCCATGCAAATAATATAACAAAATTGAACTAGAAAGTAGGTACTAGCATAATACATTTTAGGTGATTTAAAAAGATAGCCCCCTTCAGTAGCTCTCACTCTTTGCAAGGTGGGGTTTATAAAACTTGAGGCAACAGGGGATAAGATTAAATATGGTACCATATAGTAGATATTATCGTGGCTAAAGAATGACTGGCATCAAAATAAACATAAATACTTTTAGGGAGGGGGAACATTCTCTTATTTAAATAAAAATGAATTACACAACTAGTGTGGGCTGTAAGGGCTCTTGCATGGATCCCCTGAATATGTGGGCCCATCATATAGAGAACTTTGAAGACATATCTTATTTGTATAGCATTTGCTAATCTCATCTGAATGGGTACATAAATACAAAACCCATGTTGGTCAGAATAATTGAAAATAATTGTTTGGGCCCTCAACTACACCTCAGACTAGAGAGTCGTCATTAACAAATTGAGAGCAATACAGCCAAACCGCCAATATGACCAAGGTTATATAAAGCAAAATCCTAGATAATGCAATCTCCTGTAACACTTTTCTAAATAAAAGATATCTCCAACTAAGCCAGTTGCGGGGGCTCAGTCATCCAGTCTCATAATTAGGAAGTCATCAATATCTTTTGGGGGTCTGTCAAGCATAATGATTCCATCTGTACCAGGACAAAGTTATCCGATCCCCCTCCTGACGTTGCTAATCTTATTACCCATGTAGTTTGAGCTCCAAATGGAGGACAAGATGAGCGAGTGTAGGCAGATGGGCTCTTCAGATTGCGACTGAGGCACCGGGGTTGAAAATTGTAGGTAAGTATGAAGGCTCAAGATCGCATCGGTCACTGATAGTGAATGGCCCACATGAAAATGCAGGTCTCCGGTCAGCAACGGAACATCGGGTAACATTGCACAGTATATCGGATGGTCGGCCGCACCCATCCGCACTAGTTTCTGCTTTCCCTTGATTCCGCTCCCAATCCCAGAGATAATATAGGTAGGTAAGTCCAGTCTGTTGCGGTGCCATAGGCCAGCTTCCTGCAACCTTATGTTTGGAGCCCTCTGTGGAACTAGGTTGATAGGAGTATTCTCTACTATACTGAGAGAAGGCTGCGGTTGGCTATGCTGCAAGTCAAGCTCCTTTGCAGTCGCCATTAACAAATTAGTCTCCTGCTTCTTTTGAGGGCGGGCTTTTACAAGTTGTATTAGGTGGGTAAAATTAGCGTCTATTTTCTGATCTAGTGCAGCCAAAAGGGCTTGTAGCTCATTAGGCGATGTCACATCCATGTCTACAAAGAGCTGTACTCTCTAGTATTGGTAACGGGATATGTCTGCTTTACCCAGCAGACTGGGGGGGGGAAATTCTGATGAAAAATAAAGGCCGCTGCTGTGCCCATCCAGACACCCTAAACGATGATTCTACATAAACGATCTGCATATATTGGATATCGATCAGTCCAGCTGTGCTTCAGGCTCCCAATTCTGTAAGAAGAAACTCCGGTCCTCTAGTTGGTGAACAAATAAACAACATATTCTTTTTAAGAGGCCCGGAGCTCCTGCATTTTGCATCTGGATATGGCGGCTGCTAAGTCACGCCCCCTAAATAAACACATTTTAAATGAGCTGGTGCTTCAGTGAAATGGCTTAAAGTGAATGTAAATTTTGATGCTAAAGTGCCCGGTTTTTAAAAATTCGATTAAAAACAGGGGCACTTTAATTCATCAAAATTTACATTTCACTCCTGTTGTGAAAAAAAACTTACCTTTTAATCTTGACAGCAGCTCCAGCTTCCTCCACCTGTCGCAAAGCCTCTTCCTGGGTCTAAAATAAGGAATCTGGCTTCCTCCAATCACGGCGTTGAATTAGACACTGATTCCCCCGGAGGGGGAAGCCGTGATTGGAGGATGACCTATCCATCATTTCTGACATCAGAAATGGCTTGCGACGACCGGAGGAAGCTGGAGCTGCTGTGAAGATTAAAAGGTAAGTTTTTTTTCACAACAGGAGGGAAATGTAAATTTTGATGAATTAAAGTGCCCCTTTTTTTTAATCGAACTTTTAAAAACCGGACACTTTAGCATCAAAATTTACATTCACTTTAATTAAAACTGTATTACATTTCAGAGTGACCTGCAGAATTTGTTTTCACCAAAAAAAATCTCATTGCAGAAAGTGAAAAAAAGTTCTTCCTCTGGGCACATATACCACACACACTCACAACTGATTATAAAGGCTGATTTGTGTTTGAGTAAAAGAGAAGGGAGCTTAGAGGGTGAACAAAGAATTACATAAGTAATGGAAAAATACAAGTGCCTTATACATAGCTAGTTCAAGAAAGAAAGAGTCTCCCTCTGTATCTCACACAAACTCAATCCCCTCCCCAGTATTTTATATACTGATATATAATATTATTAGAGAAGATCCCTCTGACTTTCACTCCCCCTCCACAGTACCATATATACAGATATATAACACTATAGTGAGGCTCCCTCTGACTCACACATACACCTCAATATTACTTTATATACAGATATATCATATTATAGAAAGGTTTTCTCTGCTTCAAACACAGCCACCTCATCAGTATCTTATATATAATATTTTAGAGAGGTTCCCTCTATCTCACACACACAGCTCCCCCAGTACGTTATATAGAAATATTTAATATTATTGAAAGGTTTCCTCTGCCTCACACACACACACAGCCCCATACCCAGTACCTCATATAGAGATATATAATGTTATAGAGAGGTCCCCTCACATACACACAGACCCATCCACGGTGCCTTATATACATATATATAATATTATAGAGAGGTTCCCTCTGTCTCTCACAGAGTCCCCTCCCCAATACATTATATACAAATATATAATATTATAGAGAAGTTTTCACGGCCTCCCACATATAAATCCCCCTCCCCAGTACCTTATATACAGATATATATTATTATAGAGAGGTTCCCTCTGTCTCTCACAAGCCACCTCCCCAGTACTCTATATACTGTTCTACAATATTATAGAGGTTCAATTTTTCTCACACACAGCCCCCTCCCCAGCACCTTATATACACTTATAAAATATTATAGATAGGTTCTCCACACACACAACCCCCTCTTCAGTACCTAATATAAAGATATATCATTGTATATGGAAGTTATCTCTGCTTCACACGCACACATATTTCCCTCCCCAGTACCATATATACAGTTAAACATTATAGAGATGTCCTCTTCCACACACACACTGTACCTTATATATAGATATATAATTGTATATGAGGTTCTCTCTGCAGGTACTGCAGAAAAATCGTCTGCAGTACCTTTTAAATAAATAGCTATTATCAAAAAGGTATTTATTCTGACACACATAAACAGTTACCTACATAAAAAACACCATACTAAGTGCTGAGACTGTAGCAGCTTATTCCATACAACAGTAACTACATGTCTGCAGCGATCTAATTGCACTGTCTTCCACTGAGCTACCGGAAACTGCTTTTAAACTTCCTGTAGTCCTCTTTCCCGTGTGGCCACAGCAGTCATGTGACATGTGACGTCACAGGTCATTCAGCTCGAAGGGATCTAGTTGCTATTTTAAAAAGTAGTAATATAGCGGTTTCACGAAGGTAAATATGAGCAAATACATAATTGCTTAGTATATACTGTACTAAAGACTGAGTCTGTTTATTAGGCAGCAGGCTCTGGTAGGGAGCTGATGGCCCAAGTGTGAGGCATAGGGAACCTGTGTATACAGTATTATAAATCTATATGTTGCTGGGGAGGGGGCTGTGTGTGAGAGGGAAAGGAAACCTCTCTAAAATATATGTATATCATGTACTGGGGAGAAGTTGTGTGTGAGTGAGAGAGGCAGAGGAATCTATAGTATATTTTTCTATATAAGGTACTGTGGATGGAGTTGTATGTGTGAGGCAGAGGGGAACTCTTTATAGTATTTTAATATGATGCACTGGGGAGGGAACTCTGTGTGAGAGGCAGATGAACCTTTTTATATTATTATATATCAGTAGTTTATATAAGGTGCTGGTGACGGTCCATGAGTATGTGAGGCAGAAGGAACCTCTCTATAATATTATATATCTGTATATAAGTTACTGGGGAGAGGGCTTTCTGTGTAAGACAGAGGGAACCTCTCTATACTATTATATATTGATTTATAAGGTACTGGGGACTCAGGGGGGCTCTGTGTGTGGGGCAGGGGGAACTTATCTATAATATTATTTATAGGTATAGACAAGGGTCTTTCTGTTTAAGAAAGAGGGAACCTCTATATACTATTATATATTGATTTATAAGGTACTGTGGGAGTTGTGCGTGTGAGGCAGAGGAAACCCCTCTATAATATTACTGTATATATCATTCTGTTTACAAGACACTAGGGAGGGAGCTGTGTGTGTATGACAAAGAGAACCTCTCTGTAATATTATATATCTGTATATTAGGTACTGTAGAGGGGATTGTGTGTTTGAGGCAGAGAGAACCTCTCTCTATAATATTAAATATCTGTATATAAGGTACTAGGTAGGGAGCTGTGTGTGTATGGCAGAGGGAACCTCTCTATAATATGATATATCTGTATATAATGTGCTGTGGAGGGGATTGTGTGCATGAGGGAAGCTCTCTATAATATCTTATATCTCCATATTAGTTATCCGGAAAGGGAGTTGTGCGTGTGTGTGTGTCAATTGCTACATAAATATCTATTAGTGTTAAATGTGTACATATAAAGTGCTGTCTGTGTTTGTGTGTTTAAGACATATGGAACCTCTTTATAGTACTGTGTATCTCTACATAAGGGGCTGTAGGAGGGGGTGGTGCATGTGAGACAGGGAATCTCAGTTAAATGTCTGTGTATAAGGTGCTGGGTTGGAGGTGTGTGGGTAAGACAGATATACAGGGATGTAGAATGTGGCAATGGCTATGATAAATGCATAATTAATTACAAAAAGCTTTATTACATTGTTTTATACACACTGGCACCAATGTCTGCTATATCCCTTTCAATACAGCAGTCTTTTTTTTTTTTTTTAAGTTCTGCAGTGTAGTTCTTAAAAGGACGTAGAACCCACACAATTTATTTCATGATTCTAACAAAGCATACAGTTTTAAACAATTTAGTCTATTATGAAATGTTATTTGTTCTTTTGGTATCCTTTGGTGAAAATCAGGGAGGTAAGATCAGTAGCATGCATCATGCACGTGTCTGCAGCAGTTCTAGTGTTATACTTTTGCAAGAGCACTAGATAGCAGCATTTTTCCTGCCATATTGTCCTCCAAACGTGCACACTACCTACTTAGATATCTTTTCAACAAACACTATTACAAGACGGAAGCAAGTTTGATAATGGAAGTAAATTGGATTTTTCTTTTAAAGTGTATGCTCCCTCTGAATCACAAAAGAACAATTCAACAATGTACTGTACAAGTTTTAAGACAATTGTTACCAATTTGGTCACGTGATCTCATAAAGGTTCATTGCCTCTGTCTGTCTGTCTGTCTGTCTGTCTGTCCTATCTACATGTATCTATAATATGTATATCTATTTATCTGTCTGTCTTTCTGTATCTATAATATGTATATTTCTAATCTATCTATATATTTATTAGTCTGTATCTATATCTATATGTCTGTCTGTCTGTCTGTCTATCTATCTATCTATCTATCTATCTATCTATCTATCTATCTATCTATCTATCTATCTATCTATCTATCTATCTATCTATCTATCTATCTATCTATCTATCTATCTATCTATCTGTATCTATAATATGTATATCTCTATCTGTCTGTATATATAATGTGTATTTATCTTTATAACCAAAATATACACAAATACTCTGTATAGATGTTATTACAAAAATGTGTGAAAAATAGATTAGAACAATAATCCCCTCTATTAATGAACTGCCGTCTCACAGTCTCTCCCAAAAGAACTGTTTCAAATGTATGTGTTGGTAAAGGAGGCGCAGGAAGGACCCGGGGTTCCAATATGTTCAATCAAACTGCTCCAAATCAAAGTGATATCTTCAAATTCGGAATAGCCTCTGTTTGGCACTGGAAATTAAAGTTCACATGTATGTGCAAGCCAAACTCTGTGTGCAAAAATTCAAAATACTCACTGGGAGTCGTTTCCAAACTCAGGCAATTTATTTAGACCAAATGATCCTTCCAAGTAAAATAATACAACTTTTATTGTTGCTCTGTTGCTCAATGCGTTTCAACAAATACAGTCGTCTTTCTCAAGAGCTTTTAACTTACAGAAAAAAACAGAGGAATTGAAATTAAAGAGACAGTCAACACCAGAATTTTTGTTGTTTAAAAAGATAGATAATCTCTTTATTACCCATTCCCCAGTTTTGCATAATCAACACAGTTATAATAATACATGTTTTACCTCTGTAATTATATTGTATCTATGCTTCTGCAGACTGCCCCCTTATTTCAGTTCTTTTGACAGACTTGCATTTTAGCCAATCAGCGCTGACTCCTAGGTAACTTCACGTGCATGAGCTCAATGTTATCTATATGAAACACAGGAACTAACGCCCTCTAATGGTGAAAAACTGTCAAAATGCTTTAGGATTAGAGGCGGCCTTCAAGGTCTAAGAATTAGCATATGAACCTCCTAGGTTTAGCTTTCAACTAAGAATACCAAGAGAAAAAAACAAAATTGGTGATAAAAGTAAATTGGAAAGTTATTTAAAATGACATGCCCTATTTGAATCATTAAAGGTTTTTTGGACTTGACTGTCCCTTTAATTACAAAAATGTGCAAATTGTTAGAAACCGCTTCAGCACAGGGATGTTAATTGCCTGAGTTAAAATGGTTAAAGATCTGCAATTAGTAACATTAAAAAATGTCTTGTTAGTTAATTGTTTAATTAATTTTTGATCATCGCCATTTTCAGTTGGATTAATCAGTTTTATTCACTTTAATTACTTTGTGACCAAGCACAGTGATTCCTGTATCCTGGTCTGTTTATGATGCTCAGATGCGGGTGTTGGATGCTTCTTCTTCATATTTTCCCCTATGACAATGAACTGTACATGAGACCTCTCTCCCTGTGTTTAGGCTGTTACTGTGAAGATCACGTACAATAAACGTCACTGCATTTGTCAGTAAAGGAGAAACATTATAAGAATATCTGACACATTCAGTTGCGCTGAACAAGACGATGTCTGACAAGAACCAAACCTCAGAGCTTCCTGATGCGCAAGGAGGTAAGCAGGACGTCGCTTGCATGTCACCTGGTGCACGCGGAGGTAAGCAGGACGTCATGTGTATGTCACGCTCCGTGTCAATTTGTGCTTAAGTTCAGACAGAGCATATCATTGTAAGAAACTTTTAAATTCACCTCTATCAAATGTATTTTGTTCTCTTGGTTTCCTTTGTTGAAAAATGTATGTACATACCCTTAGCGGCAGCAGTGTACTACTGTGAGCTAGCTGGTGGCTATACAGTAGTCTCCTGTCATTGGCTCCCCAGGTGTGTTCATAGTTATATGCAAGCAATAGAGCAATAATAACGTGTTGTAACATATTAGAACATTTTCTGTGTTTTTCTGTCCTATTAAATTTGCTCTGATTGGTAGATAAGCTGTGTGCACACTGATAACATTGTACCTACCAGTCAATGCTTCTCTTAGCTCTAAGGTCAGCACCAGGCGCTTACACATTGTGCTGATGTAATGTTACAAAAAATGGCTAAAGTAATTTTATTTTTAGGTCAGTGTGTATTGTACAATCTCTTGCACTAGTGTGCTTGAACTGTTTAACACCAGCATACTACTGACGTCTATGCCTCTTTAAAGGGACATTGTACACTAGATTTTTCTTTGCATAAATGTTTTGTAGATAATCCATTTATATAGCCCATCTGGGAGTCTTTTTGTAACATTGTATAGTTTTCTTATTTTTATTAACATTGAGCTGATTTTCAGACTCATAGCCAAGCCCCAAAGTATCAGATGTAGACTCAGGTCTACAGATTCCTGCTGCTATTGTTTGTATAATCTGTCTTTTCATATGCAGGGAAGGGGAAGTGTCTACTCTTTCTGTTTTCTCAGCCCCTTTCACTGGGTGTCCCAGCCTAACCTCATCAACAGTGCTAAACTGGGAGCTTCTAAGTACGTTTTTAAAGGTTTTATACTGGATTTTTTTTATCAGTATTTGTGGATATGCTTCTTGATAGTATTGACTATTACATGCATTTAAATGAAAATTGGTGTACACGGTCCATTTAATTAACTGAATATTTGCTGGTTTAATAAGGTTTATAGACACAGAGCTGTGCATTTATTATAATGTGTATGTGCTGTTGTTTGTCACATACAGGGAGCATTAAATCAGGGGTTTAATAAGGTTTATAGGCACAGAGCTGTGTAGTTACTATAATGTGTAATGTGGTGTTGTTGGTCACATACAGGGAGCACTAAATCAGGCGTTTAATAAGGTTTATAGGCACAAAGCTGTGTAGTTACTATGTGTATGTGGTGTTGTTTGTCGCATACAGGGAGCATTAAATCAGGGGTTTAATAAGGTTTATAGGCACAGAGCTGTGTAGTTACTATAATGTGTATGTGGTGTTGTTTATCACATACAGGGAGCATTAAATCAGGGGTTTTACTGGTTTCTAATGACGTTTCCTACTGTGATGGTCACACTTCTTTTTTTATACTGTCATAGACATAGATCATTACAGATTTATCTAATATCCTATATAATAAAAGGCCAGGTATGTTTGACAGATGCAATCATGCGCAGTAGAGACTGTGCAAGGACAAACATACCTGGCAGTAATGAAGGATCAGTCAGCAGAGAGAGTGGGCGGGAGAGGGTGTGGTTGTGCCGGTGCGGCCGGACGGCTTCGTGTGTGATCTGACGGGAGCGTGGGCGGGACCGCTGCACTGCAGAAAATTGCCCTTGTCCATAGAGGGATGGGGCAGCTATACTACAGAAAAGGGTTTGCTACAGAACAAAAAAAAAGGGACATGGAGGGATGGGGTAGCTACACTACAGAAAAGGGGTTGCAACAGAACATAAAAAATGGGGCAACAACACTACAGAAAAGGGGTTGCTACAGAAAAAATGGGACAGGGAGGGATGGGGCAGCTACAATACAGAAAATTAGTTACTATAGAAAAAAAGGGACAGGGTGGGATGGGGCAACTACACTACAGAAAAGGGGTTGCTACAGAAAAAAAAGGGACAGGGAGGGGTGGGGCAGCTACACTACGGAAAAGGGGTTGCGACAGAAAAAAAGGGACAAGGAGGGATGGGGCAGCTACACTACAGAAAAGGGGTTGCTACAGAAAAAAAGGGACAGGGAGGGATGGGGCAGCTACACTACAGAAAACGGGTTTGGGGGTACTAAATGGCGATCGCGCGCGTGTGTGTGTGTGTGAAACAACATAATTTATGCTTACCTGATAAATTCCTTTCTCCTGTAGTGTAGTCAGTCCACGGATCATCCATTACTTATGGAATATATCTCTTCCTAACAGGAAACTGCAAGAGAATTACCCAGCAGAGCTGCTATATAGCTCCTCCCCTCACATGTCATATTCAGTCATTCGACCAAAGCAGACGAGAAAGGAGGAACCATAGGGTACAGTGGTGACTGAAATTTAATTAAAATTTAGACCTGCCGTAAAAACAGGGCGGCCGTGGACTGACTACACTACAGGAGAAAGGAATTTATCAGGTAAGCATAAATTATGTTTTCTCCTGTTAAGTGTAGTCAGTCCACGGATCATCCATTACTTATGGAATACCAATACCAAAGCTAAAGTACACGGATGAAGGGAGGGACAAGGCAGGAACATTAAACAGAAGGAACCACTGCTTGAAGTACCTTTCTCCCAAAAATAGCCTCTGAGGAAGCAAAAGTGTCAAATTTGTAAAATTTTGAAAAAGTGTGAAGCGAAGACCAAGTCGCAGCCTTGCAAATCTGTTCAACAGAGGCCTCATTTTTAAAGGCCCAGGTGGAAGCCACAGCTCTAGTAGAATGAGCTGTAATCCTTTCAGGAGGCTGCTGTCCAGCAGTCTCATAGGCTAAGCGTATTATGCTACGAAGCCAAAAAGAGAGAGAGGTAGCCGAAGCCTTTTGACCTCTCCTCTGTCCAGAGTAAACGACAAACAGGGAAGAAGTTTGACGAAAATCTTTAGTTGCCTGCAAATAGAATTTCAGGGCACGGACTACGTCCAGATTATGCAAAAGTCGTTCCTTCTTTGAAGAAGGGTTAGGACACAGAGATGGAACAACAATCTCTTGATTGATATTCCTGTTAGTAACTACCTTAGGTAAGAACCCAGGTTTAGTACGCAGGACTACCTTGTCTGAATGAAAAATCAGATAAGGAGAATCACAATGTAAGGCAGATAACTCAGAGACTCTTCGAGCCGAGGAAATAGCCATCAAAAACAGAACTTTCCAAGATAACAGCTTGATATCAATGGAATGAAGGGGTTCAAATGGAACGCCTTGAAGAACATTAAGAACTAAGTTTAAGCTCCACGGCGGAGCAACAGACTTAAACACAGGCTTAATCCTAGTTAAAGCCTGACAGAAAGCCTGAACGTCTGGAACTTCAGCCAGACGTTTGTGTAGAAGAATAGACAGAGCAGAAATCTGTCCCTTTAACGAACTAGCAGATAAGCCCTTTTCTAAACCCTCTTGTAGAAAGGACAATATCCTAGGAATCCTAACCTTACTCCATGAGTAACTCTTGGATTCGCACCAATGTAAATATTTACGCCATATCTTATGGTAAATTTTTCTGGTAACAGGCTTCCTAGCCTGTATTAAGGTATCAATAACCGACTCCGAGAAGCCACGCTTTGATAGAATCAAGCGTTCAATCTCCATGCAGTAAGCCTCAGAGAAATTAGATTTGGATGTTTGAAAGGACCCTGAATTAGAAGGTCCTGTCTCAGAGGCAGAGACCACGGTGGACAGGACGACATGTCCACTAGGTCTGCATACCAGGTCCTGCGTGGCCACGCAGGCGCTATCAGAATCACTGAAGCTCTCTCCTGTTTGATCTTGGCAATCAAACGAGGAAGCATCGGGAATGGTGGAAACACATAAGCCATGTTGAAGACCCAAGGGGCTGTCAGAGCATCTATCAGCACCGCTCCCGGGTCCCTGGACCTGGATCCGTAACAAGGAAGCTTGGCGTTCTGACGAGACGCCATGAGATCCAGATCTGGTTTGCCACAACGACGAATCAGTTGAGCAAAGACCTCCGGATGAAGCTCCCACTCCCCCGGATGAAAAGTCTGGCGACTTAGATAATCCGCCTCCCAGTTCTCCATGCCTGGGATGTAGATCGCTGACAGGTGGCAAGAGTGAGACTCTGCCCAGCGAATTATCTTTGAGACTTCCAACATCGCTAGGGAACTTCTGGTTCCCCCTTGATGGTTGATGTAAGCCACAGTCGTGATGTTGTCCGACTGAAATCTGATGAACCTCAGAGTTGCTAACTGAGGCCAAGCTAGGAGAGCATTGAATATTGCTCTTAACTCCAGAATATTTATTGGGAGGAGTTTCTCCTCCTGAGTCCATAATCCCTGAGCTTTCAGGGAATTCCAGACTGCTCCCCAGCCTAGAAGGCTGGCGTCTGTTGTTACAATCGTCCAATCTGGCCTGCGAAAGGTCATCCCCTTGGACAGATGTGGCCGAGAAAGCCACCATAGAAGAGAATCTCTGGTCTCTTGATCCAGATTTAGTAGGGGGGACAAATCTGAGTAATCCCTGTTCCACTGACTTAGCATGCACAATTGCAGCGGTCTGAGATGCAGGCGCGCAAATGGTACTATGTCCATTGCCGCTACCATTAAGCCGATTACTTCCATGCACTGAGCTACTGACGGGTGTGGAATGGAGTGAAGGACACGGCAAGCATTTAGAAGTTTTAATAACCTGGCCTCTGTCAGGTAAATTTTCATCTCTACAGAATCTATAAGAGTCCCTAGAAAGGGAACTCTTGTAAGTGGTAATAGAGAACTCTTTTCCACGTTCACCTTCCACCCATGCGACCTCAGAAATGCCAGAACTATCTCTGTATGAGACTTGGCAGTTTGAAAACTTGACGCTTGTATCAGAATGTCGTCTAGGTACGGAGTCACCGCTATGCCTCGCGGTCTTAGTACCGCCAGAAGTGATCCTAGAATTTTTGTAAAGATTCTTGGAGCCGTAGCTAATCCGAAGGGAAGAGCTACAAACTGGTAATGCCTGTCTAGGAAGGCAAATCTCAGATACCGGTAATGATCCTTGTGAATCGGTATGTGAAGGTAGGCATCCTTTAGGTCCACTGTGGTCATGTACTGACCCTCTTGGATCATGGGAAGGATGGTTCGAATAGTTTCCATTTTGAATGATGGAACTCTTAGAAATTTGTTTAGGATTTTTAAGTCCAAGATTGGCCTGAAGGTTCCCTCTTTCTTGGGAACCACAAATAGGTTTGAATAGAATCCCTGCCCGTGTTCCGTCCGCGGAACTGGGTGGATTACCCCCATTAGTAAGAGGTCTTGTACACAGCGTAGAAACGCCTCTTTCTTTATTTGGTTTGCTGATAACCTTGAAAGATGAAATCTCCCCCGTGGAGGAGAAGTTTTGAAGTCCAGGAGATATCCCTGAGATATGATCTCCAACGCCCAGGGATCCTGGACATCTCTTGCCCAAGCCTGGGCGAAGAGAGAAAGTCTGCCCCCCACTAGATCCATTTCCGGATAGGGGGCCCTCTCTTCATGCTGTTTTGGGGGCAGCAGCAGGTTTCTTGGCCTGCTTGCCCCTGTTCCAGGACTGGTTAACTTTCCAGCCCTGCCTGTAACGAGCAACAGCTCCTTCCTGTCTTGGGGCGGAGGAAGTTGATGCTGCTCCTGCCTTGAAGTTACGAAAGGCACGAAAATTAGACTGTTTGGCCTTTGATTTGGCCCTGTCCTGAGGTAGAGCATGGCCCTTACCTCCCGTAATGTCAGCAATAATTTCTTTCAAGCCGGGCCCGAATAAGGTCTGCCCTTCGAAAGGAATATTAAGCAATTTAGATTTAGAAGTCACGTCAGCTGACCAGGATTTAAGCCATAGCGCTCTGCGCGCTTGGATGGCGAATCCGGAGTTCTTAGCCGTAAGTTTGGTTAAATGCACAACGGCATCAGAAACAAATGCGTTAGCTAGCTTAAGTGTTTTAAGCTTGTTGATTATTTCATCCAATGGAGCTGAGCGAATGGCCTCTTCCAGAGACTCAAACCAGAATGCTGCCGCAGCAGTGACAGGCGCAATGCATGCGAGGGGCTGTAAAATAAAACCTTGTTGAACAAACATTTTCTTAAGGTAACCCTCTAATTTTTTATCCATTGGATCTGAAAAAGCACAACTATCCTCCACCGGGATAGTGGTACGCTTAGCTAAATTAGAAACTGCTCCCTCCACCTTAGGGACCGTCTGCCATAAGTCTCGTGTGGTGGCGTCAATAGGAAACATTTTCCTAAATATGGGAGGAGGGGTAAAAGGCACACCCGGTCTATCCCACTCCTTGCTAATAATCTCTGTAAGCCTTTTTGTTATAGGAAATACGTCAGTACACACCGGTACCGCATAGTATCTATCCAACCTACATAATTTCTCTGGAATTGCAACCGTGTTACAATCATTCAGAGCCGCTAATACCTCCCCTAGCAATGTGCGGAGGTTCTCTAGCTTAAATTTAAAATTGGAAATCTCTGAATCCAGTCTCCCTGGATCAGATCCGTCACCCACAGAATGAAGCTCTCCGTCCTCACGTTCTGCAAACTGTGACGCAGTATCTGACATGGCTCTCATCTCATCCGCGCACTCTATCCTTAACCCAGAGCTATCGCGCTTGCCTCTTAATTCTGGCAACTTAGATAATACTTCTGTCATAACAGTAGCCATGTCTTGCAAAGTGATTTGTAAGGGCCTCCCTGATGTACTTGGCGCCACAAAATCACGCACCTCCTGAGCGGGAGGCGAAGGTACTGACATGTGAGGAGAGTTAGTCGGCATAACTTCCCCCTCGTCGTCTGGTGATAATTTCTTTACATGTAAAGATTGACTTTTATTTAAAGTAGCATCAATGCAATTAGTACACAAATTTCTATTGGGCTCCACATTGGCCTTTAAACATAGTGAACAAAGAGATTCATCTGAGTCAGACATGTTTAAACAAACTAGCAATGAGACTAGCAAACTTGGAAATACTTTTCCAAATTAATTTACAAGCAATATAAAAAACGTTACTGTGCCTTTAAGAAGCACAGAAAAACTGACACAGTTGAAATAACAATGACCAAAACAGTTATAGCAACCAAATTTTCACAGTAAATGTATTAAGTTAGCAAAGGATTGCACCCACCAGCAAATGGATGATTAACCCCTTAGTACCCAAAAACGGATAACAATTATATAATTAACGTTTTTCTCACAGTCAAATACACTGTCACAGGACTGCTGTGCCTGATTACCTCCCTCAAAATGGATTTTGAAGACCCCTGAGCTCTCTAGAGACGATCTGGATCATGGAGGATGAAGTAGACAAATTGTGACTGAATTTTTACTGCGCAAAAAAGCGCTAAAATAGGCCCCTCCCACTCATATTACAACAGTGGGGAAGCTCAGAAACTGTTTCTATGCAGAAAACAAAAATGGCCATGTGGTAAAAATCATGCCCTAATAAGTTTTATCACCAAGTACCTCACAAAAACGATTAACAAGCCAGTAAACGTTTTAAACATACATTTGAAAGTTATGTATTATTATTAATAAGCCTGCTACCAGTCGTTTTTACTGCAGTTAAGGCTCATACATTATTTCAGTATTAACAGTATTTTCAGAGTCAATTCCATTCCTTAGAAAAATACATTCAGTGTACACACACACACACACATCAGCCTGATACCAGTCGCTATCACTGCATTTAAGGCTGAACTTACTTTACAAAGGTATCAGCAGTATTTTCTCAGTCAATTCCATTCCTCAGAAAATAAATTACTGCACATACCTCATTTGTTGCAGGGGAGCCCTGCATGCTATTCCCCTTCTCTGAAGTTACCTCACTCCTCAGATGAGAAACAGCCAGTGGATCTTAGTTACGTCTGGTAAGACCATAGAAAAAAACCCAGGCAGATTCTTCTTCTAATGCTGCCTGAGAATAAACAGCACACTCCGGTGCCATTTAAAATAACAAACTTTTGATTGTAGAAATAAACTAAGTTAAAAAACACCACAGATCTCTCACAGCTTCCTTTTTAGTTAGGCTGCAAGAGAATGACTGAATATGACATGTGAGGGGAGGAGCTATATAGCAGCTCTGCTGGGTAATTCTCTTGCAGTTTCCTGTTAGGAAGAGATATATTCCATAAGTAATGGATGATCCGTGGACTGACTACACTTAACAGGAGAAAATAAACAAAAGGGTTTATAAGTACTGGCAGACAGCTGCCAGTACCTCAGATGGTGGCAAAAGTTAGAGAGGGGAGGGTTAGAGAGCTGTTTGAGGGAGGATCAGGGAGGTTGGAGGGTTAGGGGTTCCTACACTGCAGAAAAATAAAGATAGAGGGATAGTGGGAGAGGGATAGATGGATAAAGGTATAGGAATAGGAGGGAGAGGAATAGAGGGATAGGGATGGATGGAAAGAGGAGGTTGATGGATAGAGGGATAGGTATATTTCTTTCCTTAAACATTTTGGCCCATGTACACAGGCTTTAAAACTAGTGAGACAATAAATAACCATCACTATTTAGCATTAAAGGGACATTAAACCGCTAGGCACAACTACAACACAACGGTCACTACTCACCATATTATTGTCTTCCCTCCTCTGCCTGCAGCTCTCTTTAGAACTTTACTCATATTTCACCTTTTTACAGGTGCTGAATGCTGTATCTTTACTTTTTAATACAGAGCAATGCCATATTTGAGTTTTCTCACAGCAGTATTGTACGCTTCAGGTTATCACATAATAAAGTGTGTGAGGTTTTATATTTGTGCAGTTTTTATACACAGTGTAATAGTTAAATAACTTGTATAAAAAGCCACATGAATAATATAGAGCAATGCAGGGGCTGCAAAAATATAAAGCTCCAGGTTAGTCCTAAACACTAATCCCAGGTGCACAGTACAGATGGTAAAAAGCAGAGAGCATCACTGTTCTGTGAATGCGCACGGCTACTGTCCCAGGGTGCGAGAATACCTACACTCCAAGATGGTGGCACCCACTGTAAATGTGCAGGACATCAGCAACTGGCACCTGTAAAGGGTTATAGGGATATGGAACCCACAATTTTTCTTTCATGATTCAGATAGATTCTGCAATTTTGAACAACTTTCTAATTTACGTCTATTATCAATTTTTCTTCATTCTCTTGATATCTTTTGTTGAATAGCATAGAGGTAAGCTCAGGAGCCGACCCATTTCTGGAGCACTATATGGCAGCAGTTTTGCAAGAATATTATCCATTTGCAAGAGCACTAGATGGCAGCAGCACTATTTCCTGCTATGTAGTGCTCCAGATGCGTACCTAGGTATTTCCTTAGCACAGAATATCATGAGAACGAATTTAAATTTAGAAGTAAATTGGAAACTTTTTAAAAATCGTATTCTCTGTCTGAATGAGAAAAAAAAATGTAGCAGACTCGGCAGGATGGCAACAATTGATGATCCATTTATGAAGCCCATCTGGTAGTGTTTTTATAAAAATGTATAGTTTAGCTTATTTTTTAAGAACATTGTGCTGATTTTCACACTCCTAACAAAGCCCCCACAGTGTCAGAATGGCTAATAATAGGATGTGACATGCATTCTTGCAATATACATGGGCCACCACCACTTGCCACTGCCCTCACAGCATAAAGTGCAGATGAATACTATGCACCAGAGGGTTTTTATGCAGCTGCACTAACAGAGCTACTACACCACAATCATCCACACAAAACACACACTACATACAACCCCCCCCCACACACACACATACATACCTACACAAACTCATGCAAGAAACAAGTAATCTGCATACTGGGCGACTTTTGGGTTGAAAATCTAAATTGTTATACTTAATATTGTCATTTTTTTTTTTTCTTTAAACTTTTGTTATACAACAGGATTTTATTTAAAATTGTTTTAATTGTTGGGTGGTGTAGATCAGGGTTCTTCAAACCAAGGGTCGGGACCCATTACTGGGTCACAACTAGATGTTTACTGGGTCGCGACCTGTGTGTGTTTGTTTTCTAGGAGAGTGTGTGTGGTGTGTTGTGTGTGTGTGTGTGTTGTGTTGTATGAGTGTGTGATGTGGGTTGTATGAGAGTTTGTGAGGTGTGTGTGTGTGTTGTGTTGTTTGAGAGTGTGTGATGTGTGTTCTATTACCTTTTACAACACTTTAAAGTTTGACTACAATGAGGAATTATGTACACACACATTGTTGCATAATACTTTAGAAATTTTCAGCCTAAGGGGCCGATTTATCAGGGCCCAAATGGGGCCGTGTACCCCTGTTTTCGCGCGAGCCTTCAGGGAGTTAAGAAGCAGCGGTCTTAAGCGTATGCTGTCGATGTCGGGCAGACATGATCGCTACAGCGGATCATGTCAATCCGACAGTTAGTAAATCGGCCCCCAAGGATACAAATAGGGTCACAAAGGTATATAGTATCATTGCACTGGGTCTTGGGGAAAAAAAGTTTTAAGAACCCTGGTGTAGATAGTACCCCTCTGTGACAAATATATTGGTCCCAATACATTTGCGTGTCAGGACAAGTAGATTGTCATAAGGGACAAGTAGACTAGGCTACCACTTTATTCCTGTGGACAAGTAGAATTTTTTTAAATTTCCACACCCCTGAAGATGTCTACACGCGTTAACATAAACAGGAGCCTGCAAGAGTCTGTAAACTGTCTTTTCATATGCAGGGGAGGTGGGGAGTGTCTGCTCAATTTGTTTAGCCAGCCCCTTTCACTGGGTGTCCCAGACTACCTCATCAACAGCGCTAAACTGGGAGCTTCTATGTAAGTTTTTAAAAGGTTTTATACTGGATTTTTAGATCAGCATCTGTGCATATTCTTCTTTATGGTAGTGTCTATTACATGCAGTTATATGAAAATTGGTGTTTACTGTCCCTTTAAAGTATGCTTTGAAGCACGCTCTATATATGAGAGTAGTGCTTGTCATGAGAGCATACTGAGGTAGGCAGAGGGGTGTGCTGTTTATATAGCAGCAGTGCTTTTTATGAGAGCATACTGATATAGGCACAGGAGCGTGCTGTATATATAGCAGCAGTGCTTGTTATGAGAGCATACTGAGGTAGGCACAGGAGCGTGCTGTATATATGGTAGCACTGCTTGTCATGAGAGCATACTGAGGTAGGCACAGGAGCGTGCTGTATATATGGCAGCAGCGCTTGTCATGAGAATATACTGAGGTAGGCACATGAGAGTGCTGTATATATAGCAGCAGTGTTTGTCATGAGAGCATACTGAGGTAGGTACAGGAGTGTGCTGTATATATAGCAGCAGTGCTTGTCATGAGAGCATACTGAGGTAGGCACAGGAGTGTGCTGTATATATAGCAGCAGTGCTTGTCATGAGAGCATACTGAGGTAGGTACAGGAGTGTGCTGTATATATGGCAGCAGTGCTTGTCATGAGAGCATACTGAGGTAGGTACAGGAGTGTGCTGTATATATGGCAGCAGTGTTTGTCATGAGAGCATACTGAGGTAGGTACAGGAGTGTGCTATATATATGGTAGCAGTGCTTGTCATGAGAGCATACTGAGGTAGGTACAGGAGTGTGCTGTATATATGGCAGCAGTGTTTGTCATGAGAGCATACTGAGGTAGGTACATGAGTGTGCTGTATATATAGTAGCAGTGCTTGTTATGAGAGCATACTGAGGTAGGTACAGGAGTGTGCTATATATATGGTAGCAGTGCTTGTCATGAGAGCATACTGAGGTAGGTACAGGAGTGTGCTGTATATATAGCAGCAGTGCTTGTGATGAGAGCATACTGATATAGGCACAGGAGCGTGCTGTATATATGGCAGCAGTGCTTGTCATGAAAGCATACTGAGATAGGCACAGGAGATGTTTATCATCAGAGTATACTGAAGCAGGGCATATGAATAGACCGGTCCGGTCGCCAAAACGACCTTAATTTCTTGCGGGCAAGTAAAATTTCTAAGTTACCAGCCCGAGCAGTGACCTGACATTTTAAGTGGGATACAAGAAGCAATAATAAAAAATGTCAAATTGCATTCCACATATGCGCACACACGGGAAAGTAGGGCAGAAAGGGGAGACTTTCTGTTAAATGAATTCAGAGACCTCCCCTTATCTCCATGACTCTTGGTCTCTTCCTTGTCAGTTGCTACTTCTCACCCCTAAGTGTTTCTTTTCTGTGTGTGCATGAATGAAGTATGGGTTAAAGTGACTATATAGTTATGGTAGGCAGCTTGCTCACGTGCATTATGCTGACGTACTCCAGGGTCCTCTGCAGTACTTCATTACAATGTACACGAACAAGCTGCCTACCATAACAATATAGAGCAGTGCACAATTTTTCTGGACGCTATTGGTGCTCCAAAAACTGACTTTACCAATTTGTAGAGAACATACCATCTCCATGCACCCAGTCAAATCTGCTAGCGCAGCACTGACAGTCGCGCTAGTAGTTGAAAGGCAGCCGGGCAGAAAGGAGAAAAAAAAAGTATTTTTAACATGCTTGTTATGTCACTGTCCAGCTAAATGCAGTAACACTCAAAGCGCTATAGGCAGAATTAAATATACTTAGTCAATCGTAACCCCACATATGCTGAAGTAAATAAAAAAAAGCTCAATTATATCTTTTTTTCCCCCTTAGGACGGTACATACAGTATTAAAAAGATAATATCCCTGTTTTTTTCTACCTGGTGATAGAAAATATTTTCTAAAGTTAAAGCCTTTTTATTAATGCTCAAGTCCCAAGTAGTAAGCAGCTTGCAAAGCATTAAAATTGGGACCTCTGTCTGCAATGCATGTGAGATTACAATAACGCTATTTATATTGCCTTTTTAAATAAGATATATACACACTACATGCAGATATGCACGGGCGACTAAAGTTTCTTGCAGGCTGGTAAGTTTTGTGATTTACTGGCCTGGTGGGCGAGGGACGTTTTTGGGTATTCATAGGCCCTAATTCAGTAGGCTGAAGAGTGTGTACTCTACATACAGTTCTCCAGACACGTGCACCCTTCTGAGCATACTTAGGTATTTTGTCATGCGAAGGAGCTACATTTGAACAAAGGATACTAAGAGAAAAGAGTAAATATAATAACATAAGAAGCATTGTAGGGCTGTAACTAACGATTATTTTCATAATCAAGTAATCGGACGAGTATTTTTTCTATTAATCGACTAATCAGAATAATTCCCCCCCCCCCCGATATTTAAAATAAAATCCACATACTGAGTGTTACAAATACAAACTTCATACTAAAACTAATACAGAAACAAAGGAGCGAGAGGAGCACTCACCATATTAAACTTGACTTTATTTCATCGTTTTAAAATAAGACAAATCCATAAAACAGCATCAAGCAATAGCCCATTCTAGACCAGAAGCAGCTTACGCATTTCGGCTACATGCCACACTCATAGCTGATAGCAAACTCTAAAAAGCACATGTTCTTTAAAAGACCTGACTCAATCTCATTGGTTCACATGCATATGACATCACAAATGAGCCTGCACCTTCACCTGCATTGCAGCAATGTGCCATCATTAACCATAACATTGTATTCATATATACCTGATGTTACATGTGTTAAGATGCTGTATTAACTGCTAGTAATTGATTCATTTACATTACCTAGCTAAGGAAAATCTATTTTTAAAATAACCTACTCTTACCCCTGCACCAGTGTTATTCAAAACCAATTCTTATAATAATATATATAGTCACTATGGGTATTAGTAAAAAGAGGGTTAAATAGAACTACCTATACAATATATTGACTATTAAATAAACTTTACTTTGATGGTAAACATCACATAATTCTTTTCATATATAAACTTTTTGTACTCCCTGGTGAACTAATTTAGACCTATTCCGCAATGAGCTTAAAGCAGGAGTCAATAATGGTATTAGTTATATACATACAGTATATATACATATACACAAGAAAAGAAACAGTGCTTTTTATAGTTTGCTATCAGCTATGAGTATGGCATGTAGCTGAAACGCGTAAGCTGCTTCTTGTCTAGAATGGGCTATTGCTGGATGCTGTTTTATGGATTTGTCCTATTTTAAAACGATGAAATAAAGTCAAGTTTTATATGTTGAGTGCTCTTTTGTTTCTGTATTCATGTTTGGCCATTGGGAGTTGAGCACTAGTGAATGACCCCTGCTGTTACGGTAGTACATCAAAGCAGTTTCTGCCTGCCATTGCTGTTATCGCTACTCCTTTGGGGTGACCGTTGTGGATGACATCATCATTCAGAGCTGGGACTGGCTCGGCCTGAGCGAAGAACATGGAAGTTGCTGGAGGAGAGAGTCTTGTCGAGCGTGAGTGGCTCCAAGAATATACCAACGGAGAGACTCAGGAGCTTCCAAGTATTAGTGATACCGGTATATCCGGAATTTCCTGCTACCAGCTGCAGACTCACAACGCAGGACTGCCGCCATTGGGGTTAAGCGTGCATGGTTTACTGTGATTCTACACGGATTACACATGCAGGTCTATTTTTGACCCATATTATAGTTAAGCTATCTTGGGCTACAAGTGCATAACAGGGTCTCCTCTAGGGGAACTATTTTATTAAAACTTTACATTAAAACAACTGTTTGTCTAATTTCTAATCAGCAGAACAAATTTTTATAATTAAGCAAAACAAAACCATAAACGGTTTGAAAAGAGGTAGAACTAGAAAGAGGTAGACTAACACTGTTTATAACATTCTGTTATTCACACTTTCAGAAACTTTGCATTGAAATGCAAAAATGAAAGTCAGACAAGTGGGCTTCCTAAGGTATAAAAATCCCTTTATTTATTATCTCATAAGTGGGGATACTGACAACAGCACCATGTGTTGATTCCCAAGGTATTTGTATACCTTGGGAATCCCACTTGTTTGACTTTCACATTGGATTTGAGCTTGGCAGTTGCTCTTGGTGATGTCCTGAACATTGGTATAGGTGCTGGTCTGACTCTTTGTTTGTTGAAATGCAAAAATGTCAACATGTCCACATCTCTCTTTTTGCAAGCTATTTTTCCTGCAGCAGAAAAGAGGCGCTCAGATTGTGTTGAGGTGCCTGAGATGCATTTGTTAGCTCCACCAATGCAAATGGTTTTCCTCCTTGGCAAGGGACCTCTTAACAAAGTAAGCCTGGACTTCATTCCAACATAAAAATATCTTGAATGTTAGGGAAAAAATATTAAGTCCTCTCTTAAAAAACAGATATATACTTACAGAGGTTGAATCTGGTACATATCACAATTTATTAAAAATATAAAAATTTTTTTTTTAAAAGTCAAAAAGTTCTAATGACTATATTTCTTCTATAAGGTACGACGAGTCCACGGATTCATCCTTTACTTGTGGGATATTATCCTCCTGCTAACAGGAAGTGGCAAAGAGCACCACAGCAGAGCTGTCTATATAGCTCCTCCCTTAGCTCCACCCCCAGTCATTCTCTTTGCCTACTCTAAGTACTAGGAAGGGTAAAGTGAAAGAGGTGATAAAATATTAGTTTTTACTTTCTTCAAGCAAGAGTTTTTTGTTTTAAATGGTCTCGGTGTATACTATTTACTCTCAGGCAGCAGATGGATGAAGACTTCTGCCTGGAGGATGATGATCTTAGCATTTGTAACTAAGATCCAGTGCTGTTCCCACAGAGGCTGAGGAGTACAGGAAACTTCAGTGTGAGGAATGTTTTCATGCTATATAGCAGTGAGGTATGTTCAGTCATTTTTTCTGGAGAGACTGTGTATTTCAGAAAGGCTGACAGTATCCCTATGAGGGTAAGGGTAAGCAGTAATCCTAAGAGCTATAGGAAGGCATTACTAAGCTTGCATAAGGGGCGTATTAAAAAATGGTTGACACTGGTTTTTGAATGTTTGTGGGCAAACGTTTTATGAACTGGGAGTGCTATTAACGTTTTGTGGGCAATAACGTTTTTGTTGGCAACTTTATTGAGGGTACACTTGGCTTATTTTTTTGGTCTCAGAATCCACATGGCTAGTTAAAACCGCTCTGGTCCGGTACTTTGAGGCTGTAGAGACATTGAGTGAGATGGGCGGGGCCTATTTTCGCGCCTCAGATGCGCAGTTGTTTTCACGCAGCAAGCTCCAACTCCTGAGGGCCCTTGTGGATGTTTTGGGCCAAATCGAAGCTTTAACCCCATATTTACTATCCCTTACGGCAGGTAGGCGCCACAGCAGGGCTGTGGCAAGGTGCTGGGGGTGTTTTTTTTTCGTATTTAGGCCTTAATTCAATCCGGTTTGCACAATAAAGGGTTAAATTTTCTTGTGGGGCAAACTTAACTACACATATTGAGTCTGCTATAAAAATTTGAAAAATTTGGAGCATTTTAAAGCAGTTTTGCAGAACGTGTATGCTTTTTTTTCTCTTAAAGGCACAGTACCGTTTTTTAAGATTGTTGTTTTTTTCACTAAATAAAGTGTTTTCATGCTTGTTTGTAGTCATTACTAGCCTGTTCAACATGTCTGACATTGAGGAAAGTCATTGTTCAATATGTTTAGAAGCCATTGTGGAACCCCCACTTAGAATGTGTCCCTCATGCACTGAAAGGTCAATAAATTGCAAAGAACATATTTTAGCTACTAAAAGTATGTTGCAGGATAATTCTCAGTCAGAAGGGAATCAGGTTATGCCATCTAATTCTCCCCAAGTGTCACAACCATTAACGCCCGCACAAGTGACGCCAAGTACTTCTAGTGCGTCTAATTCTTTCACCCTGCAAGATATGGCCGCTGTTATGAATACTACCCTCACAGAGGTTTTATCTAAGCTGCCTGGGTTGCAGGGGAAGCGCAGTAGGTCTGGTGTGAGAACAAATGCTGAGCCCTCTGACGCTTTATTAGCCATATCCGATGTACCCTCACAATGTTCTGAGTTGAGGGTGAGGGATTTGCTGTCTGAGGGAGAGATTTCTGATTCAGGAAATATGTTCCCTCAGACTCAGATATGACGGCTTTTAAATTTAAACTAGAACACCTCTGCTTATTGCTCAGGGAGGTTTTAGCGACTCTGGATGATTGTGACCCTATTGTAGTTCCAGAGAAATTGTGTAAAATGGACAGATTTCTAGAGGTTCCTGCTTACACTGATGTTTTTCCGGTCCCTAAGAGGATTTCGGACATTGTTACTAAGGAGTGGGATAGACCAGGTATTCCATTCGATCCCCCTCCTACTTTTAAGAAAATGTTTCCCATATCAGACACCATGCGGGACTCGTGGCAGATGGTCCCTAAGGTGGAGGGAGCTATTTCTACCCTGGCTAAGTGTACAACTATACCTATTGAGGACAGTTGTGCTTTCAAAGATCCTATGGCTAAAAAATTAGAGGGTCTCCTAAAGAAAATATTTGTTCATCAGGGTTTTCTTCTCCAACCTATAGCAAGCATTGTTCCCGTAACTACTGCAGCTGCTTTTTGGTTTGAGGCTCTGGAGGAGGCTCTTCAGGTTGAGACCCCATTAGATGATATTCTGGATAGAATTAGGGCTCTTAAGCTAGCTAATTCTTTCATTACAGATGCCGCTTTTCAACTGGCTAAATTAAGAATTCAGGTTTTGCCATTTTAGAGCGTTATGGCGTAAGTCCTGGTCTGCTGATGTGTCATCAAAATCTAAGCTTTTAGCCATCCCTTTCAAGGGTAAGACCCTATTCTATCTCAGACCACTGCAACTATGCATGCTGAAACAGTGGAATGGGGATTATGCAGATTTATCTCCTCAGATAAATCTGGATCAAGAGATCAGAGACTCTCTTCTTTGGTGGTTGTCACAGGATCATCTGTCCCAGGGAATGTGTTTCCTCAGGCCAGCATGGGTCATAGTGATGACGGACGCCATCCTATTGGGCTGGGGTGCAGTCTGGAATTTCCTGAAAGCACAGGGTTTGTGGACTCAGGAGGAGGCTCTCCTCCCGATAAATATTCTAGAATTGAGAGCGATATTCAACGCGCTTCAGGCGTGGCCTCAGCTGGCTTCGGCCAGATTCATAAGATTCCAGTCGGACAATATCACGACTGTAGCATATATCAATCATCAGGGGGGAACAAAGAGTTCTCTAGCAATGATAGAGGTTACCAAAATAATTTGATGGGCAGAGACTCACTCTTGCCATCTATCAGCAATCTATATCCCAGGAGTGGAGAACTGGGAAGCGGATTTTCGTCAGACTTTTCATCCAGGGGAGTGGGAACTCCATCCGGAGGTGTTTGCACAATTGATTCAGCAATGGGGCACACCAGAATTGGATCTGATGGCGTCTCGTCAGAACGCCAAACTTCCTTGTTATGGGTCCAGGTCAAGGGATCCTCAGGCAGTACTGATAGATGCTGTAGCAGTACCCTGGTCGTTCAACCTGGCTTATGTGTTTCCACCATTTCCTCTCCTTCCTCGTTTGATTTCCAGAATCAAACAGGAGAGAGCTTCTGTGATTTTGATAGCACCTGCGTGGCCACGCAGGACTTGGTATGCAGACCTGGTGGACATGTCATCTCTTCCACCATGGACTCTGCCACTGAGACAGGACCTTCTGATTCAAGGTCCGTTCCAGCATCTAAATTTAGTTTCTCTGCGGCTGACTGCTTGGAGATTGAACGCTTGATTTTATCCAAACGGGGTTTCTCTGAGTCGGTCATAGATACCTTGATTCAGGCTCGAAAGCCTGTCACTAGGAAAATTTATCATAAGATATGGCGTAAATATCTTTATTGGTGCGAATCCAAAGGCTACTCATGGAGTAAGATCAGGATTCCTAGGATTTTGTCCTTTCTCCAAGAAGGATTGGAGAAGGGGCTATCAGCTAGTTCCTTAAAGGGACAGATATCTGCTTTATCAATTCTACTGCAGAAGCGTCTGGCAGATGTTCCAGACGTTCAGTCGTTCTGTCAGGCTTTAGTTAGAATCAAGCCTGTGTTTAAACCTGTTGCTCCGCCATGGAGTCTGAATTTAGTTCTTAAAGTTCTTCAAGGGGTTCCGTTTGAACCTATGCATTCCATAGATATTAAGCTTCTATCTTGGAAAGTTCTGTTTTTAGTTGCTATCTCTTCGGCTCGAAGAGTTTCTGAACTATCTGCGTTGCAATGCGACTTGTTTTTTTTTTTTTTTTTTGCGTACCAAACCTGGATTCCTTCCTAAGGTTGTTACTAATAGGAATATCAATCAGGAAATTGTTCCTTCTCTGTGTCCTAATCCTTCCTCTAAGAAGGAGCGTCTGTTGCACAACTTGGACATGGTTCGTGCTTTGAAGTTTTACTTGCAAGCAACCAAGGATTTCCGTCAAACATCTTCTTGGTTTGTTGTCTATTCTGGAAAACATAGATGTAAAAAAGCTACGGCTACCTCTCTTTCTTTTTGGCTGAAAAGCATCATCCGCTTGGCATACGAGACTGCTGGACAGCAGCCTCCTGAAAGGATTACTGCTCACTCTACTAGAGCGGTGGCTTCCACATGGGCTTTTAAAAATGATGCTTCTGTTGAACAGATTTGTAAGGCTGCGACTTGGTCTTTGCTTCATACCTTTTCAAAATTTTACAAATTTGATACTTTTGCTTCTTCGGAGGCTATTTTTGGGAGAAAAGTTCTTCAATCAGTGGTGCCTTCTGTTTAACCATCTGTCTTGTCCCTCCCGTTCATCCGTGTCCTGTAGCTTTGGTATTGTATCCCACAAGTAAAGGATGAATCCGTGGACTCGTCGTACCTTATAGAAGAAAAGTAAATTTATGCTTACCTGATAAATTAATTCCTTCTATGGTACGACGAGTCCACGGCCCTCCCTGTCATTTTAAAACAGATTATATTTTTTTATTTTAAACTTCAGTCGCCTCTGCACCTTGTAGTTTCTCCTTTTTCTTCCTGTACCTTCGGTCGAATGACTGGAGGGTGGAGCTAAGGGAGGAGCTATATAGACAGGTCTGCTGTGGTGCTCTTTGCCACTTCCTGTTAGCAGGAGTATAATATCCCACAAGTAAAGGATGAATCCGTGGACTCGTCGTACCATAGAAGAAATTTATTTATCAGGTAAGCATAAATTTACTTATCAATAACAGGACAAAGCCTTACACATTTATCTATACAGTACATATAATCAGCAATAGTAAGCAATCTGGTAATAATTGTGCAAACAGATAATAGTGCACATCATTTCAAATAATAACTCCCATCAATCTAGGGCTAAATGTAAATAACAAGCTCGGCACTATATCATGCAAAGCATCGTCCCAAATCAGCTGATTTAATATAAACAATGCAAATGATGACTCCTTTTATTTCTAGGTTGCACATAAGCCAGGAGTAGCTGTAAACTTATACTGTCCTGAAAAATTGAAAAGACGTCCTTTAGGCTAAAGGCATAACCGTAAAACACAATACCATGTGCAGAAGCTTATCTGAGTGAAGCAGCTGGTGCCGTGCAACCTACTAATCGCAGACCAACTAATCGATAATGAGATTCGTTGACAACTATTTAGTTGTAGCGCTAAAGCATTGTTTGTTTTTACCCTAGCTGTGTGCGTCTACAGACAACATCACTGTGTGCAGCACTGAGGCATCTAATATTCTGTTACCGCTGGTTACATAAACTTATTATATACAATATGGTGCAGCTCTTCAGTGTGTAGCTGGGGGCAGAAGTATGTGCGGCGCTGGTGGTGCTGCTAATATTATGATGGTGTCTAGCCGGAACTTCCTGTCACTAGTATCTGTCTGATCTTTCTGGTGCTCACAACACGCTGCTTCCTATTTGCCAGTTTTATGTAGTTCTGAGCCGGACTTTCCTCCTTTTTAAATGGCACTAATTTTCATACAGTGTTATTAGCTATCCAGCCTCCCGGGTTTACTGCATGCTGACTCCTCTATTAGATCACCTGCTTAGCCCTGTATTGTGTATATCACAAACCACAACTGTTACCTGTGTACAGATACAAAAGTAAAGCAGGCTCAAGCTTTTCCTTAAGGTTTATTTGTGTAGCTTTTATTATATCAGTCATGTAAAACCCCACAGTACACTGGTATAGACTCTCTCATGTATACAAAATAACGACACTTTTCCAAGATGCTGGTTCCTATTAACCTTTAGAGGGATGTAAAACCCAACATTTCTCCTGTTAAGTGTAGTCCGTCCACGGGTCATCCATTACTTATGGGATATTAACTCCTCCCCAACAGGAAGTGCAAGAGGATCACCCAAGCAGAGCTGCTATATAGCTCCTCCCCTCTACGTCACACCCAGTCATTCTCTTGCACCCAACTAATAGATAGGATGTGTGAGAGGACTGTGGTGATTAAACTTAGTTTTTATATCTTCAATCAAAAGTTTGTTATTTTAAACGGCACCGGAGTGTGTTGTTTTCTTCTCAGGCAGAATTTGAAGAAGAATCTACCTGAGTTTTGTGTATGATCTTAGCGGACGTAGCTAAGATCCATTTGCTGTTCTCGGCCATTCTGAGGAGTAAGGTAACTTCAGATCAGGGGACAGCGGGCAGGTTCACCTGCAAAGAGGTATGTTGCAGTATATTATTTTCTAAGGAATGGAATTGACTGAGAAAATACTGCTAATACCGATATAATGTAAGTACAGCCTTAAATGCAGTAGTAGCAACTGGTATCAGGCTGATATGTATGTATGTTTACACTTAAGTATTTCTGGGGAATGGCACTTCACTGGGAAAATACTGTATGCATATAACTTTTAGCCTAACTTGCAGTGTGAGCGACTAGCAGCAGGCTTTTAATGACATTTCATAAATTAGATTTTAAACGTTTGCTGGCATGTTAAATCGTTTAATTATCTGAGGTACTTGGTGAAAAATTGTTTTGGGCGTTATTTTCCACATGGCTGTCGTTTGTTTTAAATTAAAACAGTTTACTGAGCTTCCCTCACTGTTGTATTGTGAGTGGGAGGGGCCTATTTTGGCGCTTTTACTACGCATCAGAAATTCAGTCACAGTCTGCCTTTTTCTCCCTGCATGATCCAGGACGTCTCCACAGAGCTCAGGGGTCTTCAAAACTAGTTTTGAGGGAGGTAATCACTCACAGCAGACCTGTGAGACTGTGCTTTGACTGTGATAAAAACGCTTATATTTTCAATTGTTATCCGTTTTTTCTGATATTAAGGGTTAATCATCCATTGCTAATGAATGCAATCCTTTGCTAAATTTATGCTTTTTACTGTGAAAATGTGGTTTCTATAACTAATCCAGTTCATTGTTATTCAACTGTGACAGTTTTTGTGTGCTTCTTAAAGGCACAGTAACGTTTTGCATATTGCTTGTAAATTTAGTTGAAAAGTATTTCCAAGCTTGCTAGTCTAATTGCTAGTTTGTTTAAACATGTCTGACACAGAGGAATCTCTTTGTGCAATATGTTCAAAAGCCAAGGTGGAGCCCAATAGAAATTTATGTACTAATTGCATTGATGCTACTTTAAATGAAAGTCAATCTGTACATGTTAAGCAACATTCACCAGACAACGAGGGGGAAGTTATGCCGACTAACTTGCCTCACGTGTCAGTACCTGCATCTCCCGCTCAGGAGGTGCGTCATATTGTAACGCCAAGTACATCAGGGCGGCCATTACAAATCACTCTACAAGACATGGCTAATGTTATGACTGAAGTTTTGTCTAAATTGCCAGAACTTAGGGGTAAACGAGATCACTCTGGGGTGAGAACAGAGTGCGCTGATAATGCTAGGGCCATGTCTGATACTGCGTCACAATTTGCAGAGCATGAGGACGGAGAGCTTCATTCTGCGGGTGACGGATCTGATCCAAATAAACTGGATTCAGACATTTCAAATTTTAAGTTTAAGCTGGAAAACCTCCGTGTATTACTAGGGGAGGTGTTAGCGGCTCTGAATGATTGTAACACAGTTGCAGTCCCAGAGAAAATGTGTAGGTTGGATAAATATTTTGCGGTACCGACGAGTACTGACGGTTTTCCTATACCTAAGAGACTTACTGAAATTGTTACTAAGGAGTGGGATAGACCCGGTGTGCCTTTCTCACCCCCTCCTATATTCAGAAAAATGTTTCCAATAGACGCCACCACACGGGACTTATGGCAAACGGTCCCTAAGGTGGAGGGAGCAGTTTCTACTTTAGCTAAGCGTACCACTATCCCGGTGGAGGATAGTTGTGCCTTTTCAGATCCAATGGATAAAAAGTTAGAGGGTTACCTTAAGAAAATGTTTGTTCAACAAGGTTTTATATTGCAACCCCTTGCATGCATTGCGCCTGTCACGGCTGCGGCAGCATTTTGGTTTGAGTCTCTGGAAGAGACCCTTGACTCAGCGCCATTAGATGAGATTACACACAAGCTTAAAACCTTAAGCTAGCTAATTCATTTATTTCTGATGCCGTAGTACATTTAACTAAACTTACGGCTAAGAATTCCGGATTCGCCATTCAGGCAAGCAGAGCGCTGTGGCTAAAATCCTGGTCAGCTGATGTAACTTCTAAATCTAAATTACTTAACATACCTTTCAAGGGGCAGACTTTATTCGGGCCCGGTTTGAAAGAAATTATCGCTGATATTACGGGAGGTAAAGGCCATGCCCTGCCTCAAGACAGAGCCAAACCTAGGGCTAGACAGTCTAATTTTCGTGCCTTTCGTAACTTCAAGGCAGGAGCAGCATCAACTTCCTCTGCTCCAAAACAGGAAGGAGCTGTTGCTCGCTACTGACAAGGCTGGAAACCTAACCAGACCTGGAACAAGGGCAAGCAGGCCAGAAAACTTGCTGCTGCCCCTAAGACAGCATGAAGTGAGGGCCCCCGATCCGGAAACGGATCTAGTGGGGGGCAGACTCTCTCTCTTCGCCCAGGCTTGGGTAAGAGATGTCCAGGATCCCTGGGCGTTGGAGATCATATCTCAGGGATATCTTCTGGACTTCAAAGCTTCTCCTCCACAAGGGAGATTTCACCTTTCAAGGTTGTCAACAAACCAGATAAAGAAAGAGGCGTTTCTACGCTGTGTACAAGACCTTTTACTAATGGGAGTGATCCATCCAGTTTCGCGGTCGGAACACGGACAAGGGTTTTACTCAAATCTGTTTGTGGTTCCCAAAAAAGAGGGAACCTTCAGACCAATATTGGATTTAAAGATCCTAAACAAATTCCTAAGAGTTCCATCGTTCAAAATGGAAACTATTCGGACAATCTTACCCATGATCCAAAGAGGTCAGTACATGACCACAGTGGATTTAAAGGATGCTTACCTTCACATACCGATTCACAAAGAACATTACCGGTATCTAAGGTTTGCCTTCCTAGACAGGCATTACCAGTTTGTAGCTCTTCCCTTCGGGTTGGCTACGGCTCCAAGAATCTTTACAAAGGTTCTGGGCTCTCTTCTGGTGGTACTAAGATCGCGAGGAATTTCGGTAGCTCCGTACCTAGACGACATTCTGATACAAGCGTCAAGCTTCCAAACTGCCAAGTCTCATACAGAGTTAGTACTGGCATTTCTAAGGTCGCATGGGTGGAAAGTGAACGAGGAGAAGAGTTCTCTCTTACCACTCACAAGAGTTCCCTTCTTGGGGACTCTTATAGATTCTGTAGAAATGAAAATTTACCTGACAGAGGACAGGTTAACAAAGCTTCTAAATGCTTGCCGTGTCCTTCATTCCATTCAACACCCGTCAGTGGCTCAATGCATGGAGGTAATCGGCTTAATGGTAGCGGCAATGGACATAGTTCCTTTTGCACGCCTGCACCTCAGACCGCTGCAATTGTGCATGCTAAGTCAGTGGAATGGGGATTACTCAGATTTGTCCCCTACGCTGAATCTGGATCAAGAGACCAGAGATTCTCTTCTATGGTGGCTTTCTCGGCCACATCTGTCCAGGGGGATGCCCTTCAGCAGGCCAGACTGGACAATTGTAACAACAGACGCCAGCCTACTAGGTTGGGGCGCTGTCTGGAATTCCCTGAAGGCTCAGGGATCATGGACTCAAGAGGAGAGTCTCCTTCCAATAAACATTCTGGAATTGAGAGCAGTTCTCAATGCCCTTCTGGCTTGGCCTCAGTTAGCAACTCTGAGGTTCATCAGGTTTCAGTCGGACAACATCACGACTGTGGCTTACATCAACCATCAAGGAGGGACAAGGAGTTCCCTAGCGATGATGGAAGTATCAAAGATAATTCGCTGGGCAGAGTCTCACTCTTGCCACCTGTCAGCGATCCACATCCCAGGAGTGGAGAACTGGGAGGCGGATTTCCTAAGTCGCCAGACTTTTCATCCGGGGGAGTGGGAACTTCATCCGGAGGTCTTTGCCCAAATACTTCGACGTTGGGGCAAACCAGATATGGATCTCATGGCGTCTCGCCAGAACGCCAAGCTTCCTTGTTACGGGTCCAGGTCCAGGGACCCGGGAGCGGTCCTGATTGATGCCTTGACAGCACCTTGGACCTTCAGGATGGCTTATGTGTTTCCACCCTTCCCGATGCTTCCTCGTTTGATTGCCAGGATCAAACAGGAGAAAGCATCAGTGATTCTAATAGCGCCTGCGTGGCCACGCTGGACCTGGTATGCAGATCTAGTGGACATGTCATCCTGTCCACCTTGGTCTCTGCCTCTGAGACAGGACCTTCTAATTCAGGGTCCTTTCAAACATCAAAATCTAATTTCTCTGAAGCTGACTGCATGGAAATTGAACGCTTGATTTTATCAAAGCGTGGATTTTCGGAGTCAGTAATTGATACCTTAATACAGGCTAGGAAACCTGTTACCAGGAAAATTTACCATAAGATATGGCGTAAATACTTACACTGGTGCGAATCCAAGAGTTACTCATGGAGTAAGATTAGGATTCCTAGGATATTGTCTTTTCTACAAGAAGGTTTAGAAAAGGGTTTATCTGCAAGTTCTTTAAAGGGACAGATCTCAGCTCTGTCCATCCTTTTACACAAACGTCTGTCAGAAGTTCCAGACGTTCAGGCTTTTTGTCAGGCTTTGGCTAGGATTAAGCCTGTGTTTAAGACTGTAGCTCCACCGTGGAGCTTAAATTTAGTTCTTAACGTTTTACAGGGTGTTCCGTTTGAACCCCTTCATTCCATTGATATCAAGCTGTTATCTTGGAAAGTTCTGTTTTTAATGGCTATTTCCTCGGCTCGTAGAGTCTCTGAGTTATCAGCCTTACATTGTGATTCTCCTTATCTGATTTTTCATTCAGATAAGGTAGTTCTGCGTACTAAACCTGGGTTCTTACCTAAGGTAGTCACTAACAAGAATATCAATCAAGAGATTGTTGTTCCATCATTGTGCCCTAACCCTTCTTCAAAGAAGGAACGACTTCTGCACAATCTAGACGTAGTCCGTGCCCTGAAATTTTATTTACAGGCAACTAAGGATTTTCGCCAAACTTCTTCCCTGTTTGTCGTTTATTCTGGACAGAGGAGAGGTCAAAAAGCATCTGCTACCTCTCTATCCTTTTGGCTTCGTAGCATAATACGTTTAGCCTATGAGACTGCTGGACAGCAACCTCCTGAAAGGATTACAGCTCATTCTACTAGAGCTGTGGCTTCCACTTGGGCCTTTAAGAATGAGGCCTCTGTTGAACAGATTTGCAAGGCTGCAACTTGGTCTTCTCTTCATACTTTTTCCAAATTTTACAAATTTGACACTTTTGCTTCTTCGGAGGCTGTTTTTGGGAGAAAGGTTCTTCAGGCAGTGGTTCCTTCCGTATAAAGATCCTGCCTGTCCCTCCCGTCATCCGTGTACTTTAGCTTTGGTATTGGTATCCCATAAGTAATGGATGACCCGTGGACTGACTACACTTAACAGGAGAAAACATAATTTATGCTTACCTGATAAATTCCTTTCTCCTGTAGTGTAGTCAGTCCACGGCCCGCCCTGTTTTTTTATGGCAGGTCTAAATTTTAAATTATACTCCAGTCACCACTGCACCCTATAGTTTCTCCTTTCTCGTTTGGTTTTCGGTCGAATGACTGGGTGTGACGTAGAGGGGAGGAGCTATATAGCAGCTCTGCTTGGGTGATCCTCTTGCACTTCCTGTTGGGGAGGAGTTAATATCCCATAAGTAATGGATGACCCGTGGACTGACTACACTACAGGAGAAAGGAATTTATCAGGTAAGCATAAATTATGTTTTTTCTTTTGTAATTCAGATAATACAATTTTAAAAAAGTTTCCATTTTATTTCTATTTTTAAATTTGTTTTGTTCTCATGATATTCTTTGTTGAAGAGATACCTATGTAGGTGTTTGGAGCAGGAAACTGTGCTGCCACCAGTGTTTCTCAGCTGCGGTTCTCAAGTACCCCCAACAGGCCATGTTTTCATTATAGCTGAACCAGTGCACAGGTGAAGTAATCAGCTGATCAGTAACCATGGTTACTAACCTGGTCTCAACCACCAGCTGATTATTTCACCTGTGCACTGGTTCAGCTATAATGAAAACCTGGACTGTTTGGGGTACTTGAGGATCGCGGTTGAGAAACCATGATCTAGACACATGCATATTCATCATTTATTAATATTTTTGTGATACTATTTGCTAAATGATTAGGCTTTCACTAATTGTGTAATAAACTAAATCAGAAAGTACAAATTTCTGTTATATAAGTTTATGTTGCACCCTGTACCCGTGTACTATCAGGTAACTTCCTGCTGTAATTACAGGGCGTCTAGAGGAAAACCCGGCCACTGGGCTATTAAATGTGAAGGAAGAGGATGAGACGGATAACATGAATAGTCATCAGACTGAAATACATTGCTCCCTCCCTGCCGGTGAGTAGTAATACGTGAGAGTCTGCCGGGGCTGTGCACACAGTTACTTACTGCTCTCCCTCCCTGCCGGTGAGTAGTAATACGTGAGAGTCTGCTGGGGCTGTGCACACAGTTACTTACTGCTCTCCCTCCCTGCCGGTGAGTAGTAATATGTGAGAGTCTGCTGGGGCTGTGCACACAGTTACTTACTGCTCTCCCTCCCTGCCGGTGAGTAGTAATACGTGAGAGTCTGCCGGGGCTGTGCACGCAGTTACTTACTGCTCTCCCTCCCTGCCGGTGAGTAGTAATACGTGAGAGTCTGCCGGGGCTGTGCACACAGCTACTTACTGCTCTCCCTTGTAGTTTACTGTCTGGTTTATAAGCGCAGATAACAAAATGAGTTTAACCCTTGTTTAGTTCATGTTGTAGTTTTATACTGGAATATAGAGAATCACGGTAAAAAAAAAAAAGGATGAGAGGAAAAAGGAGGAGAATGTGTGAATATGGTGCTATTGCCTGTCTAGGAAATACACAAACTATTTTATGGTAAAGCTATAAAAAAAACTAGATCATGTGATATAAAAACTGAATCTGCTTTATTTGTGCAGATGAAGATAAAGCTGATATAGTGAAAGTTGAGATAACAGAAGATCTGTGTGTTAGGCATCAACTGGAAGCACCAGATGAGGAAACCAGTGACAGTATCAGCCCAGGTGAGCACGTGTGGTGTGTCTGAGGGACACAGGAGACAGGTGAGTGTGCATTTATGTGTATCTGAGGGATGAAGGTAGCATGAGTGTATTGTATGTGAGGTACATTGGTTACAGGTGAGTGCACATATATTGTGTGTGAGGTACATGGGTTACAGGTGAGTGTGCACATATATTGTGTGTGAGGTACATGGGTTACAGGTGAGTGTGCACATATATTGTGTGTGAGGTATGTGAGTTACAGATGAGTGTGCACATATGTGTGTGAGGTACCTGGGATACAGGTGAGTGTGCACTTATATTGGGTATGAGGTACGTGTGTTACAGGTGAGTGTGCACATATATTGTGTGTGAGGTACGTGGGTTACAGGTGAGTGCACATATATTGTGTGTGAGGTACATGGGTTACAGGTGAGTGTGCACATATATTGTGTGTGAGGTACATGGGTTACAGGTGAGTGTGCACATATATTGTGTGTGGGGTATGTGAGTTACAGATGAGTGTGCACATATGTGTGTGAGGTACCTGGGATACAGGTGAGTGTGCACATATATTGTGTGTGAGGTATGTGAGTTACAGCTGAGTGTTCACATATATTGTGTGTGTGAGGTATGTGGGTTACAGGTGAGGGTGCACATACAGTATATTGTGTGTGAGGTATGTGGGTTAAAGATGAGTGTGCACATACAGTATATTGTGTGGTATGTGTGTTACAGGTGAGTGTGCACATATATTGTGTGTGAGGTATTTAGGTTACAGATGAGTGTGCACATATATTGTATGTGAGGTATGCGAGTTACAGGTGAGTGTGCACATATATTGTATGTGAGTTACAGATGAGTGTGCATAGTAAGTGTTATAGTCTACTTAATAATTCTCTTGTGTGCACATAGTAATTTTTGGGTCATCACATGATTTGTATTTATATATAATGAGAGATACATAGATACATCCCACTAGTACTACAAACAACTTACACATATGTATGTATATTCTTACTGTACAGGCCGTATGAATGTGACAACTTCAGATGGCTCAGTGGTTGAGCACAGAGGAAAACCGTATGTGTGTGATCACATGAAGACTGAGGAGGATGAAGTTCCTATAAATTCTGCAGCAGGTAATTAGCACTGATTAACACATTACCGTCAAACATCCGCCAGATGAAGCACAGGTCTTGCCTCCGGCATGCAGTCCTAGCACAACTTAAAAGGCAAAGCTGCTCTAGTTAAACTCTTAATGACCATGGATGTACAGGGTAAGTCTGTCATTAAGGGGTTAAGTAAAGGGAATATTCTGTGATGGTGACAATTTACCTCATGTAAATAACACAGCAGACACAAGTCAGTGAGCAGCTCGTGTATGAATAACTAAGGGCTAGATTACAAATGATAGGCACAGGTGTGTGTGTGTGAGGTGTCTGAGGGATGCAGGACACAGGTGAGTGTACGTGTGTGATGTATCTGAGGGATACAGGGCACAGGTGAGTGTACGTGTGTGATGTGTCTGAGGGATACAGGGTACAGGTGAGTGTATGTGTGTGATGTGTCTGAGGGATACAGGGCACAGGTGAGTGTACGTGTGTGATGTGTCTGAGGGATACAGGGCACAGGTGAGTGTACATGTGTGATGTGTCTGAGGGATACAGGGCACAGGTGAGTGTACATGTGTGATGTGTCTGAGGGATACAGGGCGCAGGTGAGTGTACGTGTGTGATGTGTCTGAGGGATACAGGGCGCAGGTGAGTGTACGTGTGTGATGTGTCTGAGGGATACAGAGCGCAGGTGAGTGTACGTGTGTGATGTGTCTGAGGGATACAGGGTACAGGTGAGTGTACGTGTGTGATGTGTCTGAGGGATACAGGGTACAGGTGAGTGTACGTGTGTGATGTGTCTGAGGGATACAGGGCACAGGTGAGTGTACGTGTGTGAGGTGTCTGAGGGATACAGGGCACAGGTGAGTGTACATGTGTGTGATGTGTCTGAGGGATACAGGGCACAGGTGAGTGTACGTGTGTGATGTGTCTGAGGGATACAGGGTACAGGTGAGTGTACATGTGTGTGAGGTGTCTGATGGATGCAGGGCACAGGTGAGTGTACATGTGTGATGTGCCTGAGGGATACAGGGCACAGGTGAGTGTACATGTGTGATGTGCCTGAGGGATACAGGGCACAGGTGAGTGTACATGTGTGATGTGCCTGAGGGATACAGGGCACAGGTGAGTGTACGTGTGTGATGTGTCTGAGGGACACAGGGCACAGGTGAGTGTACGTGTGTGATGTGTCTGAGGGATACAGGGCACAAGTGAGTGTACGTGTGTGATGTGTCTGAGGGATACAGGGCACAAGTGAGTGTACATGTGTGATGTGTCTGATGGATGCAGGGCACAGATGAGTATACGTGTGTGATGTGCCTGAGGGATACAGGGCACAGGTGAGTGTACATGTGTGATGTACCTGAGGGATACAGGGCACAGGTGAGTGTACATGTGTGATGTGCCTGAGGGATACAGGGCACAGGTGAGTGTACGTGTGTGATGTGCCTGAGGGATACAGGGCACAGTTGAGTGTATACGTGTGTGATGTGTCTGAGGGATACAGGGCACAGGTGAGTGTATGTGTGTGATGTGTCTGAGGGATACAGGGCACAGGTGAATGTAGATATGTGATGTGCCTGAGGGATACAGGGCACAGGTGAGTGTACGTGTGTGATGTGCCTGAGGGATACAGGGTACAGGTGAGTGTACATGTGTGATGTGCCTGAGGGATACAGGGCACAGGTGAGTGTACATATGTGATGTGCCTGAGGGATACAGGGCACAGGTGAGTGTACGTGTGTGATGTGCCTGAGGGATACAGGGCACAGGTGAGTGTACATGTGTGATGTGCCTGAGGGATACAGGGCACAGGTGAGTGTACATGTGTGATGTGTCTGAGGGATACAGGGCACATGTAAGTGTAGTCATGTGACGTGTATGAGGGATACAGGGCACAGGTGAGTGTACATGTGTGATGTGTCTGAGGGATACAGGGCACATGTAAGTGTAGTCATGTGACGTGTATGAGGGATACAGGGCACAGGTGAGTGTACATGTGTGTCTAATATTACAATTTTCTTGTTCAGTGCTAAACTGTGACTATATTTATATGATCTGTGCAGGTGATGTTAAGACTGAAGTTACACTTAATGCTGAACAAACAAATGATCTTTATGTAAAGAGTCAGCAGGAAGCTGTGAAGCAGGAAATCAGTGACAATATCAGTACAGGTGAGTGCACGTGTGTGATGTGTCTGAGATAGATTATCTGCCCCACTAAGCACAGGGAGGTTTTTATTAATTGAGAGGGAGAGACATATTTTTTTTTAGCCATCATCTCTTTTCAGTGAAACACACAGATAAAAATGCCACTGTTATTTGTAGATAATTGTGATATAATTTATGTAGGACTGAAATCCAAGTCTAAATTATTAAAGAAAAAATATATATTTTTGTCTGAACTTTATTAGATCCCTTAATATATCTGACATGTTTTGTCATATCTGTTATATTCTCCCCCACTAGCAACACTTGCTAACATACAGGTATTTTAACTAGGTAGTTAGTAAATAGTTAATAACTATTTACTAACTAGTCTACCTAGTTAAAATAAATACAAACTTACCAGTGAAATAAAAATAAAACCTAAGCTAGCTACAATATAACTATTAGTTATATTGTAGCTAGCTTAGATTTTATTTCACAGTCAATTATGTATTTAGTTTTAAATAGGTATTATTTAGTTAATAATTATAACTTTAATTTAGCTCTATTAATGAATAGTTAATAGTTTAATTTAGTTTGTTGCGATGTGGGGGTCTGGCGGGTTAGGGGTTAATAGGTTTATTTAGTGGTAGTGATGTGGGAGGCCAGAGGTTTAGGGTTTAATAACTTTATTTAGTGGCGGCAATGTTGGGGAGCGGCGGAATAAGGGTTAATAACTTTAATTTAGTGGCAGCGATGTTGGGGTGCGGCGGAATAGGGGTTAATAACTTTATAGTGGCGGCAATATCAAGAGTGGCAGATTATGGGTTAATAACTTTTTTTTAGTGGCAGCGATATCGGGGAGTGGCAGAATAGGGGTTAATAGATGTATTATAGTGTGGAGGATGTTTGGGTGCAGGGGAATAGGGGTTAATAACTTTAGTATAGTGGCGGCGATATCAGGAGCGCCGGATGTCTTCAGGATGGACCCGCTCCGCGCCTCCGGGATCAAGATAGAAGGTGCCACCTGGATGAAGATAGAAGAGGCCGTCTGGATGAAGTATTCTCTGCGCTTGGATGAAGATCGTTCAAGCGGGACCTCAAAAACTGTAAGTGGATCGTCGGGGGTTAGTGTTTTTTTTTTTAGGGTTTTTTTGGGTGGGTTTTTCTTTTTTAGATTAGGGTTTGGACTTTCTTAAAAGAGCTAAATGCCCTTTTCAGGTCAATGCAAAAGAGCTAAATGCCCTTTTAAGGGCAATGCCCATAAAAATGCCCTTTTCAGGGCAATGGGTAGATTAGTTTTTTTTAGATAGTCTATTTTTTATTTGGGGGGTTGGGGTTTGTAATGTTAGTGGGTGTTTGTATTTTTTTCTCAGGTAAAAGAGCTGTTTAACTTAGGGCAATGCCCTACAAAAGGCCCTTTTAAGGGCTATTGGTAGTTATTATAGATTAGGTTTTTTATTTTGGGGTGTTTTTTTTTTTAAATGGGTATTAGAATAGGAATAATTGTTATTATTTTTGATAATTCGTTTGTTATTTTGTGTAATTTTTTTTTTAGTTTTGGGGTGGATTTTTCTTTTAAGAATAGCCATTTTTTTATTTTTAAAGGGCAGCAAAAGAGCTGAATGCCATTTAAGGGCAATGCCTATACAAAAGCCCTTTTCAGGGCAATGGATAGATTAGGTTTTACTTTATTTTTATTTTGTGGGTTTGGAGGTGGGGGTTTGTATACTGTTAGGGGGGGTTTGATTTTTCTTTTGTAGAAAAAGAGCTGATATCTTTAGGGCAATGCCCTGTAGTTTATTATAGATTAGGTTTTTTTATTTTTGGGTGTTTTTTTTAAATTTTTTTAAAGGGTATGAGAATAGGAATCATTTTTATTGTTTTGGATAATTTCGTTTTTGTTTTCTTTTGTAATAGTAGTTTTGTTATTTTAGTGTTTTTTTATTTTTTGTATTGGTAGTTTTTTTTTGTAATGTTAGGTTTTAAGTTTTTTAGTTTGTATTTATTGTAACTAAGTAGTTAGTAAATAGTTATTAACTATTTACTAACTAGTCTACCTAGTTAAAATAAATACAAACTTACCTGTGAAATAAAAATAAAACATAAGCTAGCTGCAATATAACTATTAGTTATATTGTAGCTATCTTAGATTTTATTTCACAGGCAATTATGTATTTAGTTTTAAATAGGTATTATTTAGTTAATAATTATAACTTTAATTTAGCTCTATTAATTATGTTAAAGTTAAGGAGTGTTAGGGTTAGGGGTTAATAGTTTAATTTAGTTTGTTGCGATGTGGAGGTCTGGCGGGTTAGGGGTTAATAGGTTTATTTAGTGGCGGCGATGTCGGGGAGCAGCGGAATAGGGGTTAATAACTTTAATATACTGGCAGCGATGTTGGGGTGCGGCGGAATAGGGGTTAATAACTTTAATATAGTGTCAGCAATATCGGGAGTGGCAGATTATGGGTTATTAACTTTATTTAGTGGCGGTGATATCGGGGAGCGGCAGAATAGGGGTTAATATCTTTATTATAGTGTGGGCGATGTTGGGGTGCAGGGGAATAGGGGTTAATAACTTTAGTATAGTGGCGGCGATATCGGGAGTGGCAGATTAGGGGTTAATAGTTTTTTTTCGGTGGCGGCAATATTGGGAGCGGCAGATTAGGGGTTAATAAGTTTATGGAGGTGTCGGCGATGTTGGTGGGGGGCAGATTAGAGGTGTTTAAACGTGGGGTTTATGTTAGGGTATTAGTTCTAAACGTAACTTTTTTTCCCCATAGACATCAATGGGGCTGCGTTACAGAGCTTTTCATTCCGCGATCGCAGGTGTCAGGTTTTTTCTAACCCGCTCTCCCCATTGATGTCTATGGGGAAAGCGTGCAAGGGCACGTCAAAATATTGTATTTTGTGCAGTATGGAGCTCAACGCAACCATATTGCACGCACAAGCCAGCTGTTTCAAAACTTGTAATGGCTGCGCTATGGAGGGTGAAATAACTCATCTTTTGTTGCGTTCGTTAAAAACCCTGTAGCGCGAATAACTCGTAATCTACCTGGTAATTTAGATATACATTGATAAATCATTGAAATACATGAAATTATTGGGAGTTTAAATATCTTCAGTTTAGTAGGTTCTTATTTGATCAACTTTTCAGCTGTACTTTATTAGAGGGAGAAAAATGATTACGTTAATAATAACAATTTTAATAGTTTTATTGAACTAAAACAATAACATATTTCATTTTTACTGCCTGCCCTCCTTCAATCTTCTATTCATTGAGCTTCTTGAAATATAGTAAGGATTGATTCTGTGTACATAGAATTTCAGGGGGGCAATAGCATTACAGGGACAGTAAAGTCAAAATTAAACTTTTATGATTCAGATAGAACAATTCCAATTTACTTTTCTTATCTAATTTGATTTGTTCTCTTGGTTTCCATTGTTGAAAATCATAGGAAGGCTCAGAAGCAATGCACTACTGTAAGCTAGCTGCTTGTCGTTGGCTCACCCAGTGTGGTCAGCTAGCTTACAGTAGAGCATTGTTCTTTAACAAAAGATACAAAGAGAATGAAGCCAATTTATTGAATCATTAAATAAATAATTTGTGTTTATGTCCCTTTAAGGTCAATTTCTCAACTCTGTTTATTTTATAACTTTTTGCCTTGAAGAATTCAGAATTCTGCAGACACAGATTCACAGTTTGAAAACTATAAAACCAAGAATATGTGATTTCTTCTAGACAGAAAGATGCCCAAATAATCTTACAGAAGCCTTTGTGAGAGCATGACATTGTGAATGTATTAATAGAATGAAACACAACAGCCATGAATATACAGCCTTATGTTATATAGTTACAAACGAATCCTTATATTAGGATTAATACATTTTAGATTATAATGTATCTTAAATAGAAACTTTAGCCAAATTTTACCTCTAAAAAACATTTTATTTTAAACAAAATCCTATTTAAATTATATTCAGGGTGCAGCAAAAGATATGGATAGTCAGTAGGACAAAGCACACTCCAATAGGAATTTTTATTCAGTCACTGTTTATTGTGAACGTTTTCAGACCAATAGGTCCGTCCTCATGACAAATAAGTGAAACAACATAAACTTACCCTCCACCATTCTTATATTAAGTGCAGCAGACGCTGGTCTCCACGTTCTCCCGGGTAGACGCGCCCACCATCGTGATGTCATCATCCCGGGCAACGTGGGGCCAGTCCAAAATAAGATCCTATCTGTTATATGACCTGGTAGAGGATCTGCGACAGCTCATAAAGTTAATATAATCAATATGCAAAAACATCTATTGAATTGTATCGACCGTTCCGATCATAAACATATTATGCCATGGAGATTGTCATAGCAACCAAGGAAACAAAAAAGAGTAGTGTGATAGGCTCATTAGGCACCAATCAGAAACAGGGCCGGCTGATACAATGAAAAAGCACCAGAGCGGCAATACAATTTTATATGCGCCGCGGCAAACACCAACAAACATAAAACTACAATATAATACACACACTAGAGCATCCTAACAGCCCCTTGAGAGAATACTTTGATGTGTCAGCAATGGTCTGCTGCGATGTCGTATATTCAGTTGCTATGGCAACAGGCTTGGTAGTGTACTGTTTCCTCATTATTGGCCAGAGTCGGTCGGTAATACATATGATTAGTCACTATGTTAGGATGCTCTAGTTTGTGTATTCTATTGTACAGTTTTATATTTGTTGGTGTTTGCCGCGGCGTATATAAAATGATATTGCCGCTCTGGTGCTTTTTCATTGTATCAGCCGGTCCTGTTTCTGATTGGTGTTGAATGAGCCTATCACGCTCCTCTTTTTTGTTTCCTTGGTTGCTATGACAACCTCCATGGCACAATATGTTTATGATCGGAATGGTCGATACAATTCAATAGATGTTTTTGCGTATTGATTATATTAGCTTTATGAGCTGTTGCAGATCCTCTATCAGGTCATATAACAGATATTCCACAGTCTCAAAACGACTCAAACACCAGTGATGTAGATTTGGTGTGCAAAGCTGGAGGAGCCACTGCTCAAAGACTCCCATACATCAAAAGCAAAGAAAGTCCAGCAGCACCACAGTAGTTTATCTTTCAAACTTTATTAGTACCTGGAGGTAAGAAGATGACGTTTCGGGCTACTGAGCCCGAAATGTCATCTTCTTACCTCCAGGTACTAATAAAGTTTGAAAGATAAACTACTGTGGTGCTGCTGGACTTTCTTTGCTTTTGATATAACAGATATTGTTATGTTATGATTTTATTTTGGACCGGCCCCACGTTGCCCGGGATGATATCACAATGGTGGGCGTGTCTACCCGGGAGAGCATGGAGACCGGCGTCTGCTGCACTTAATTTAAGAATGGTGGAGGGTAAATTTGTTGTTTCACTTATTTGTCTGAGGATGGACCTGTTGGTCCGAAAACGTTCACAATAAACAGTGACTAAATTGAAATTCCTATTGGAGTGTGCTTTGTCCTGCTGATATATATAATTTTTATTTTTAATTTAAATAATTGATTTATATCCACCCTGCTGCTAATACCTCTGCATGTCCACCTAACGTTCTGTTGGCTTTTCCTACTGCATTAGAGTAAAGTAACCCATATTTTGTTATCCTAAATACATATTTGTTGTTTTGTTGTTTAGATACAAATCACTTATTCTTTCTTCTTTTTTTAATACTATTAATTTGCTTTCAGAAATGTCAACATTTTTGCAAATGCTTCTATTGTATATAAAAAGACACATGTTCATTAAAGGGACATAAAACAGGTTGAGATCTGTGCATATCCTAAAAGGGCTAATTAATTTAAAATAGTTTGCATTAAAAATTGTTTAAAAATAGTTGGCAAGTATTTTAAAATCATTTAAAAAAAATAAGCAAAATGAATTACATAGCTAAGCTGCCTGGAACAGCCACTCCACCCCCCTTATCAGTGTTTAAACACAGGCATTGTATTTCAACTGAGTTCACAGCTTCTAGGCATGCTCCAGCAGATAATCCCTTTGCATTGTTCCATTCTACCAAAACAACAATAGATATAGATACAGTCATAAAAGGAATTGTGGGGGGAGAGAGCTTTACAATTCAGAAACTAAAAAGAAAGGGTTAATGGCGAGGCACTGCAGTATAAATTTGCAGGTAAAGTAATTAAAGTACATATAATTATATTTTGTCTCTATCTCAACTTCCTTTATGTCCCTTTAATGTCCTTTCACAGTATTACCGAAAACTGTATTAAACATAATAGGTCTCTTCAGTGAACCCTGGGGTACGCCACAACATACTGCCCTACTACATTTTGAGCACTTATTTATTTAAACTCTCTGCTATTTATGCTTTAACTGAGATTATAACCAGAAGCAAACCTGGCATTGTACTACCCAAAGGCTAAATTAATCTCAGCACCAGCGATGTCTAGAAAATGGGCTCTGGCACTTGAGAAATGCTTTGATATTTGCTCCCTTGACAGCCACACCTCTCCCCTTTGTATTGCCTGCACTTCTGGCACAGACACTTGTTCTTTTTTCCCAGCTTATACAGAAACACGACTCTGTACTCCCCTAAACCACACAGCCATGGTGTCATATACAAAACTTACTTTATTCAAAAAAATATTCTAAAAATATGTGACAAACACAGGAAACCCCACAAACAAGGGGTGCAAGGGGATCTTGTCCACTGATACTGAGGGTGGAGAATACCAGCTTATGATACATACAAATTGGTACTAATCACTTTCCCCTGACGGTATGATCAAACTTTAACCCTTTTTTATTTTTATACCCCAATAAGTAAACAGTCATATATACCAAGTAAAATTGCATTTTAAATAACAATAAACAGGAAGCAAGATACAAAATAACATTCTGACTATCTCATAGGTATCAGTGTTTTTGATACTGTATGAAAATATAACCTCAATACCCTAGAAGTTATGCAAAAATAAGGAAATGCTCAAACGTATTTAATGAATAGATTAATATCCATTTGTAAATAAAATCCCAGAGGCTGGTTTGTCTTTAAAGGGACAGTACACTGTAAAATTGTTTTCTTTCCATAAGGCTGGGAGAGTCCACAACGTCATTCCTTACTCTTGGGAAATACAACACCTGTCCACCAGGAGGAGGCAAAGACACCCCAGCCAAAGGCTTAACTATCCTTCCCACTTCCCTAATCCCCCCAGTCATTCTTTGACTTTCGTCACAAGAGGAGGTGGCAGAGAAGTTTCAGAAGATTTGGATAGTCCTGTAATGGGTATGTTCCTTTCAAGAGAGGACTGGAGTTTTAAAGGGACATTATACACTAAAAAAAAATATGGGCTATTTAAATAAAGCACTCAAAGAAGATAAAGTTTGTAATTGACATGTATTATCAATTTTGCTTCTAAAGTGCCTAAAAATGATGATAAAGTTTATATTGCTCTGACTATATTTGAATACGTCCGTAATACCCACTAGCTACAAACAAAGGATTTTTTCCTCAGTCCCTAGCTAGTCCTTACAGCCAGCCCCCATGCTGTGTAATGTGCAATCCCCTCACCTCTCACTTTACAAACACAGTAATCACAACAGTATGTATGGTAAATAGAATGTACTGCATATGCCAGTACTAAGCAGTTTATTATATATATATATATATATATATATATATATATATATATATATATATATATATATATATATATATATATATATATATATATATACAAAAATCTCATTTACATAACATATATTCCAGCCAACCATCCACAGTTGTCCATCCCTCAAACAAGGCAGTAAAACGTTGGCATCAAGTACTCTAATTAGAAAGAAAAAAATGAAGCAAAGATTCAATAGCGAGCAGCGGTCTACCTTAAGTGACGCTGACCATCTGTCAATTACAATCAGAACCGGAGTGAGAGGACAGACAGTCACTGGAGCGGCAGTCTATAAGTGTGACAGACCGCGTAGCAGTATAAAGGAGCAAGCGGCGTCTGCCTTCACTGATTATGCAGCTGAGCCTGTCACACCGGGTGTAAGTGGTGGGCCCGTGGGGGGTGCTATGTTGAGAACGCCAGCTACATACAGACCGGAGGTGCTGCTATCTACAATGGAGTTTTTTCCATACTATAGTACTAATAGGGCTAAACTTCCACTTGACCCGTTACAGACATCACCGATCCAGCTTGTCTTTACAACCACTCTGGAAGTTTAGCCCTATTAGTACAATAGTATGGAAAAAAAACTCCATTGTAGATAGCAGCACCTCCGGTCTCTGTATGTAGCTGGCGTTCTCAACCTAGCACCCCCCACCACTTACACCCGGTGTGACAGGCTCAGCTGCATAATCAGTGAAGGCAGACGCCGCTTGCTCCTTTATGCTGCTACGCGGTCTATCACACTTATAGACTGCCGCTCCAGTGACTGTCTGTCCTCTCACTCCGGTTCTGATTGTAATTGACAGCGGGTCAGCGGCACTGAAGGTAGACCGCTGCTCGCTATTGAATCTTTGCTTCATTTTTTTTTTTCTAATTAGAGTACTTGATGCCAACGTTTTACTGCCTTGTTTGAGGGATGGACAACTGTGGATGGTTGGCTGGAATATATGTTATGTAAATGAGATTTTATATATATATATATATATATATATATATATATATATATATATATATATATATATATATATATATATATATATATAATAAACTGCTTAGTACTGGCATATGCTGTACATTCTATTTACCATACATACTGTTGTGATTACTGTGTTTGTAAAGTGAGAGGTGAGGGGATTGCACATTACACAGCATGGGGGCTGGCTGTAAGGACTAGCTAGGGACTGAGGAAAAAATCCTTTGTCTGTAGCTAGTGGGTATTACGGACGTATTCAAATATAGTCAGAGCAATATAAACTGTATCATCATTTTTAGGCACTTTAGAAACAAAATTGATAATACATGTCAATTACAAACTTAATCTTCTTTGAGTGCTTTATTTAAATAGCCCATATTTTTTGAGTGTATAATGTCCCTTTAAGTAATCATGTCAACCTCTCAGTGATAGTATTGATGAAAACTTAGAGTCTGGGGATGCAGGGAACGTTTTTCTGCGAACCCATTCAGACTGTTGCCTAACAACTCCTGAGCAATCAGTGTTGATGAGTTTCACTGCTTGTAGTTTCACACTCAGGTACCTGTCAGAGCGTCGCTGCAAGACTGTCACACTTGAGAGGCTGCATCTGTTCCACAGCGTGGATCCTGGAGGGTATGCCCGCTTTATTATATATAGCAAGGAAATATAGGGTCACAGTGTGGATCCTTTATACCTCAATAAGATCAAGGGTTAATATCTTCTTCAGGGAGATTATTTGGAACAGTTTTGGGGATTTTTATGTACTGCTTTCACTTTGTGATGGTTTGGGCTCATAAGACTGTGTGCTTTTGACTTGGAACAAACAGGTTTCACTTTCGTTTTTGAAGAGTTGTGCAGCTTATATTAGCTTAGCGCAATTTTTCATAGCAGGGAAAGTCCTGTCTTATGCACCAGGTGACCGAATGCAGTCTCTTTCACTTCCTTACGATCCTGCTGCAGACTTTGCTCTGGAGAAGAGCGTTTTTTTCACTGATAGCCTGTCTGGGTCTAGGAGGTGGTGAGTGCCCCAGCCATTGGGAATATAAAGGTGCAGTTTTAAATAAAAGCGTTTTTATTTTTGTTCAGTTTTTTTATTCCATCTGTGAAAGTACATACCAAAGTTATGGAGGACTCTGATACTACATTAGAAGGTTCCACTCCTTCTGTTGTGAATAATAATACCTGTTTATATTGTTAGGAGGCTATGGTTTGCCCGCCTGCTCAATTTTGTTCCATTTGCCTAGACACTGTTTTAAAGTCTAAGAAGGGAGCTAAGTCTGCGAATACATATAGTGCAATTAGAATCCTGAGAGGTTGATGGCTCAGAGGGACTATGTCCTGAGAGATTACTACCCTTTCTACTCAAACCGCTTCACATACAGTTCCCCGCGGCACAACTACTTCTCCATCTGGAGGGGGCCTTTTTCCTGTGGACTTTACTGCGCAGCTACAATCGTCGGTGTCTGCGGCCCTGAGTGCCCTACCTATCTCTGGGAAACGTAAGAGGAAGGTCAAACATAGTTCTCCTGACTTTGAGTCATTTAAGTTTCTGTCGGCTCTAGCTTGTATGTCCCTGCTATCCGAGGGTGAACTTTCTGAGTCACAGACTTCCGTTACTAAATCTCCTCCAGCGGAGGAACCATCCTTTAGATTTAAAATTCAACTTCTGTGTTTTTTTAATATAGGAGGTTCTGTCTACGCTAGAGGTTCCACAGGCTGAGCTACCTGAGGAACCTAAGATCCCTAAGTTAGACAGGTTTTATGAAGACAGAAAGGTCCCACATACTTTTTTCCTGTACCAGTTCGTATGGCGAACATTATTAGTAACGAATGGGAAAGAATAGGAACTTCATTTTCTCCCCTGTCAACCTTTAAGAAATTGTTTCCAGTCCTTGACTCTCAATTGGAACTGTGGGGTTCCATCCCTAAGGTGGATGGCGCCATTTCGACGCTAGCTAAGCGTACTACTATCCCTCTCGAGGACAGTTCTTGTTTTAGAGAGCCTATGGACAAGAAGTTGGAAACTTTTTTGAGGAAAATGTTCCAACACACAGGATTTCCTTCTTAATATAAGGAGAGTCCACGGCTTCATTCCTTACTGTTGGGAAATACTGAACCTGGCCACCAGGAGGAGGCAAAGACACCCCAGCCAAAAGCTTAAATACCTATCCCACTTCCCCCATCCCCCAGTCATTCTGTGCCTTTCGTCACAGGAGGATGGCATAGAGTGTCAGAAAATTTCAGAGTAGTTCCTTAGGAGGGGTATCTGCCCTTCAATATGGGACTGGAGTTTTAAGTAGTCTTGTCAGAGTCTGGAGATGCAGGGAAAGTCTTTCTGCAAACCCATCCATACTGCCTCCTAACAGCTCCTTAAGCAATCAGTGTTGACAAGTTTCACTGCCTGCTTGTTTTCTTCACTCAAGTCCATGTCAGGAGCGATGCTACAAGATTGTCACACTTGAGAGGCTGTGTTTCTGTTCCACAGCATGGATTCTGGTAAGATTGTTTCAATTTTTACATTTGTTGAAAATGCTAGAAGACAGGGTCACAGTGTGGCTCCTTTTTATCTTAATAGAATCATGGGTTAATGTCTCCTGAGGGGGATTATTGAACAGTGGGAATTAATCAAATGTGATGCTTTGATTTTATACTGCTTTATGTGTGAGATTTTATTGGGCTCATAGACTGTTTGTTATGTGGCTGGAACACACAGGTTTTTACTTTCACTTTAAACGTTGCGCAGCTGGTAGCTTTGGCGCACTTTTTCTCATAGCAGGGGCAGTCCTGCCTTGCACACCACGTGACCAGGAGTGGTCTCGTTTTCATTTCCTCTTTCCTGACCGAGCTGGCTGTCGGAGAACACGCTTTTTTCTCTGTATTGTCTGGGTCTAGGAGGTGGTGAGTGCCCCAGCCATTGAGAGTATAACGGTGCCGTTTTTGTGAGAAATAAAAAGATTGTTTTATTTTCTGTGTCCTACTGTCAGTTGCTTAAGCCATGGAGGATTCTGATATACTTGAGGTTACTCCCTCTATTCCAAATAGTAATAACTGTTTATATTGTGAGGAGGCCTTGGTATGCCCGCCCTCTCAACTATGTTCCACATGCCTTGACAACGTTATTAGGTCTAAGAAGGTTAACCCCTTTAGTACCACTGAGCTGTCCACCTCTGTGGACTCGCGGCCCCGTGAGGTGCATACCCATCAGTCATCTCCCTCTACACATGCAGCTTCCCGTAGCATGCCTGATCCTCCATCTGGAGGGAGCCTTTTACCATCATATTTTACCGTGCAGTTAAAAACGGCGGTGTCTGAGGTCCTAAGTGCTAAACGCAAGCGAAAGATTAAACATAGCTCTCCTGCCCAGGGGTCATCAAGTAATGTATTGTATTTATCTGTTTTGACTTAGTTATCCGAGGATGAGTCACACTCTGAGGCTTCAGAGGGTGAACTTTCTGGGTCGGAGTCTGCAACCTCTAAGCCTCCTGCTGCGGAGGTACCAGCCTTTAGATTTAAGATTGAACACTTACGTTTTCTTCTAAAAGAGGTCCTGGCTACATTAGAGGTCCCAGAGGCCAAGCTGCCTGATGAACCTTTGATTCCTAAGTTAGACAGAGTTTACGAGGATAGGGTAGTACATTTAACTTTTCCTGTACCTGTAAAAATGGCAAACATTATTAAAAACGAGTGGGATAGAATTGGATCTTCCTTTTCTCCTTCATCTTCCTTTTCATTTAAGAAATTATTCCCAGGCCTGGACTCTCAATTGGAGTTGTGGCGATCCGTCCCTAAGGTGGATGGCGCTATCTCCACGCTGGCCAAACGTACTACTATCCCACTTGAGGATAGCTCGTCGTTCAGAGAGCCGATGGATAAGAAGATGGAAACTTTTCTAAGAAAAATGTTTCAACATATGGGATACTTGTTTCAACCGGCAGCGGCTGTTGCCTCGGTTACTGGAGCTGCGGCCTACTGGTGCGACTCCTTATCGGAATTGATTGAGGTGGAGGGTCCCCTCGACGTTATCCAGGAAAGAATTAAAGCCTTGAGAATTGATAATTCTTTCATCTGTGATGCAAACGTGCAGATTATTCACCTAGATGCTAAGGTTTCTGGCTTTTCAGTTCAGACCCGTCGGGCGCTCTGGCTGAAGTCCTGGTCTGCGGATATGACTTCTAAGTCTAGACTTCTTTCACTTCCTTTTTGTCAGGGTTTTTTTCCTGCCTTGTTTGCCATGTGCTGCTGGCAGCCATTTTACTCACCTCTCTTGCTGACTCTGGTGCATACTGTGTGATGCTGCTCATTTCCTGCACGCACTTTTATGGCCAGACTGGTATACATCATCCGTGTGAGACAGGATGCAGTCTCAGAATTGTGATGTCATCACTTATTATTTAAAGGGCCTCTATTCAGTATGCTTTGCCCTTGCATTGTCTCAGACCTGTTTGTGAGAGCTCCTGTGTATTACCTGGCTGTCCCTCCTTGTTCCTGACTCTGCTGTTCTCCTTGTTCCTGCTCGTCTGACTACTCGCTTTGGCTCCTGACTCGGCTTGTCTGACTATTCGCTTTGGCTCCTGACTCGTCTTGTCTGACTACTAGCTCTGGTTTTGATCCCTGGCTTGTTATTTGACTTGTGGACTTTTTATTATTTTTTGCTATTAATATAGGTGTGATTATTTTTGCACTTCTCGTCTCAGTCTGATTCCTAGCACCCTGACATTATGAAAGGGCCATGAATCCTGATGGTGCTAATAATCCACCTTTTACCTGCCATAATATACAGGGTGGATGTACAGGATCACCGCTTGGATAAATTTGCACTAGCACTGCAAACCCTGCTGACTCGCACTGAACATTTGGACCAAAGTGTCCCGCAAGTTATGGCTGCTACTGTTTCCGCTGCTGCACCTAGTCCTACCAGGAGCATGTCCGGTTCTACACCTCTACCTCAGCGATATGGAGTCGATCCTAATCAGTGCAAAGGGTTTTTGAATCAGGTGGGCATTTACTTTGAGATGTTACCTCAGACGCTTCCCTCTGACAGAGCTAAGGTGGGATTTCTCATCTCTCTGACACAGCTCTTGCCTGGGCTAATCCCTTGTGGGAGACTAATAAACCTGTGATTTCAAATTACCCTGAATTTGTGGCCTCCTTTTGAAGGGTATTTGATGTTCCGGCTCGCTCCTCCTCTGCTGCTAAACGACTCATGTCCATTCTGCAAGGTACAAGATCTGTTGCTCAGTATGCCATTGAGTTCCGTACGCTTGCCGCAGAAATAGGTTGGAACAATGAAGCCCTTGTTGCCGCCTTCTTTCATGGGCTCTCTGATGCGATTAAAGACAGAGTTGCTGCCAGAGATTTACCAGAAGATCTCGAGACATTGGCGTCTTCTTTGATCCTATTGACATCAGACTAAGTAAGAGGCCCTCTTTCAAGGAGCGCTTGTGGAAGCCTCCTGTTCCATTGTCTTCTTCGTGTTCGTTCCCACTCTCCTCCCATGCCCCCTGGTCCCGAGTCACCAGGTACTACTGAGCGGATGCAGTTGGGATTCACGCGTCTCTCCGCGGCGGAGAGGGCCTTTAGGAGGAGGGAGGGGCTCTGCCTCTATTGTGGGTTACAGGGCCACCTTTTGAAGTCTTGTCCTACACGGCCGGGAAACGCTCACACCTAAGGTCCTGTCGGGGGCAGACCTTGGGTGGTTTATCCTCGTCCCCGGAACCGCTAAAGGAGAAACCTTTGGTCACGGTTGTCCTTTCCTGGGTGGACTCCTCCATAGTCACCCAGGCTCTTGTTGACTCCGGTGCTGCGGGCTATTTCATTGACAGTGCTTTTGTATCAAAGCACTCCATTCCTGTTTTGCCTCAGTCCGTACCGCTTGCTATTGAGGCCATTGATAGCAGGCCCCTTCAGCCTGCACTCGTTACTCACGAAACTTCTCCGTTATCCATGGCTGTTGGGGCTCTCCATTTTGAAACCCTCCAGTTCCAGTTGATAAACTCTCTGCATTTTCCGGTTATTCTGGGTTATCCCTGGCTCCAAAAGCACAATCCCAGTCTTGACTGGAGCAGGTCCGAAATTTTGTCGTGATCTCCGCAATGTATTTCCACTTGTCTTCAGAGACATATCTTCGGTATCTCAATTGCCAGAGGAGTACCGAGAGCTCCTAGACGTTTTTGACAAGGTGCGTGCCAGTACGTTGCCTCCTCACCGGTCTTGCGATTGTGCCATAGACCTGCAACCCGGAGCCATTCCTCCTCGGGGACGGGTTTACCCTCTGTTGCGGGGAATTGTGCTATGGAGGAGTATGTTGCCGATGCTCTGTCGTGGGGGATCATCCGCAAATCCTGCTCTCCTGCAGGGGCTGGCTTCTTCTTTGTGAAGAAAAAGGGTAGCGAGTTAAGACCATGCATCGATTATAGGGGTCTTAATCGTCTTACCATTAAGAATGCTTACCCTATTCCGCTCATTACGGAACCCTTTGACCGCCTCAAGGGAGCTCTGGTCTTTACTAAACTTGATTTGAGAGGAGCGTACAATTTCGTTAGGATCAAGGAGGGCCACGAATGGAAAACAGCATTTAACACCAGGAGCGGACATTATGAGTATCTTGTAATGCTCTTTGGCCTATGTAATGCTCCTGCTGTTTTCCAGGAATTTATTAATGATGTACTACGAGATATGTTGCAACAGTGTGTTGTGGTGTACTTAGACGACATCCTCATAACTCACCCACACTTGAGGCTCATCGTTCTGATGTTACACTGGTTCTTCAGAGACTACGTGAGAACGGCCTGTTTTGTAAACTTGAGAAATGTGAGTTCCATCAGACTCTAGTAACCTTCCTAGGTTATGTTATCTCTGTTACAGGGTTCTCCATGGATCCCAGTTGGTCTTCGGTCTATTCAACGTTTTTTTGGGGTTCGCCAATTACTATAGAAAGTTTATTAAAAACTTTTCTTCCTTGGTCAAACCTATCACAGACATGACCCGTAAAGAGAATGATCCACTCCATTGGTCACTTACTGCCAATAAGGCATTTGATAGTCTTAAGACTGCCTTTGCTGCAGCTCCAGTTCTGGCTCATCCTAACCCTGTCCTGCCTTTCGTTCTTGAGGTCGATGCGTCTGAGACTGGAGTAGGTGCCCTCTTGTCTCAACGTCCTACGCCTGACGGTTCCTTGCATCCATGTGGTTTCTTCTCTAAGAAATTGTCTCCAGCGGAGTGCAATTATGAAATCGGTGATAGGGAATTACTGGCCATAATTTTGGCACTCAAGGAATGGAGGCATCTTTTCGATGGTACTAGCCTGCCAGTGCTCATTCTTACTGACCACAAGTTTAACTTATCTATCTAAAGCAAAACGTTTGTCGCCCCGACAGGCCAGATGGGCGCTATTTTTGTCTCGGTTTAATTATGTGATCTCCTACCTGCCTGGTAGTAAGAATGTTAGGGCTGATGCCCTCTCTCAACAATTTTCACCTCTGTTCAAGGAGGAGTCTGTACCTACTCCAGTTTTACCTCCTGACCATATTTTGGCTACCATACGTACTAATTTGACTTCTCCCTTGGGGGAGGAGATCCTGGCTGCACAAACCAATGCACCTCCTGAGAAACCTAGTGGTAAGTGTTTTGTTCCTGAGAATATTCAAACTAAACTTTTGCACACTTATCACTATCCTAAAGTCGCAGGTCACCCAGGCAAGAACCAAATGATTTGGTCTGTCACTCGACAATTCTGGTGGCCAGCTCTTCGTTCTGATGTTTCTGCATATGTTGTCTCCTGCTCAGTTTGTGCACAGAATAAGACTCCTCAACGTCTTCCTGTGGGTCTTCTTCAACCTATTTCTAATGGTGAGCATCCTTGGACACATCTTTCCATGAACTTCATTGTCGAGCTGCCTGTTTCCAATGGCAATACTGTTATCCTTATGGTGGTTTACCGTTTTTCTAAAATGTCACATTGCATTCCCTTAAAGAAGTTGCCTACCGCTCAGGAGCTTGCTTCAATTTTTCCCTGGGAGGTCTTCCGTTTACATGGGTTACCCAAGGAGATAGTGTCGGACCGGGGTAGCCAGTTTGTTTCCAGATTTTGGCGTTCCTTTTGTGCTCAAATGGGGATCCAGCTTTCCTTCTCCTCGGCATATCACCCTCAATCCAATGGGGCTGCGGAACGGTCTAATTAAGCTCTGGAACAGTTCCTCCGTTGCTATGTCTCAGATCACCACAATAATTGGTCTGAACTGTTACCTTGGGAAGAGTTTGCCCGTAACAGTGCTATTAATGCTTCCTCCAATTTATCCCCGTTTCACTGATCCTTGTTGGCCGATTCATTAATGTCTCAGGGTATTCCGGCTTTGGAGGAGCATCTCCGGCAACTCCGTTCCACATGGGTGCAGATTCAGGATTGCCTTCATCGTTCTATGCAGTGCCAAAAGTTCCAGGCTGATCATAGGCGTCTGCCTGGGCCTTCCTACCAGGTTGGTGAGAGGGTTTGGCTGTCCTCCCGAAACTTGAACCTTTGTGTGCCTTCCAATAATAATAATACTCCGACTGGTCAATCCTGTGGCTTACGCTCTTGACCTTCCTCCTGCAATGCGCATCTCCAATGTTTTTCATGTCTCCCTCTTGAAACCATTGGTTTGTAATCGGTTTACCACTGTGTTGCCTCGTCCCCATCCTATCTTTGTTGACAACCATGAGGAGTATGAGGTCAGCAACATTATTGACTCTCGTATGTCCAGGGGCCGTGTACAGTATTTGGTTCACTGGAGGGGCTACGATCCGGAGGAGCGTTCATGGGTTCCCTCCTCTGCTGCTCCTCATGCTACCGCGCTCCTCCGTGCCTTCCATGCCCGTTTTCCCAATAAGCCTTTTGTCCTCCCGCGGGGGAGGGGTTGTTGAGGGGAGGGTACTGTCAGGGTTTTTTCCCTGCCTTGTTTGCCATGTGCTGCTGGTAGCCATTTTACTCACCTCTCTTGCTGACTCTGGTGCATACTGTGTGATGCTGCTCATTTTCTGCACTTCCTTTTATAGCCAGACTGGTGTACATCAGGATGCAGTCTCAGAATTGTGATGTCATCACTTATTATTTAAAGGGCCTCTGTTCAGTATGCTTTGCCCTTGCATTGTCTCAGACCTATTTGTGAGAGCTCCTGTGTATTACCTGGCTGTCTGACGTCCCTCCTGATTCCTGATCCCTGGCTTGTTCCTGACTCTGCTGTTCTCCTTGTTCCTGATTCTGGCTCGTCTGACTACTCGCTTTGGCTCCTGACTCGGCTCGTCTGACTATTCGCTTTGGCTCCTGACTCGGCTCGTCTGACTACCAGCTCTGGTTTTGTTTCCTGGCTTGTTATTTGACTTGTGGACTTTTTATTTTTTTTTGCTATTAATAAAGGTGTGATTATTTTTGCACTTCTCAGTCTGATTCCTGGCACCCTGACACTTTTAAGGGAAATATTTTATTTGGTCTAGGCCTGGACTCCATTATCTCCATGGTTACAGGCGGCAAGGGTGCCTTCCTACCACAGGATAAAAAGAACAAGTCTAAGGGACAAGGTTCTAAATTTTGTTCCTTTTGTTCTGAGTAATCGCAACGACAACAGTCCTCCGCTAAGCCTGAGCAAGCCAAGAATACTTGGAAGCCGGCTCAATCCTGGAATAAATCCAAGCAGAGCAAGAAGCCTGCCGAGACCAAATCGGCATGAAGGGGTTGGCCCCCAATCCGGCGCTGGATCGTGTAGGGGGCAGACTGCCGCTCTTTTTAGACTCTTGGTTCAGGGACGTGCAGGATCCATGGGTCCTGGAGGTCATAGCTCAGGGATACAAGATAGGTTTCAAATCTCATACACCCAAGGGCAGATTTCTCTTCTCAAGCCTGTCTTCCAGACCAGAAAAGAGGGAAGCCTTTCTGGGGTGCGTGCGGGATCTGTCCTCCTTAAGGGGCATTGTTCTTGTTCCTATCGCAGAAAGAGGTTCGGGATACTATTCAAACCTTTTTGTGGTCCCAAAGAAGGAGGGAACTTTCCGCCCAATTCTGAAACTAAAGTGCTTAAAGAAATTTCTAAATGTCCCCTCGTTCAAGATGGAGACCATAAGGTCCATCCTTCCTCTAGTTCAGGAAGGACAGTTTATGAACACTATAGATCTGAAGGATGCTTACCTTAACGTTCTAATCCACATGGATTACTTCCAGTTCCTAAGGTTTGCGTTCCTGGACCAGCACTTCCAGTTCATTGCACTTCCGTCTGGTCTAGCTATTGCTCCAAGAATTTTTACGAAGGTTCTAGGGTCTCTTCTAGCCGTTGCCAGAACCCGGGGTTTAGCAGTAGCTTCCTACTTGGACGATATTCTGGTACAAGCACCATCTTTTCGTCTGGCAGAGGACCATTCGGTATCTCTTCTTTCTCTTCTTCGATCTCATGGATGGAACTTAGAAAAGAGTTCTCTTATTCCAAGCACCAGGGTAGAATTTCTGCGTACTGTAATAGACTCCATATCCATGAGGATATTTCTATTAGACCAGAGACATTGCAAGCTAGCTTCGGCATGTCTTGCCCTCCGGACCTCCTTAAGGTCATCTGTGGCTCATTGTATGGAGGTAATTGTTCTCATGGTCTCCAGCATGGATATCATTCCCTTTGCCAGGTTCCGTCTCAGACATCTCTGCATGCTGAAGCAGTGGAACGGCGATCATTCGGATCTGTCTCAACAGATTTCTCTGGACAACCGGTTGAGAGAATCGCTCTCTTGGTGGCTCTATCCAGATCATCTGTCCCAAGGGACATCCTTTCTAAGACCATCCTGGGATATTGTGACTATGAACGCGAGTCTATCAGTATGGGGAGCTGTTTAGGGTGCCAAGAAGGCACAGGGCCTATGGTCTCAGGAGGAACGCTCTCTTCCGATCAACATTCTGGAACTTCGGGCAATCTTTAATGCTCTGAAGGCTTGCCCCTTTCTGGGTTCGTCCTGGTTTATCAGATTCCAATCAGACAATATAACCTCGGTGGCTTACATCAACCATCAGGGGTGGACGAGAAGCTCCCTAGCATTGAGGGTAGTTTCTCGGATTTTGGAGTGTGCGGAGGCCCACAGCTGTTCGCTGTCAACAATCCACATTCCGGGTGTGGGCCTCTGGGAAGCAGATTTTTTTAGCAGACAATCCTTTCATCCAGGGGAATGGTTTCTCCATCCCGATGTGTTTGCTGTGATATGCAACAGGTGGGGGATGCCGGGGATAGATCTCATGGTCAAGGTAGATCTCAGGTCTAGGGATCCTCAGGCGGAGCTAATAGATGCATTAGCGGTGCCTTGGAGGTTCAATCTAATTTACCTTTTCCCGCCGTTACCACTCCTTCCTCGTGTAGTAGCCTGAATCAAGCAGGAGCAGGCATCATTGATACTGATTGCTCCATTGTGGCCGCAATGGATGTGGTTTGGGGATCTAGTAGGGATGTCATCTTCTCCTCCATGGAAGTTACCTTGTCGCAGGGATCTGCTGGAACAAGGTCCTTTTGTTCATCAAAATCTAGATTCTCTGAGGCTGACTGCGTGGAGATTGAACGCTTAGTCCTAGCCAAGAGAGGTTTTTCTGAGAGAGTTATTGATACTCTCATTCAAGCTCGTAAGCTGGTTACTCGTCGCATCTATCATAAGGTGTGGAGAACCTATTTATTCTGGTGTGAAGAGCGTGGATTTCCCTGGCATAGAGTTAAGGTTGCCAGGATCCTATCGTTTCTCCAGAATGGACTGGAGAAGGGTCTTTCTGCCACTTCCCTGAGGTGACAGATTTTGGCCCTGTCTGTTTTTCTGCATAAGAGGCTCTCAGAGCTTCCAGATGTACAGTCCTTTGTTAAGGCTCTGATTAGGATCAGACCTGTGTTCAGATCTAAGGCTCATTCTTGGAGTCTGAATCTTGTTCTTAAGGTTTTGCAATGGGCTCCTTTTGAGCCTTTGCATGAAATTGACATTAAGTTGACCTGGAAGGTTCTTTTTCTACTCGTTATTGCTTCGGTGCACAAAGTTTCTGAGATTGCCGCTTTGCAATGTGAGCCTCCTTATCTGGTGTTCCATTCTGATAAGGCTGTCCTACCTACTAAGTTAGGTTTTCTTCGTAAGGTCATGTCAGACCGCAACATCAATCAAGAAAATGTGGTTCCTTCCTTGTGTCCCAATCCTCCTCCTTCGAAGGAACATTTGCTTCATAATTTGGACATGGTTTGCGCCTTTAAGTTCTATCTTCAGGCTACTACGGATTTTAGACAAACTTCTTCCTTGTTTGTTGCCTATTCTGGGAAGCGTAAGGGTCAGAAGGTCTCTTCGACTTCCTTATCTTTTTGGTTAAGGAGTGTTATCTGCTTAGCTTATGAGACAGCGGGACATAAACCTCCTCAGAGAATTGCGGCTCATTCTACTAGAGCAGTGGCTTTCTCTTGGGCCTTTTAGAACGAGGCCTCTATGGATCAGATTTGTAAGGTGGCTACCTGGTCCTCCTTACATACTATTTCTAAATTTTACAAGTTTGATGTTTTTGCTTCAGCTGAAGCAGCCTTTGGGAGAAAGGTTTTGCAGGCTGTAGTGCCCTCAGATTAGGGTCCGCCTCTATTTATTTTTTTCCCTCCCGTTATCATTCAGTGTCCTCTAGAGCTTGGGTATAAGTTTCCCAACAGTAAGGAATGAAGCTGTGGACTCTGCTTACCAGATAATTGCATTTCTTTCTGTATAAGGCCCCAATCCGTGTTCTCTGATGGGCGGCCCTCTAAATTATATTTTTCTTCTGGCACCTTTTATACCGTGATATTTCTCCTACAGTTCCTTGTTCCCTCGGCAGAATGACTGGGGGATGGGGGAAGTGGGAGAGGTATTTAAGCCTTTGGCTGGGGTGTCTTTGCCTCCTCCTGGTAGCCAGGATCAGTATTTCCCAACAGTAAGGAATGAAGCCGTGGACTCTGAACTTATACAGAAGGAAATGAAATTATCTGGTAAGCATAATTTTATGTTTTTTATTCCAAACTGTGAGAGCTGTAGCCATGGTTGCTGGAGCAGCTACCTACTGGTGCCACTCTCTGTCTGAACTTTTTGAGGTGGAATCTCCCCTCGAGGATATTCAGGAGAGAATTAAGGCCCTAAGAATTGCTAATTCCTTCATATGTGATGCGAATATGCAGATTATAAATGCAAAGGCTTCAGGTTTTGCTGTCCTAGCCCTGGTTGAAGTCTTGGTCTGCGGATATGACTGCCGATATGACTTCTAAATCCAGACTCCTTTCTCTTCCCTTCAAGGGGAAGATATTATTCGGACAAGGTCAGGACTCCATTATTTCTACATTTACTGGGGGGAAAGGTGCCTTCCTACCACAGGATAAGAAGAACAGACCTAAGGGACGGAAATCCTCTAATTTTCATTCCTTTCGTTCGGACAAGTCCCAACGATCTCAATCTTCATCCATGCCCGAGCAGCCCAAGAGTACTTGGAAGCTGGCTCAGTCCTGGAGCAAGCCCGTTGAGAACAAATTGACAAGGGGCGGCCCCCAATCCGGGATCTGACGGGGTAGGGGGCAGATTGTCGCTTTTTAAGACGCATGGTTACATGATGTTCAGGATCTTTTGGTTCTGGATGTCGTATCCCAGGGTTACTGGAGAGGATTCAAATCTCATCTGTCCAGGGGCAGATTCCTACTCTCCAGACTGTCTACAAGACCAGAAAAGAGGACTGCCTTTTTAGGTTGCGTATGAGATCTTGCCTCTTTAGGAGTAATTGTCCCGGTACCTACATCAGAAAGAGGTCTGGGGTTCTATTCAAACCTCTTTGTGGTTCCCAAAAACGACGGTACTTTTTGTCCAATACTGTACCTTAAGTGCCTAAACAAGTTTCTGAGTGTCCCCTCCTTCAAGATGGAAACAATACGGTCAATTCTTCCCCTGGATCAGGAAGGACCGTTTATGACCACCATAGACCTGAAGGATGTATACCTTCACGTTCCGATACACAAGGAACATTTTCAGTTCCTGAGGTTTGCCTTTCTGGACCAGCACTTCCAGTTCATAGCACTTCCATTTGACTTAGCTACTGCTCCAAGGATATTTACAAAGGTTCTGGGGGCTCTTCTAGCGGTTTCCAGAACACAAGGTATTGCAGTAGCACCTTACCTGGATGATATCTTTGTACAAGCAACATCTTTTCGTCTAGCAAGGGAGCACTCATAATTCCTTCAGTCTTCTTGGATCACATAGATGGAAGATAAACTTGCAAAAGAGTTCTTCAAATACCAGGGTGAATTTCCTGGGTACAGTGATATACTCTTTATCCATGAAGATCTTTCTAACATATCAGAGACGTTGCACTCTAACAGCATGTCTTGGCCTCCTTGAGACCTTCGGTGTGAGGAGTGTCAGTGGCCTGCATCAAGCAGATGCATCTGTGATTCTAATTGCACCATCCTGGCCGCGAAAGACCTGGTTCGCTTATCTGGTGGGGATGTCCTCTTCTCCTCCGTGGAGGTTATTTTGTCGCAGACACCTGCTGCTACAGGATCCCTTTCTACATCAAAATCTAGATTCTCTGAGGCTGACTGCATGGCGATTGAACGCTTAGTCTTAGCCAAGAGAGGGTTCTCTGAGAGTGTCATTGACACTAATTCAAGATCGTAAACCAGTTACTCAACGCATCTACCATAAGGTGTGATGGACTTACCTGCACTGGTGTGAGGAGCGTGTTTTTTCTTGGCATAAGGTTAAAGTTGCCAGAATGTTATATTTTCTCCAGGATGCACTGAAGAAGGGTCTATCTGCTAGTTCCCTGAAGGGACAGATATCGGCCCTGTCTGTGTTGCTGCACAAGAGATTAGCGGAGCTTCCAGATGTGCACTCCTTTGTTAAGGACCTGACTAGGATCAGACCTGTGTTTACAAAGGTGGCTCCACCTTGGAGTCTCAACCTTATTCTCTGTGTGTTGCAGCAGGCTCCGTTTGAGCCCATGCATAATCTTGACATTAAGCTGTTATCTTGGAAGGTTCTATTTCTATTGGCTATTGCCTCGGCTTGCAGAGTTTCTGAGATTTCTGCTTTGCAATGTGATCCCACCTTACCTTGTTTTTCATGCAGATAAGGCGGTTTTACATACTACGTTAAGTTTCCTTCCTAAGGTGGTTTCAGATCGTAACATTAATCAAGAGATTGTTGTACCTTCCTTGTGTCCCAATCCTCCTTCATCGTAGGAGCGTTTGCTTCACAATCTAGATGTGGTTTGTGCCTTGAAGTTTTACCTTCAGGCTACTAAGGATAAAAACATCCTCTGGACTAGGATAGAAGCTGACATAGGGGGATACGAAAGCCCGGCAGATATACAATGGGGCACTATACATAAACAAGGCAAACGTTATTATAACTCAATTATCACAACCGACACTGTTAGTTTATGGAAATCCCTAACGGCATCTCTGAAACTAATCCACCCAAGATCACAAACTATTCCTCTGAAATTCCTCCTGCACCCAGACTCACACCAACAACTAGGGAAATGGTTCAATAAGGGTCTATATAGAGTGGCAGATTTCTTAGACTGAGGAAGAATTCTAACTTGTACTCAGATACAAGACAGAATTCAACCCTTGAAACTGCAGTGGTTTTTATATCTGCAGATTTCCTCAGCTATACATAAATACTGTTCCCCTTGGCCATTACAAATGTATACTACACTAGAACGCATATGCACTACTCCCATGAGAAAGAAAAAATATGATCTCCATTATGTATCTAACCTTGCAGAAAGTGAGGTCCACTGGATAACTCATTGCTTATATATAAATGGACAAGAGATACTGGACTTGACCTACCGAAAGATGATTGGATTCAAATTTTATATGACTCGGGTAGAGGGCGGACAGGGGCTGATTTAAAGGAGAACTGTATTAAAACAGCTTTCAAGAATTTGTTATAGAGGTTGCGGACAAACAGGAACTTATCTACACATGTGGTGGGAGTGTCCTAGGGTTAAGGTGGTTTGGGACAAGTTACAGGAACCATTTGGTCAGATTCTACAGGAACCTGTTTCCCTGAATGTAGCTCAAGCCCTCCTAAACCGTAAGCTTACTTCTTTTGGTGTGGCAATTAACACATTTATCAAAACTCTTTGTACAGCAACTAGAATTTGTATTGCCAGACATTGGAAGGAAGGAGCTTCAGAGTGACAGGAAGTCTTAGACAATATTAAATATATATATATATATCATGTCAGAATTATCAGCCGCAATTAAGGGGACCAGGGAGCAATTTACTAAGGTATGGTTCTATTGGATTATGCAGCAGGGGGAGAGAAATACACTTTAGAAGGGGAACTACGCCATAGTACACCTAGGGCAAGACCTATGAACTTTAGTTTTAGGAGCCTGGAGATAGGATACGTTATACCCCAACCACACCTAGCAACTGAGGTATTTAGCTTTAATACGACTCCAATGCAGATAACTATGGTTAGATGACCATTGGGATATCTCCGATGTTTCATGTTTAGAAACCTCTATCTACATCTGCTTATGTCAAGGCTGGGTAGATACCTAGCGCGGACAGATACAGACACTATTGTATGTTACTCATTGTTACGTGTTCTATTGTCACCATATATTTTTTCTCTTTTTATTGATGTGACTTAATAAAGAAATATTTCAATTAAATAATATACAACCCCAATGCCAAAAAAGTTGGGACAGTATGGAAAATGCAAAAAAACAAACAAACAAAAAGAGTCATTTAAATATTCATTTCACCCTATACTATATTGAAAACACATTATTAACACATTATTTGATATTTTACTTTGTGAATTTAATGTATTTTTGAAAATATACAATCATTTCAAATCTGATGACGGCAACACGTTTCAAAAAAGTTGGGACAGGGGCAATTTAGGACTAATATCGATGTGACAAGTTGAAAAAAGAAGGTGATGTGAAGCAGGTGAAGCAATATTGCAATCATAGTATATAAGGAGCCTCCAAAAAAGGCCTAGTCCTTAAAGAGCAAGGATTGGTCGAGGCTCGCCAATAAGACAAAAGATGCTTCAGTGAATAATCCAACACTTTGAGAACAACATTCCGTAAAGACAAATAAGTAGGATTTTGGGCATTTCACCTTCTACTGTGCATAATATAATTACAAGATTTAAGGAATCCGGTCAAATCTCGGTGCGTAAATGGCAAGGCTGAAAACCACTTCTGAATGCCCGTGATCGCCAATGCCTCAGATGTCACTGTCTCAAAAACCGTCATGAGTCTGTAATGGATATCCTGACATGGGCTCAGGAATACTTTGGTAAACCTTTGTCAGTCAACACCATTTTCCGCTGCATCCACAGGTGCAAGTTAAAGGGACAGTCTAGTCAAAATTAAACTTTCATGATTCAAATAGGGCATGCAATTTTAAATGTTCCAATTTACTTTTATAATCAAATTTGCTTTGTTCTCTTGGTTTTATTAGTTGAAAACTAAACCTAGCAATGCTCATATGCTAATTTCTATGCTCTTGAAGGCAGCCTCTTATCTGAATGCATTTGACAGTTTTTCACAGCTAGAGGGTGTAAGTTCATGTGTGCTATATAGATAACATTGTGCTCATGCACGTGGATTTATTTAAGAGTTAGCACTAATTGCCTGAAATGCAAGTCAATAGATAATAAATAAATAATAATGTGGGGGGCGGAGCGAGCCTAGAACGGAGCGGTCGCATGTTCATGAAGCGTCTTAAAAATTATAAGAGTAAAAATATTGTTTTATATATATATATATATATATATATATATATATATATATATACACTGCTCAAAAAAATAAAGGGAACACTTAAACAACACAATGTATCTCCAAGTCAATCACACTTCTGTGAAATCAAACTGTCCACTTAGGAAGCAACACTGAGTGACAATCAATTTCACATGCTGTTGTGCAAATGGGATAGACAACAGGTGGAAATTATAGGCAATTAGCAAGACACCCCCAATAAAGGAGTGGTTCTGCAGGTGGTGACCACAGACCACTTCTCAGTTCCTATGCTTTCTGGCTGATGTTATGGTCACTTTTGAATGCTGGTGGTGCTTGCACTCTAGTGGTAGCATGAGACGGAGTCTACAACCCACACAAGTGGCTCAGGTAGTGCAGCTCATCCAGGATGGCACATCAGTGCGAGCTGTGGCAAGAAGGATTGCTGTGTCTGTCAGTGTAGTGTCCAGAGCATGGAGGCGCTACCAGGAGACAGGCCAGTACATCAGGAGACGTGGAGGAGGCCGTAGGAGGGCAACAACCCAGCAGCAGGACCGCTACCTCCGCCTTTGTGCAAGGAGGAACAGGAGGAGCACTGCCAGAGCCCTGCAAAATGACCTCCAGCAGGCCACAAATGTGCATGTGTCTGCTCAAACGGTCAGAAACAGACTCCATGAGGGTGGTATGAGGACCCAACGTCAACAGGTGGGGGTTGTGCTTACAGTCTAACACCGTGCAGGACGTTTGACATTTGCCAGAGAACACCAAGATTGGCAAATTCGCCACTGGCGCCCTGTGCTCTTCACAGATGAAAGCAGGGGCACACTGAGCACATTTGACAGACGTGACTGGAGTCTGGAGACGCCGTGGAGAACGTTCTGCTGCCTGCAACATCCTCCAGCATGGCCAGTTTGGCAGTGGGTCAGTAATGGTGTGGGGTGGCATTTCTTTGAGGGGCCGAACAGCCCTCCATGTGCTCGCCAGAGGTAGCCTGACTGCCATTAGGTATCAAGATGAGATCCTCAGACCCCTTGTGAGACCATATGCTGGTGCGGTTGGCCCTGGGTTCCTCCTAATGCAAGACAATGCTAGACCTCATGTGGCTGGAGTGTGTCAGCAGTTCCTGCAAGATGAAGGCATTAATGCTATGGACTGGCCCTCCCGTTCCCCAGACCTGAATCCAATTGAACACATCTGGGACATCATGTCTCGCTCCATCCACCAACTTCACTTTGCACCACAGACTGTCCAGGAGTTGGTGGATGCTTTAGTCCAGGGGGTCGATCCGATAAAAATCGTCGCCCGCAAAAGCCGGCGACGCCAATAATTGCGCGGATTTGGTATCCTATATACGGCGTAAGCTAGAAGTTACGCGCGTATATTTCTGCCATCGCCCGCAGTTTTTTGGGCCATAGGCAGGTATACCAAACCCGCGCAGTTTGGTATCCAATATGCAGCGTAAGGACTTACGTGGCGAAAATGGAGAAAACTTACTCCATTTTCACCTCGCCACAAAAAGCAGCCGTAAGAAGCCTTACGCTGACTATTGGAGCCCCGTAACTCCCTAAACTAACTAGAAAATAAACCTAACACCTAACGCATGCGCAATGTCTATCTCCCTGTCAACCGCGATCTGCTAAAATAAACCTAACACCTAACGCATGCGCAATGTCTATCTCCCTGTCAACCGCGATCCCCCCCCCCCCCCCCCGAAATCCCTAATAAAGTTATTACCCCCTAAACCGCCGCTCCCGGACCCCGCCGCCATCTACATAAACTAACCCCCTACTGTGAGCCTCTAAAACCGCCGCCATCTACCTTATCTATCCCCTAATCTGACCCCTTACACCGCCGCCACCTATATAAAAATTATTAACCCCTAATCTAATCCCCCTATACCGCCGCCAGCTATATTAATATTATTAACCCCTAATGTAAGCCCCTTACACCGCCGCCATCTCTATTAAAATGATTAACCCCTAATTTAATCTACCTACCCCGCCGCCAGCTATATTATCTATATTAACCCTAAGTATATTATAGTTAATATAGTTATTACATTATATATATTAACTATATTAACCCTAATTATATTAGGGTTAATATAGTTACTATAGTATTTATATTAACTATATTAACTCTATCTAACACTAACACCCCTAACTATATTTATATTAAATTAATCTAATTAATTTATAAACTAAAATATTCCTATTTAAATCTAAATACTTACCTATAAAATAAACCCTAAGATAGCTACAATATAATTAATAATTACATTGTAGCTATGTTAGGGTTAATATTTATTTTACAGGTAAATAGTTAATTATTTTAACTAGGTATAATAGATATTAAATAGTTATTAACTATTTAATATCTACCTAGTTAAAATAATTACCCAATTACCTGTAAAATAAATCCTAACCTAAGTTATAAATACACCTACACTATCAATAAATTAAATAAACTACAAACATCTATCTAAAAATACAATTAAATTAACTAAACTAAATTACAAAAAAAAACAAACACTAAATTACAAAAAATAAAAAAAAGATTACAAGATTTTTAAGCTAATTACACCTATTCTAAGCCCCCTAATAAAATAATAAACCCCCAAAATAAAAAAAATTCCCTGCCCTATTCTAAATTAAACAAATTTCAAAGCTCTTTACCTTACCAGCCCTTAAAAGGGCCTTTTGTGGGGCATGCCCCAAAGAATTCAGCTCTTTTGCATTCAACAAATACAATCCCCCCCCCCCCCCATTACAACCCACCACCCACATACCCCTATTCTAAACCCACCCAAACCCCCCTTAAAAAAGCCTAACACTACCCCCCTGAAGATCTCCCTACCTTGTCTTCACCACACCGGGCCGAACTCCTGATCCGATCCGGGCGATGTCGTCCTCCAAGCGGCAAAGAAGAATTCTTCCTCCGGCGATGTCATCCTCCAAGCGGCAAAGAAGAATTCTTCCTCCGGCGACGTCTTCCTCCAAGCGGCATCAAAGTCTTCATTCTTCCGGCGGCATCTTCAATCTTCTTTCTTCGCTCCGCCGCCGCGGAGCATCCATCCCGGCCGACTGCTAAACTTGGAATGAGGTACCTTTAAATGACGTCATCCAAGATGGTGTCCGCCGAATTCCGATTGGCTGATAGGATTCTATCAGCCAATCGGAATTAAGTTAAAAAAATCTGATTGGCTGATTGAATCAGCCAATCAGATTCAAGTTCAATCCGATTGGCTGATCCAATCAGCCAATCAGATTGAGCTCGCATTCTATTGGCTGATCGGAACAGCCAATAGAATGCGAGCTCAATCTGATTGGCTGATTGGATCAGCCAATCGGATTGAACTTGAATCTGATTGGCTGATTCAATCAGCCAATCAGATTTTTTTAACTTAATTCCGATTGGCTGATAGAATCCTATCAGCCAATCGGAATTCGGCGGACGCCATCTTGGATGACGTCATTTAAAGGTACATCATTCCAAGTTTAGCAGTCGGCCGGGATGGATGCTCCGCGGCGGCGGAGCGAAGAAAGAAGATTGAAGATGCCGCCGGAAGAATGAAGACTTTGATGCCGCTTGGAGGAAGACGTCGCCGGAGGAAGAATTCTTCTTTGCCGCTTGGAGGATGACATCGCCGGAGGAAGAATTCTTCTTTGCCGCTTGGAGGAAGACATCGCCCGGATCGGATCAGGAGTTCGGCACGGTGTGGTGAAGACAAGGTAGGGAGATCTTCAGGGGGGTAGTGTTAGGCTTTTTTAAGGGGGGTTTGGGTGGGTTTAGAATAGGGGTATGTGGGTGGTAATGGGGGGGGGGGGTATTGTATTTCTTGTATGCAAAAGAGCTGAATTCTTTGGGGCATGCCCCACAAAAGGCCCTTTTAAGGGCTGGTAAGGTAAAGAGCTTTGAAATTTGTTTAATTTAGAATAGGGCAGGGAATTTTTTTTATTTTGGGGGTTTATTATTTTATTAGGGGGCTTAGAATAGGTGTAATTAGCTTAAATATCTTGTAATCTTTTTTTTATTTTTTTGTAATTTAGTGTTTTTTTTTTTTTGTAATTTAGTTTAGTTAATTTAATTGTATTTTTAGATAGATGTTAGTAGTTTATTAAATTTATTGATAGTGTAGGTGTATTTGTAACTTAGGTTAGGATTTATTTTACAGGTAATTGGGTAATTATTTTAACTAGGTAGATATTAAATAGTTAATAACTATTTAATATCTATTATACCTAGTTAAAATAATTAACAATTTACCTGTAAAATAAATATTAACCCTAACATAGCTACAATGTAATTATTAATTATATTGTAGCTATCTTAGGGTTTATTTTATAGGTAAGTATTTAGATTTAAATAGGAACATTTTAGTTTATAAATGAATTAGATTAATTTAATATAAATTTAGTTAGGGTTAGATAGAGTTAATATAGTTAATACAAATACTATAGTAACTATATTAACTATATTAACCCTAATATAATTAGGGTTAATATAGTTAATATATATAATGTAATACCTATATTAACTATAATATACTTAGGGTTAATATAGATAATATAGCTGGCGGCAGGGTAGGTAGATTAAATTAGGGGTTAATCATTTTAATAGAGATGGCGGCGGTGTAAGGGGCTTACATTAGGGGTTAATCATTTTAATATAGATGGCGGCGGTGTTAGGGGCTCACTTTAGGGGGTTATAGATATAATATAGCTGGCGGCGGGGTACGGGAGCGGCGGTTTAGGGGTTAATAACTTTATTAGGTTGCGGCGGGGTACGGGAGCGGCGGTTTAGGGGTTAATAGCATTTTTATTGTTAGGCTAGTGAGGGGGGATAGCGGATAGAGGGTTAGACAGTGCGGGCTATGTTAGGGAGGCGTGTTAGACAGTGCGGGTGTTTTAGACTTTAGTCAGGTTTTATAGGCGCCGGCAGTTTCTAACGTGGCGCAAGTCACTGGCGACGCCAGAAATTTGTACTTACGCAGATTTCTGGACATCGCTGGTTTGTCAGACTTACGGCACGTTAGCATCTGACGGCGACCTATATGGGATAGCTCGAGTTGCGAGCTGAAACTGCGGGCGACGCCGGTTCCCTCGCTTGCGCCGCAAACTGCGATCGATATCGGATCGCGCCCCAGGTCTGGGAGGAGATCCCTCAGGAGACCATCCGCCACCTCATCAGGAGCATGCACAGGCGTTGTAGGGAGGTCATACAGGCACGTGGAGGCCACACACACTACTGAGCCTCATTTTGACTTGTTTTAAGGACATTACATCAAAGTTGGATCTGCCTGTAGTGTGTTTTTCCACTTTAATTTTGAGTGTGACTCCAAATCCAGACCTCCATGGGTTGAAAATTTTGATTTCCATTTTTTAATTTTTGTGTGATTTTGTTGTCAGCACATTCAACTATGTAAAGAACAAAGTATTTAATTAGAATATTTTATTCATTCAGATCTAGGATGTGTTATTTTAGTGTTCCCTTTATTTTTTTGAGCAGTGTGTATATATATATATATATATATATATATATATATATATATATATATATATATATATATGTATATATGTATATATATATATATATCCCAGAGTGACAATTTAGCTATGTCCATAAAATATATCTGTTATTATTATTATTTACACAGCTTTTATGGCTCATTTAGGAATTAACAATTAAATTCTAATTAATCCAGAAATATATACTTATACTTCTTGACCATGCAAGACATAACTATATGAAATCTGGCTTATTATTTAGCTAAAAAAGGGTTTACAATATACAATTTGTAGCTATGGGATTAGATATTTCTATATTAGATTAATAAACAGAATTGACTAGTTTCTATCCTAAAATATTGCATAAATACACATATAGATGAGAAAATGATAAATAACCCAATGTAATAAGACTCTTAAAAATACTGTTGGTTTCCAAATACACAATTATTTATTAGATCAGCTAAAAACATGAAATTACACAATATTCAACGCTTAGGCCTAACTACAATAACAATTACATTTACTTATAAGACAAATATACACTTATACATAAATACATGATACAGGTACCTTATTTAGATGTTCTAATAGGGTTATCTGGGACAGTCTGAATGTTTCTGCTAGCTTCCTGTCCTCATCCTCCCCTTTCTCCTCTCCTTCCTCTCCTTCTCCCTGACTAACTGACTGACTGACTGAATCTCTTCTATATATTTAAACCATGCCCCATCTGTTAGTATTACTTTTGATTTAATTGGTTCAATGTTCCCTATCTCACTATATTTGGAAAACTGAACGCCATTGGTCCTAGCTGTTTACATGTAAATAGGGGCTGTTGTAGGGGGTGGATATCTATAAATCATATGGCTTGAACAGCTGTTCTGATTGTAAGGTCAGATGTTCTTTTGTCTATGATAACCTGTTATTTACCACCTCCACGCCAACAGCCACATGGAAAGACTCCTATATACATGTAAACGTTTGGTGACTCTAATGTATGGGAGGAAGCCTGAGGAAATAACTCCCCTTGTTTACCATCCCTGACCTTCTTTGAGGTTTTTGTTCATGTAAACAGAGCATGCTAAACAAACGGCTTTATGGCTTTTGTAACTGAAATAGGTCATAGTAAATAGACAGCTTCTATATTTCTCATGGCTAGTTAATATGACTAGAATATTATACCAATATATAAATATGTTCATACATACAATATATACATAGAAATGGAACTATAACATAAGCAATTTCCCAAACTGTAACAAGCGCTACACAGTTAAGGACTAAATAGTAATAATATCTACTGCACTACGAATCAGGTTTGGCTATTGAAGCGAGATAAGCCCTGAGGTTTGAAGAGCGATAGCAAATAATGCAGGAACCTCGCAAACGCTAAGGAAAATCTATTTTAAGAACATTGCCAGCCTGCTGTGATCTGCGGACACCATTTTGATTTTAACACCTGAAGGCCCAAACTATCATACCCGTCTTATCCGAACAAGATCTGCAGCACACTGGAGACACAGTAGAGGGATAATTATCCATATAGATATTGGGCTTCAGTTGACTACTGAGTTAATCTGATTGCAACACCCTAGCCCCGCTACGGCGCAATATACTGTTCGATCCTACAGGCAATATGGCGGCTACTGCTAGATGAAAAATTAAGTTTTGCAAACCCTCGAGACGGCTTTCCAACTAGTCGAATAGCAACTGATCAGAGCCATCTCAGACACGGTGCACTGCTGTGCACTGCCGATGTATTAATATTCTGAGGGGCTCTAGATGTGTAGCCCCATATACTGTATGTATACATATATATATATATATATGTGTATATATATATATATATATGTAATAGATTGTGGAGCTTGGGAGATCATGGAAACTTCTGATGGCGCAGTGGAAGACTGTGTTATCGAGGTGGTGAAAACTCTGGATCCTGACACATCAGCAGAAGACCAGCAGAAACATGAAATAGGAAATGCGATGCCCACTGAAGCTGTGTCGGCATTCACTTCTGATGAGGAGGTGAGAGCACCGGATCCTCACAGGCCAGCTGCAGATTGGCAGAAATATGGAATAGGAAATGTAATGTCCAGTAAAGCTGAGGCTGTGTCAACAGATAGTTCTTGCTATGTAGAGGACTCATTACTGATACAGCATCGGTGTATTAAAAAAAACTGAAAACAAAAATTGATTTTTTTTAATAAAAATGTTTTTTACTATAACACAAGTATGGTGATTTTTACCTTACCTCTCATTGCCCAATATTGGGCTGTTTGTGTATTTATCCTGTCTTTGGACCATATGGTTGGCAACACCTGGAGTGGGTGAGCTGATACGGCCGAACCTAAAATGATCAGTCTGCATCTACCAGCACATAGGTGTGCTATTGGACATTGTGACTACCCATTTGGCATAATTATCTCCATTGTTCCATCTGTTTGGTTGATCTGCACATGTGGTTTCCTTTGTTGTCTTGACTCACAGACACACCTGGCGGTGATATCCTGGAGTGGGTGTACTGACACACCATATTATGTCAGTCTGCTTCCATCACAGTGACTTTCAACATGGGACTTTGATATAATTGTATGTTAATAGGTACAAGTGCCATATATTGAATGAGCTGTGTATGTTGTGTTTTTTTATTGTATAGTGTATATATAGTATATGCGCCCTCTCTTATCTTTGATATTTCTGTTATTTTATACTATATGTCTGTAGCTATGTACTCTACTAGCAGGTATAGATGTGTTTCCCATTATATTTGAAATGTTCAGTCTGCGAAATATTACGCTACCATTATCCCCCTTGATGACAACTTTCTCTTTGTATTCAGTGCTATGTGGTATTATAGATTATACTATATCTAGTTAATGTTTTATGTGCTTTGTTAGATTACAGGTTGATGGTTTAGACTAAATGGGATGTGCTAGTCATATTGAACTGATCACTTTCTGAACCCTAGGTTTTTTAGGAATTATTTTGTATGTATTTGATATTTCTGTGAAGTCATGTATAGCATAACTAGTAAGAGGACTTTTGGTACAGATTTTTACATAGGTTTGTTTTATGTCTGGTAGAACGGAAATCTCTACTGCAATGTGTGTGATAGATACTCATTTCCGCAGGCTGATCTGTTTTATAACTAATGGGAGTAAATACAAAGTTATTTATAGTGCTATCCTAGGCGCCAGGTTAGTCCATCTACACGTACACCCTAGACATACTAGTGGGAGTACATTTAGTGACACCCTAGTTACACTCTATGCTGCCTCTACCCTATAGGATAATGAGAGCCAGATAGCATAACTATGTACATGTTGGATTCCCTTTTATATGTATCCCAACAATTTTACCTCTCATAATACAACTAAAAACGTCCCTATACACTATACTATATCTAGATGTTTGCTCTATTTACCTATAGCATGTGGATACACTTGTTTCAGCTAGTTTTATTGATTTATATATGTTTCTCATAGTCACAGGGTTGTGATATAGAATAAGTTAAGGCGATATATTGTTGGGACTCACAAATATCTATCTCAGAAAGTAGAAGTTCATTCTGGTTTAGGACCTTATTTCAATAAGTTATAAGGGTCTTTTATAGGCAAATAGTGTGTATATTTCTAACAAGTTTGCTGGGATCTATAGGGAACATAAGAGATGTGATGGCTATACTACATTAGTGCTACATTTGAAATACCTACCTTATAGGGGAAGAGTTGTTTGTAAATTGTGATATACTCTGGCATTGCTCTCTAAGGGTCCAGTGCATTTTGTATGTGGTTATCTATGTTTATTGTATATAAACTATGGTAGCAATATATGTAGGGAAGTTAAAATTGTAATTATCTTGTATTATATCGTTGGGATACAACAAACTAAAGTCTATTATTGAGAGCATACTTACATCTATACATCTTGTTTAAAACAAAATTTATGCTTACCTGATTAATTTATTTCTCTTGTGGTGTATCCAGTCCACGGATTCATCCATTACTTGTGGTATATTCTCCTTCCCAACAGGAAGCTGCAAGAGGATCACCCACAGCAGAGCTGTCTATATAGCTCCTCCCCTAACTGCCAACTCCCAGTCATTCGACCGAAGACAAGCAAGAGAAAGGAGAAACTATAGGGTGCAGTGGTGACTGTAGTTTAAAAATAAAAAACACCTGCCTTAAAATGACAGGGCGGGCCGTGGACTGGATACACCACAAGAGAAATACATTTATCAGGTAAGCATACATTTTGTTTTCTCTACACGTCAAGATTGTGTAATAGACGTTCCTTCTTTGAAGAAGGATTAGGACACAGTGATGGAACAACAATCTCCTGATTGATATTCTTATTAGATACCACCTTAGGAAGAAACCCAAGTTTGGTACGCAAAACTACCTTATCTGCATGGAAGATCAGATAAGGGGAATCACACTGCAAGGCAGATAACTCTGAAACTCTTCGAGCCGAAGAGATAGCTACCAAAACAGAACTTTCCAAGATAAAAGCTTGATATCTATGGAATGCAGAGGTTCAAACGGAACCCCTTGAAGAACTTTAAGAACTAAATTTAAACTCCATGGCGGAGCAACAGGTTTAAACACATGCTTGATTCTAACTAAAGCCTGACAAAACGCCTGAACGTCTGGAATATCCGCCAGACGCTTGTGCAAAAGAATAGACAGAGTAGAAATCTGTCCCTTTAAGGAACTAGCTGACAATCCCTTCTCCAATCCTTCTTGGAGAAAAGATAATATCCTGGGAATCCTGACTTTACTCCATCAGTAACCCTTGGATTCACACCAATGAAGATATTTACACCATATCTTATGATAGATTTTCCTGGTGACAGGCTTTCAAGCCTGAATTAAGGTATCAATGACTGACTTGGAAAAACCACGCTTTGATAAAATCAAGCGTTCAATCTCCAAGCAGTCAGACGCAGAGAAATTAGATTTGATGTTTGAAGGGACCTTGAAGTAGAAGGTCCTGCCTCAGCGGCAGAGTCCATGGTGGAAAGGATGACATGTCCACCAGATCTGCATACCAAGTCCTGCGTGGTCACGCAGGAGCTATCAAAATCACCGAAGCTCTCTCCTGCTTGATCTTGGCAATCAGACGAGGGAGCAGAGGAAATGGTGGAAACACATAAGCCAGGCTGAAGGACCAGGGCGCTGCTAGAGCATCTATCAGCGCTGCCTGGGGATCCCTTGATCTGGACCCGTAACAAGGAAGTTTGGCGTTCTGACGAGACGCCATGAGATCCAGTTCTGGTTTGCCCCATAGTTGAATCAGCTGGGCAAATACCTCCGGATGGAGCTCCCACTCCCCCGGATGAAAAGTCTGCCGATTTAGAAAATCCGCCTCCCAGTTCTCTATTCCTGGGATATGGATAGCTGAGAGATGGCAAGAGTGAACCTCTGCCCATAGAATTATCTTTGAAACCTCCAACATTGCCAGGGGGCTCCTTGTTCCCCCCTGATGGTTGATATAGGCTACAGTCGTTATGTTGTCCGACTGAAATCTGATGAACCTGACCGCAACTAGCTGAGGCCAAGCCTGAAGAGCATTGAATATCGCTCTTAGTTCCAGAATGTTTATCGGAAGGAGTGCCTCCTCCTGAGTCCACGAGCCCTGAGCCTTCAGGGAGTTCCAGACTGCACCCCAGCCCAGAAGGCTGGCATAAGTCGTTACTATAGTCCAATCTGGCCTGCGGAAGCTCATCCCCTTGGACAGATGAACCTGACATAGCCACCAGAGAAGAGAATCCCTGGTTTCTTGATCCAGATTTAGTAGAGGGGACAAATCTGTGTAATCCCCATTCCACTGACTGAGCATGCAAAGTTGCAGCGGTCTGAGATGTAGGCGGGCAAACGGTACTATGTCCATTGCCACTACCATTAAACCGATTACTTCCATACACTGAGCCACTGAAGGACGAGAAGTGGAATAAAGAACATGGCCAGTCTAGAAGTTTTGACAATCTGGCGTTCGTTAGGTAAATCTTCATTTCTACCGAATCTATCAGAGTCCCTAGGAATGAAACTTTTGTTAGAGGTGATAGAGAACTCTTTTCTTCGTTCACCTTCCACCCATGGGACCTCAGAAATGCCAGAACAATGTCCGTATGGGACCTGGCGATTTGAAAAGTCAACGCCTGTATCAGAATGTCGTCTAAGTAAGGGGCTACTGCTATACCCCGCGGCCTTAGGACCGCTAGGAGGGGCCCTAGAACCTTTGTAAAGATTCTTGTTGCGTGCCCAACCCGAAGGGAAGAGACAAAAAATGGTAGTGCCTGTCTAGAAAGGCAAACCTGGGAAAACGATGATGATCTTTGTGTATCGGGATGTGAAGATGAGCATCCTTTAAGTCTACGGTAGTCATATATTGACCCTCCTGGATCATAGGAAGGATGGTTCGAATAGTCTCCATCTTGAAGGATGGGACTCTGAGAAATTTGTTTAAGATCTTGAGATCTAAGATTGGTCTGAATGTTCCCTCTTTCTTGGGAACTACAAACAGATTTGAATAGAAGCCCTGCCCCTGTTCCTCCTGCGTAACTGGGTGGATCACTCCCATAACTAGGAGGTCTTGAACACAATGTAAGAATGCCTCTCTCTTTATCTGGTTTGCAGATAAATGTGAGAGATGAAATCTCCCTTTTGGGGGAGAGGTTTTGAATTCCACAAGATAACCCTTGGACACAATTTCCAATGCCCAGGGATCCTGGACATCTCTTGCCCAAGCCTGGGCGAAGAGAGAGAGTCTGCCCCCTACTAGATCCGTTTCTGGATCGGGGGCTGCTCCTTCATGCTGTCTTAGAGGCAGCAGCAGGCTTTTTGGCCTGTTTCCCCTTGTTCCAAGCCTGGTTAGGTCTCCAGACCGGCTTAGACTGGGCAAAAGTTCCCTCTTGTTTTGTGTTAGAGGAAGTTGAAGCTGCACCACTCTTGAAGTTTCGAAAGGGCCGAAAACTAGACTGTTTGGTCCTTAATTTGTTGGACCTGTCTTGAGGAAGGACGTGACCTTTTCCTCCAGTGATGTCAGAAATGATCTCCTTCAGTCCAGACCCGAATAGGGTCTGTCCTTTGAAGGGAATGTTGAGAAGTTTAGACTTTAAAGTCACGTCAGCTGACCAGGATTTAAGCCATAGCGCCCTACGCGCTTGAATAGCAAAACCTGAATTTTTAGCCGTTAGCTTGGTTAAATGAACAACGGCGTCAGAAACAAATGAATTGGCTAGCTTAAGGGCCTTAAGCTTGTCAATAATATCTTCCAACGGGGTAGAGCCTCCTCTAGAGACTCAAACCAGAAAGCCACAGCAGCAGTAACTGGGGCAATGCATGCAAGAGGCTGGAGAATAAAACCTTGTTGAATAAAAATTTTCTTAAGGTACCCTCTAATTTTTTATCCATTGGATCTAGAAAAGCCCAACTGTCCTCGACAGGGATAGTGGTACGCTTAGCTAGAGTAGAAACTGCTCCCTCCACCTTAGGGACCGTCTGCCACAAGTCCCGTGTAGCGGCATCTATAGGAAACATCTTTTTAAAAACAGGAGGGGGAGAGAACGGTATCCCATTCCTTAGTAATAATTTCAGAAAACCTCTTAGGGATTGGAAAAACCTCAGTGTAAGTAGGTACTGCATAGTACGCTACAATAGCGTCACAGTCATCCAGAGTTGCTAAGACTTACCTGAGCAATATGCGGAGGTGTTCAAGCTTAAATTTAAATGTAGACATATCAGAATCAGGTTGAAGTATCTTCCCTGAATCAGAAAAATCACCCACAGATTGAAGCTCCCCTTCTTCAGCTTCAGTACATTGTGAGGGTGTATCAGACATAGCCACTAAAGCGTCAGAGACCTCTGTATTTATTCTAGTCCTAGAGCTGTCTCGCTTTTCTTGCAATCCTGGCAGTTTAGATAATACCAGTGTCATGGTATGGGGGGGTATCAGTGCCCATGGCATGAGTAATTTGCACATCTGTAAGGGGACCATTAATACAGAAAGATATGTATACATTTTGGAGCAACAAATGCTGCCATCCAGATGTCATCTTTTCCAGGGATGTCCCTGCATTTTCCAGTAGGACAACGCCAAACCACATTCTGCCCAAATTACAAGTGCATGGTTGCATAAGCAGAAAGTGTGGGTGCTTGTATGGCCTGCCTACAGTCCTAACCTATTTCCAATTCAGAATATGTGGCACATTATGAAGCGCAAAATAAGGCAACGAAGATTTTCCAATCTTAGGGATTGGAAATACCTCAGTGTAAGTAGGTACTGCATAGTATTTATCCAATCTACATAATTTCTCTGGGACTACAATAGCGTCACAGTCGTCCAAAGTTGCTAAGACCTCCCTGAGCAATATGCGGAGGTGTTCAAGCTTAAATTTAAATGTAGACATATCAGAATCAGGTTGAAGTGTCTTCCCTGAATCAGAAAAATCACCCACAGATTGAAGCTCCCCTGCTTCAGTACATTGTGAGGGTGTATCAGACATAGCCACTAAAGCGTCAGAGAGCTCTGTATTTATTCTAGTCCTAGAGCTGTCTCGCTTTCCTTGCAATCCTGGCAGTTTAGATAATACCTCTGTAAGGGTATGATTCATAACTGCCGCCATATCTTGTAAGGTATATGCAATGGGCGCGCTAGATGTACTTGGCGTCCCCTGAGCAGGAGTTATAGGTTCTGACACGTGGGGAGAGTTAGACGGCATAACTTCCTCCTTGTCAATTTCTTCTGGTGATAAATTTTTTTAAAGCCAGAATATGGTCTTTGTAATCTATAGTAAAATCAGTGCATTTGCGACACATTCTAAGAGGGGGTTCCACAATGGCTTCTAAACATAATGAACAATGAGTTTCCTCTAAGTCAGACATGTTTAAACAGACTAGTAATGAGACCAGCAAGCTTGGAAAACACTTTAATAACTGTGAACAAGCAAAAAATAAAAACGGTACTGTGCCTTTAAGAGAAAAAAACAATCACATAAACTGCAAAACAGTAAAAAAAAGCAGTAAATTCTACGAAATTTTTACAGTGTGTATAATAGACTGAAATAGCATTGCACCCACTTGCAAATGGATGATTAACCCCTTAGTTTCAAAACCGGATAAAAAAAAACGATATAGCCGTTTTTAAACAGTCACAACCAACTGCCACAGCTCTACTGTGGCTCCTACCTGCCCATACAACGACTTTGGAAGGCACAAAAACCCTGTAGAGGGGTCCTATATGTCAGGGGACTCCTTCAGGGAAGCTGGATGTCTTAAGCTGCAAAAACTACTGCGCAATTAAGGCGCGAAAATAGGCCCCTCCTAACATGTACTCACAGTGAGAGGGCCTTAAAAAACTATCCCTAGGCAAAATCTAGTCAGCCATGTGGAAAAACTGGGCCCCAGGATAAAGTTTTATCACCATTTGTAGTAAACGTTTATATACATCAAGCAAACATTATATCTATTAAGTAATGAGAGTAAATAACAAAAATATTACCCTTTACAACAAGCATGTTACTAGTCGTTATTAAATCACTGTTATCAGGCTTACCTTAAATCAATCAGGTACTGTCAGCATTTTCTAGCTTATTATCTCTCTAGAAAAATTTAAAACTGCACATACCTCAGAGCAGGAAACCCTGCACGCTATTCCCCCAGCTGAAGTTACCCATCTCTTCAGTTATGTGTGAGAACAGCAGTGGACCTTAGTTACAAACTGCTAAGATCATCAAAAAACTTCAGGCAGACTCTTCTTCATCTTTCTGCCTGAAGCCAAAATAGTACAACTCCGGTACCATTTGAAAATAATAAACTTTTGATTGAAGATAATCTACATTAATTCACCACATCTCTCTAGCTACTTCCCTAGTCGAGAGCTGCAAGAGAATGACTGGGAGGTGGCAGTTAGGGGAGGAGCTATATATACAGCTCTGCTGTGGGTGATCCTCTTGCAGCTTCCTGTTGGGAAGGAGAATATCCCACAAGTAATGGATGAATCCGTGGACTGGATACACCTTACAAGAGAAATTATACTAGTTCCCTTATGCTATAGAGTACTGTCGGAATGTAACATTATATGATGAAGTATTTACAACATACATAAGGTACATCATATCCTCCTCCATTGGTGGTGGCTCAGTCCCCCCCCCCCCCTAGTTTATCTGATAAAATGAGGGACACAGATCCCTTAATTATTTCCCCAAATTCTTTATACGCATACTTAAACATAGAGGTTTTTGATATATCCTTCCCTATTCTCTAAACTAAAATGAGGCAAGAATTCCATAAGTTCTTTCGTACAAGCTTAGGGCAAGTACATAAGCATATATAAACCAATGAAAGATAGCTATGCACTATATGTTATTAGTTCTGTGACTGTATTACATATACTAGGGAAGTGTTTCTCTAGACTATCAATCGTGTATTCTAGCTTCCTAAACAATGTTTGGTCGCCAATATTTTGTACAGGACCTATGTGTATGAAAGAACATATGTATGAAATATCCTCAATAAAATAAAAAAATAAATAATCATGTGATAAGTCAGAAGAGACTTAGATACAAGGTAATAACAGAGGTAAAAAGTATATTAACTATATAACTGTTGGTTATGCAAAACTGGAGAATGGGTAATAAAGTTATTAGTTACCTTTTTAAACAATCAAAATTCTGGAATAGACTGCCTCTTTAAAGCCTTACTATGCAAAGCAGAAGCCATACATCATCACTGTCCAGATTTGCCTCCAACTTCTCTGGGCTTAGTCTCATCTGAGGTGGACAGTAGCACAGTGGAATCCTATTTTGTGGTCCGACGAGCCAACATTTCAAATAGTGTTTGGTTAAACAGCCATTGTGTTCTCCGGGCCAACGAGGAAAAGGACCATCCAAGCTGTTATCAGTGTCAGGTGCAAAAGCCAGTGTCATGGTATGGGGGTGTGTCAGTGCCCATGGCATGAGTAATTTGCACATCTGTAAGGGCACCATTAATACAGAAAGATATGTATACATTTTGGAGCAACAAATGCTGCCATCCAGATGTCATCTTTTCCAGGGACGTCCCTGCATTTTCCAGCAGGACAACGCCAAACCACATTCTGCCCAGATTACAAGTGCATGGTTGCATAAGCAGAAAGTGTGGGTGCTAGTATGGCCTGCCTACAGTCCTAACCTATTTCCAATTCAGAATATGTGGCACATTATGAAGCGCAAAATAAGGCAACGAAGGCCAGTACAGTTGCGCAGCTGAAGACATGTATAATGGATGAATGGGGGAAAATTCTGCTTGCTAAACTTAACCAACTGATGTCTTCATTGCCCAAATGCTTAATAAGTGTTATTAAATGAAAAGGTGATGTTACACAGTGGTAAACAGTTGCTGTCCCAACTTTTTTGGAACGTGTTGCAGTCATCAGATTTGAAATTTACAAAGTAAAAACATAAAGGGCAAGATTACATAAGCTGCGCAGGCTTCAGCGTAACTGCTGAAACCCGCGTCTCCCGTAAATTCACCTCACACATTGGGGAGTCACATAATCCTCGCCAGTAGTTCATAAACTGCCGTAAGTCTGATAAATTAGCAATGTCCAGAAATACACATTTCTGGAGTCGCCAGTGACTTACGGCAGTTTAGAAACTGCCGCCGCCTAAGAAAATAAAAAAGTTAAATATCCCGTAAAAGTCTAACCTGCCTTCCAAAAATGAACCCCTAAACCGCCAACACCCCACAAGGCAATATACCTAATTAAACAACCCCTAATCCGCCATTCACCCATATCGCAATCTACCTAATAAAACTATTAACCCCTAATCCGCCATTCACCCACATCGCAATCTACCTAATAAAAATATTAACCCCTAATCTGCCATTCACCCACATCATAAAGTAACTTATTAACCCCTAAACTGCCATTCCCCCACAACGCATTAAACCTTAATTAAGCTATTAACCCCTAAACCGCCAAACCCCCCACATTGAATAAACCAAATTAATCTATTAACTCCTAAACCGCCAACCCGCCACAACGCAAATAACAAATTTCATTACTAAGCCCCCTAACCTAACACCCCCTAAATTAACCCCAATTACATAAAATAAAAAAATACTAAATAATAATTAATATAAAATACCATGCATTACTTAAAAAAACTAGGATTAAATTAATCTAAAATTACAAAAAATAAAAAAGTCTAACATTATAGAAAATAAAAAAATTAAACCTAATCCCTATGAAAATAAAAAAATCCACCCAAAATAAAAACACCCCCTAATCGAAACTAAACTACCATTATCCCTTAAAAGGTCATTTTGTAGGGCATTGCCCTAAATTAAACAGCTTTTTTACATTTAAAAAAATACTAAGTCCACCCTAACAGTAAAACCCACCCACCAAACCCTCCAAAATAAAAAACTAACACTAAAAAAACCTAAATTACCCATTGCCCCTAAAGGGGCATTTGTATGGGCATTGCCCTTAAAAGGGCATTCAGCTCTTTTACAAGCCCATTAAATCCCTCATCTTAAAAAAAAAAAGGCCGTCTAATCCCCAAATAGGTACTTACCATTTCTGAAGTCCGGCGGAGAAGGTCTTCCAGGCGGTGAAGACTTTTTGGAGGCGGTAATATCTTCCAGCATGGCTACCTCTTCTATCTTCATCCAGGACCATGCCGGGGTGGAGCGGAGGTGACCACGGAACAGAAGACCGGCGACTGCGGAGCCATCGAGTAGGGAGAATCCTTTTTGTACGATTACTGCCATACACTGAATATTGAATGCAAGGTACCCATTTAAATATGGGGTACTTGGGGAGGAGCCTGGAGGAGCACAGTGAAGGACGCCTAATCACTGAGCTTTGTGCATGTCTGGCAGTAAAAGTGTCTAAAATAGGTTCATAAATAGGTGTGATAAACTAGGCGAAAACTTTGTGGAGGACTTCAGGCTACAAAAACTACAGGCAGCAAAAACTGAGCTGAGGCACATCAAAAAGAGAGAACAATGAAAGGAGTTTCACGCAAACACACAGCTTAAATCTTTGCAGAGCCGCATCTTAACAAAAACCTGTTGCGGCTAGCGGAGGAGACAAGCAAGCCAATATCAGAGAGGAGGTATGGGACACTGGTTTACACTCCACAATTACCGGCTCCGTTAAGCTACAGGGAAACCTGTGTTAAGCCAAAACACAAACGACTGGAGCGGAGGTGTTAAGACACAGATAATTTAACCGCCATCTTAATAGACATCAGTTGTGGCTAACAGAGTACACATGACAGCCTGCCTCAGAAAGGTGTAGCGTGCATATTGAGCAATACTCTGTAGTTTAAACCGGCACCAATAAACAGCAGGGAAACCTGTGACAAATAAATGCACTAATAACTGCAGCGTAGAATGGAGCAGGGAAACAAATAGAAATCAAAACCGCATGGGGTGCTCCCTAGCAAGAAAATAATGGTACTAAATCAGGTTATATATATATATATATATATATATATATATATTTGGAGCTTAAAGATGATACAATATAAATAAGCTGCAATATTAAGCTGTCAAAAGAGCTGTATATTTTCACCAAGTAATACACCCAATGAAGTGACAACCATCATAGTCACGGCTCATAAAGCTGCTTTAAACCTATAGAAAGCACCCTCCTTCTCAGTCCCCAACATTTGGAATCATTAAACACACCTATAAGGGGAGGTATTAATAGAGGGGTCTCAGAAGAAGTTTGAACAACAGAGCTGAGGGAAACTTAATTTATATTTCAAAAATTAAGGGTGTCTGTTCACTTTAAACCGATAAACCTAGTCCTTGACATCACTTATTATTATTGCTAAGTAAACATCTGCCAGAAAACAAAACAAGCCAGCGTCAACTATTAAAACATCTACGCAGCATCCCTTTTTAAAATCTTCTAAAGGAGAAAAATGTCAAGAAACAGATGGATATATACCTGAGGAAGAAGTAGACTCAGATACGGACTCCCAAACTAATAATAGGGACACATATCTTCATATTGCACACACACCTGGATGTGTATTTACTAAATGTTATTAGATTTTGTTTATATTCTACACATTATTGTTCTTATTTTTTTTTATTGTGTTTTTGTTTTAGTTAATATTGTTTGTTCAGTATGGGTTTTTTTCATACTGTAAAATTGTTATGTTTACTTGGTCATTGCCGTACAATGCTTACTCTGAATTTTTAATTGTGCCATGTAAATTGAGGAGATTTAGAATTTATTTTTATAAATATCATCAATTCACGCACTCTAACTTGACTGAACTTAGTCAGGATAGTGTTCAGATTCCCAATTATGTAACCTCAACAGAGAACACTAACTATACCCGCAGCGATGCCAGACCGGATGCGTGCTGTCTCTTAAGAGCCACTCTGAGAAAGTATTTTTTTTTATTCAGCTGGGACTGGGAGATGGTGAACGCCTGTGATATCTGTTCAGGCCATTGTGATCGCCATGCGGTGTCCCGTTCAGATCCATGATCCTGTGACTTTGGCAGTAGGCAGTTGTAATTGCTTCCACGCTATTTTGCTGATAAAACACTGACCAGGGGTCTCCTAAGCAGTTGTCCGCCACGGCTTGTGCGTGGGAGAGGTAGAAGTGCCGGTTAAAGCAGTTACTATGGAGCGGTAACACAGAGCTCACATAGCCTGCTACTTCTTCCAAGCTCCTCCCACCAGAAGTCCCAGTTTTGTCACAATCTTATTGTCCTCACCAGAGAATGCCAAATCCCAATATTCTATCTGGCTTTTGCTTCTCACACTTTGAAAATTTAGTCTCACTGTTTTTTTATTGAGTGCTCAGAGAAATAACTCACTCTCCTGTTCTGTACCCCTCCATATAAGGAGGAGGTCATCTATATACCTCTTATACATCACAATACTTTCCCCATGGGGGCACCCCTCTCCAAAGACTTGGGACAGCTCCCACCAACCCATAAAAAGGTTGGCAAAGGCAGGGGCAAAAGTTGCCCCCATAGCTGTCCCTCATCTCTGCAGGTAAAATTTGCCCGATAGGAAAAGTAATTGTGTGTAAGGAGGAAATAAAGCACTCTCAAAATAAAGCTTCTATGCATCTGTGAATAGCCTGTGAATTTGTCTAAGAAAAACTTGATTGCCTGCATCCCTTTGTCCAATTGTATGCTTGAATAAAGGCTGACAACATCAATTGTCATCCAAGTATATTCAGACCTCCATTCAATGCTATCCAACATTGTCAACAATTGCTTAGTATCTTTCAGATACAAGGGCAGAATCCTCACCAGAGGCTGTAATATTTTCTTTATCCATCTCCCCAAGGGCTCAAGAAAGGACCCTATGCCCGAAAAAATGGGTCGTCCCTGCACATTCTCAGTTGACTTATGAGTCTTGAAGAGATGGTGGAAAATTGGTATCCTTGGATTTTTAACATTGATATAATTGAATGTGTCATCATCAATTACCCCCATCCATCTGCCTTCATCTAAAATTAGTAGTAAGCTTCTCTGAAAAGTAATTGTGGGATCAAAGTCCAAAAGTGTGTATACCTCTATGTCCTCTAATTACCTTAATGCTTCTTGGACATAATCCTGTTATTGAGAACCACTACATTCCCACCCTATAGAATCATTAGATTTAAGTTTTTCAATGGCTGCTATCTCTTGTTTGGTTAAATTATTCTTTTTTTGTAATGGTAAATCTTGTAATTTCACTAGCTCAATTTCTACTCTTTTATGAAAAGATTCCAATTATACTCCCCTCTTTTATGTAGGGTAGAAACTAGAAGGGGGCTTAAATGTAACTTCTAGATGTTCATCAATTTTTTAATTCCATTTTTTGTTCCATTTCAAGCCTTAAAAGTGTGAGATAATCTTTAGCTTCTTTAAAAGAGACATCCATCAACCCTCTCCAGTTCCTCCACATCACCAGTACATTCAGTATCTGGATTCTTGCTTGAAATTTTTTTTGAGAGTAAGGTTTCTCACAAATGTATTAAGGTCTAAAATGGTCTCAAACAGGTTAAAGTTTGTGGAGGGTATAAAACTAAGACCATATTTCAAGACTCTAAACTCATTCTCCCCCAATACCACATCTGAGAGATTCAGAGCAGATAGATATTGTATTTGGTTTTCTGTGTTTTTGTCCTGAGCCTCACTACAGAACCGCAAGTATTGGGCTATACAGCTAAGTGTTACATTGTCACAATCATTGATTATTCTGAGCCAATATTAAGCCAATATGCTGACAAGGGACTGTTATACTGAGCTAATGTTGAGTTTACACGCTGACAAGAGGCGTTACGTGTTACGCATGGTGTAAACATTCAAACACTATTTAGGACGAATGCATATATATTCTGCTATAGGGTTCAGGTGAAATCCCAGGTTACTCTTGACTCAGCTTTATTTACTAACTATATCAAGAGAAGACGATATGTGTACACAGTGACTGTGCCTATTAACCCTTCTCATTAACTGGCTTTGTGATGGCTTACATATTACCTTCATTCTTGGGATTACAAATATTAACAGGACACTGGAACACTTTTTTTTGTCTTTTCAGACTTTGCTACATAGGGATGGTAGCATATTTTGATTCCCCTAGGGACGTCTGGGGTGATATCCATTATGTATGATATGCATGAATGATTGGAGTGAGAGGAGTTTTTAGATACAACATTTTTCATTGTCTTGTATTTGATTAAAACCTTTATAATTTTTCATAAATAATTGCTTCTAGTTTTCTGTGCTGGGTAACATTTTGTATATTTACACATGTAAACACAAATAGACATTTATAGACATGTATACACGTGTGTGTGTGTATACATACACATATACACACCTTTGAGTCCTTGCCACTCATTAGCATATACAATTTCTTGTATAATATTAAACTTTTTTTAAAATGTTTATATATGAATGTAAGACAAGAAAAGGGGAAAACAGAGCGCAGATCCACTCTGTGTAAATCAATAAAATCACTAATATAGACAAAAATATAAATTGCACACTCACATGCCCTCAAACAAATATGAGGTTTGATACAGGCGTTTCAGAAGTATGCCGCATATAGCGGTAGCACAAATCCTGGGAGTCCCTCTGATCACCAGTCTGTGTCCTGCAAGCTGTTGTAAAACTGATCAGTTAGCAGGCACTGTGTAATCTCACACTGGAAGTTTGTGCAAGTTTGTGGAATACACTCCTACGATAAAACTGCGGACACTGTAAAACACCCTCTAAGCCGGCTAAAGGGAATCCACTTCAAACTGAACTCGCGGCACAATGGGTGTGGCCTTATATATGAGTGTAATACTGTAGTTTACATGCTTTTTAAAAAAAAAAAAATTGTTTAACCCTTACACATTACTTCAGGTTTCAGGTTGTGCTAAATCTTTTAGCTCTATTTTATAACGTTGAACTTGTAATATGAGCAATATTTATCACGGTCACAATCTCCATTTAAATAATAGGACATGCTAAAGTTATGTTGGCTGTGCTAAACCTTCGCTTGTAAATCTGTTTTATCGTGGACTTGTATACATTTGTGTTCTTATTTTAGCATGGTCCAGTGATATTGCACCCCACACTATAATTAGTGCTCCACTTGTAAACTGGGCTTATATCTGGTATTTTCTAAATTGTGATACTTTTTAAAGTCGATATTGCGTTATGATATTAAAATTACAAAAAATAATATTTGACGTCTTAGATTTGTAGATTAATTCTCTGTTTAACATATTTTATTTTATAAACAAGATAAACATAATTTAAGTTTTCAATAGATAAAAGAAATCCTATCTTTTGTAATTTAAGATAATTCTATGCCACTAGATAGTGAAAGATATTAGCGATAAATTATACTTTAAATAGACTTGACAAAATAAATTATATTTTAAACACATTTAGTAAATCTAAGGTAGTGGCAGATGAAGGGTGTTTTAACTCTTAATTGCTATATAGCGTTTAGTTGATGTTTTGTTGTTGTTACTAATATTAGGATAGTGGTTTATAGAGATTTTGTATACGTGATAAGTGATTCCTATATGTTTTGCTACATCTGTACAATATTTGGCTCTGATATCTTCTGGAAATATATTTGTTGCATGATTTTTTTTTAATGTTTGCTATAAAATAAATAAAAAATATTCTTTAATGTCTACTAAAATACCCTTAAAAGGACATAAAAAACTAAAACTTTCTTTCATGATTCAGATAGAACATACAATTTTAAACAACTTTCCATTTTACTTCTATTATCAAATCTTTATTTCCTTGTTTTCCTTTGTTGAAAAGCAGGGATGTAAGCTCAGGAGTGTGCACTTGTCCGCAGCACTATAGGGCAGAAGTTTTGCAACAACTTTATTCATTAGCAAGAGCACTAGATGGCAGCTCTATTTCCTGTCATGTAGTGCTTCAGGCATGTGCATGCTACCTAGGTATCTCTTCAACAAAGAATAACATGAGAACTAAGCAAATTTGATATTAAAAGTAAATTAGAAACTTTTAAAAAATTGTATTCTATATCTGAATAATGAAAGAAAAATGTTAGGTTTCATATCCCTTTAAACATTAGCATGAAGCTATGGAACGTTGTAGATCATAGCTTTACCCCTTACTCTTGTGGTAACAGTTGAAATGTCCTCAAAATATAATAATTATGTCATTAATAACTAACTTTAATCCTATTGCATTTCCTATCAACAGGTGAATTTACAAACTACAGTAATCCTACTCCTAGTGATGGTGAAAATACAGATACTTGTTTCAATCATCTTCAGATTCAAAGAAGCAAAGTTGGAAATGTATGTTCTGTATATGGGAATTCTTTTACCAGGAAATCAAATCTTTTAAGACATCAGAAAATTAATTCAGGAGAGAAAGATTTTTCATGTACTACATGTGGGAAATGTTTTGCTTGGAAATCGCATCTTCTTGGCCATCAGAAAAATCATACAAGACAGAAAGCCTTTTCATGTTCTGAAAGTGGGAAGTGTTTTACTGATAAATCAACTCTTACTACACATCAGAAAATTCATACAGGAGAGAAAGCATTTTCATGTTCTGAATGTGGGAAGTGTTTTACTGACAGATCAAATCAAATTAGACATCAGAAAAATCATACTAGAGAGAAAGCCTTTTCATGTTCTAAATGTGGGAAGTGTTTTACTGAGAAATCAACTCTTATTACACATGAGAAAATTCATACAGGAGAAAAAGCCTTTTCATGTTCTGCATGTAGGAAGTGCTTTACTCAGAAACCACATCTTATTAGACATCAGAAAATTCATACAGGAGAGAAAGCATTTTCATGTGCTGAATGTGGGAAGTGTTTTACTCAAAAGCCACATCTTATTACACATCAGAAAATTCATACAGGAGAGAAAGCATTTGCATGTTCTGAATGTGGGAAGTGTTTTACTGACAAAACAACGCTTAGTAAACATCAAAAAATTCATACAGGAGAGAAAGCATTTTCATGTGCTGAATGTGGGAAGTGTTTTACCAGGAAATCACATCTTATTGGACATCAGAAAATTCATACAGGAGAGAAAGCCTTTTCATGTTCTGAATGTGGGAAGTGTTTTACAGACAAATCAACTCTTATTACACATCAGAGAATTCATACAGGAGAAAAAGCATTTGCATGTTCTGAATGTGGGAAGTGTTTTACTAAGAAATCAACTCTTATAACACATCACAGAATTCATACAGGAGAGAAATTATTTGCATGTTCTGAATGTGGGAAGTGTTTTACTGACAAATCAAATCTTCGTAAACATCAGAAAATTCATACAGGAGAGAAAGCCTTTTCATGTTATGAATGTGGGAAGTGTTTTACTGACAAAACAATGCTTAGTAGACATCAGAAAATTTCTACAGGACAGAAAGCATTTTTATGTGCTGAATGTGGAAAATGTTTTGCTTCAAAATATACTCTTATTACACATCAGAGAATTGATACAGGAGACAAAACGTTTTCTTGTTCTTGATGTGGGAAAAGTTATGCTCAGAAGTTACATCTTATTGTGTATCAGAAAATTCATATGGGAGAAAAAGCATTCTCATGTTTTCCACAGAGTGAACCCCTATGTTAAGTTCTTGTCTGGTTTAGGATAGTTCTCCTTACTGCATAAAATGCATATTGCTGAATTATAAAAAAAAAATATTTTGATTTACATTTGCTAATTTTTATTAAAAAAACAACATTGAAATAATGTCAATTTTTGTTTATTTTAGAAAAGGTTACTTAATATATTTATAAATCCATACATATTTTGACTATATTTGAGAAAATATCTTCAACAATCTTGTGGTTTGAAATTGTAATAAAAATATTATTTCTTTCATACTTGTGATGACAGTCCATGATCCATTTGATTCTTCAGTGAAATGGGTTCCCAGACTGAGTTGTGGCCCATTTCTCCTCAGAGTACAGTGATTTCTTCTACTAGATACGAGTCCACGTAACAGGAAGTGGCAAAGAGCACCACAGCAGAGCTGTATATATAGCTCCTCCCTTCTCTCCACCCCCAGTCATTCTCTTTGCCTATACTAGTAATAGGAAGAGGTAAAGTGAAAGAGGTGTTAAAATTATAGTTTTTAGTTTCTTCAATCAAGAATTTATTTTATTTTAAATGGTACCGGAGAGTACTATTTTTCCTCAGGCAGCATATAGAAGAAGATTTCTGTCTGGAGGTTGATGATCTTAGCAGATGTCACTAAGATCCATATGAGTTCCCACACAATGGCTGAGGAGTACTAGAGAAGCTTCAGTGTGGGGAACGTTTTCATGCTACAAGCATTGAGGTATGTTCAGTCATTTACTTCTGAAGAGACTGTGATATTTCAGAACAGGCTGACATAGTTCCCAAGAGGGAAGGGGTAAGCAGTAAACCGATAGACATAAGGAGGGGTATTACTGGAGACCTGTGTATTAATGGTTATGGGGCTAAATGCAGCAAGAAAATTATGGAAGCATGGTTAGACACTGGGGCAGCATAACGTTTTTATTTGCACAAACGGTTCACAATCACTGGTGTTGCGCATTGTGCTGGGGGTCCATATGGCTTTATTGTACAATTAGGATGCTTATATCCACATGGCTAGTTTCTGTACCGCTTCCTGCATTTTTTTTAGGCTGAGAGTACATCGCATATGATGGGCGGGGCCTAATTTTCGCTCCTCAGATGCGCAGTTAATTTTCACAAGAAGGCAGCAAACTTCAGCTTCGGTTGGGCCATAACTGAGATATTGTCTACCAGAGTCATAGTGAGACGTTTGTCAGACCCCTAAGGGCAGGTAGGCACCACAGCAGAGATGTGGCGAGGTGCAGGGGGTTGTTTAAGCCGTTTCATAACGTTTTTAGTAATAATGTTTTTTCCTATAGAGGGTTAATAGGTCCCTTACTTGTGGTGCAATATCACAAAACAATCTAAAAAGGATATATGCTAAATTTGTAAACTTAATAGCATTTTGAAGCAGATTTGGAAAAATTGTGTGCTTTTTTACTTCTTAAAGGCGCAGTGGGGTTTTTCAAATTGGTGTTTTTTTCAATAAATAAACTTTGTTCACGACTTTTGTGGTTATTACTAGCCTGTTCAACATGTCTGACATTGAAGAAAGTCAATGCTCTATGTGTTTAGAAGCCATTGTGGAACCCCCACTTACATTGTGTCCCTCTTGTACTGAAAGGGCCTTACACTGCAAAGAACATATTTTAGGTGATAAAAGTATGTCTAAGGAGGATTCTCTGTCTAAAGAGAATCAGGTTATGCCAGCCAATTCTCCCCAAGTGTCACAACCTTTAACGCCCACTCAAGCGACGCCAAGTACTTCTAGTGCATCTAATTCTTTTACTCTGCAAGATATGGCTGCAGTTATGTCTACTACCCTTACAGAGGTATTATCTAAACTGCCAGTTTTACAGGGTAAACACAGTAGGTCAGGTATTAAGGTAAATACTGAGCCCTCTGATGCCTTATTGGCCATTTCCGATGTACCCTCACAGTGCTCTGATTTGGGGGTCGGGGAATTGCTGTCTGAGGGAGAACTTTCAGATTCAGGCCATGATTTCCTTTAAATTTAGGCTTGAACACCTCCGCCTGTTACTCCGGGAGGTTTTAGCGACTCTGGATGATTGTGACCCTATTGTGATACCACCAGAGAAATTGTGTAAGATGGACAAATATCTAGAGGTACCTTCTTACACGGATGTTTTTCCTGTCCCTAAAAGAATTTCGGACATTGTTACTAAGGAATGGGATAGACCAGGCATTCCGTTCTCTCCCCCTCCTAATTTTAAGAAGATGTTTCCTATATCTGACACTATTCGGGACTCTTGGCAGACGGTCCCTAAGGTGGAGGGAGCCATCTCTACCCTAGCTAAGCGTACAACTATACCTATTGAGGACAGTTGTGCTTTCAAAGATCCTATGGATAAAAAAATTAGAGGATCTTCTAAAGAAACTGTTTATCCATCAGGGTTTTTTTCTACAACTGATAGCTTGCATTGTTCTAGTTACTACTGCAGCAGCTTTTTGGTTTGAGGCTCTAGAGGAGTCTCTTAAGGTTGAGACCCCATTAGATGAAATTTTAGATAGAATTAAGGCTCTCAAGCTAGCTAATTCTTTTATTACAGAGACCGCTTTTCAAATTGCTAAATTAGCGGCGAAAAATGCAGGCTTTGCCATCTTAGCACGTAGAGCATTATGGCTCAAGTCTTGGTCTGCTGATGTGTCATCAAAGTCTAAGCTGTTAGCTATTCCTTTTAAGGGTAAGACCCTATTCGGGCCTGAATTAAAGGAAATCATTTCTGACATTACTGGAGGTAAAGGTCATGCCTTACCTCAGGATAAGGCTGTGAAGATGAGGGGTAAACAAAATAATTTTCGTTCCTTTCGGAACTTTAAAGGACCCTCTACTTCCTCTTCCAACACAAAGCAGGAAGGGAATTTGGCTCAATCCAAGTCAGTCTGGAGACCTAACCAGACCTGGAATAAGGGTAAACAAGCCAAGAAGCCCACTATTGCTACCAAGACAGCATGAAGGGGCGGCTCCCAATCCGGGACCGGATTTAGTAGGGGGCAGACTTTCTCTCTTTGCGCAGGCTTGGGCAAGAGATGTTCAGGATCCCTGGGCATTGGAAATTGTGACCCAGGGGTATCAACTGGAATTCAAGGAATTTCTCCCAAGAGGGAGATTTGATCTTTCACGTTTGTCTGTAGATCAGACAAAAAGAGAGGCATTCTTACGCTGTGTAAAAGACCTTTATACCATGGGAGTAATTTGCCCAGTTTCAAAACTAGAACAGGGACAAGGGTTTTACTCAAATCTGTTTGTGGTTCCCAAAAAAGAGGGAACTTTCAGACCGATTTTAGATCTCAAATGCCTAAACAAATTTCTCAGAGTCCCATCGTTCAAGATGGAGAATATACAAACAATTTTGCCAATGATCCAGGAAGGTCAATATATGACCACAGTGGACCTAAAGGATGCGTATCTTCACATTCCTATCCACAAGGATCATCATCAGTTCCTAAGGTTTGCCTTTCTGGACGAACACTATAAGTTCGTGGCCCTTCCTTTTCGGGTTGGCCACAGCTCCCAGAGTCTTCACAAAGGTGCTAGGATCCCTTCTGGCGGTTCTCAGGCCGCGGGGCATAGCAGTGGCGCCTTATCTGGACGATATTTTGATCCAGGCGTCAACTTATCATCTGACCAAAGCTCACACGGACATCGTGTTGGCATTTCTAAGAAGTCACGGTTGGAAAGTGAATGTAGAAAAGAGTTCACTAGTTCCACAGACAAGAGTTCCTTTCTTGGGAACTCTGATAGACTCAGTAGACATGAAAATATTTCTGACGGAGGTCAGAAAGTCAAAGATTCTAAATACTTGTCGAGCACTTCAGTCCATTACTCGGCCATCAGTGGCTCAGTGTATGGAGGTCATTGGATTAATGGTAGCGGCAATGGACATCCTTCCATTTGCTCACTTTCATCTCAGACCACTGCAGCTGTGCATGCTCAGACAGTGGAATGGGGATTATGCAAATTTATCTTGTCAGATATATCTGGATCAAGAGACCAGAGACTCTCTTCTTTGGTGCTTGTCACCGGATCATCTGTCCCAGGGAATGTGCTTCCGCAGGCCATCATGGGTAATAGTGACGACGGACGCCAGCCTCTTGGGCTGGGGTGCAGTCTGGAATTCCCTGAAAGCTCCGGGTGTGCGGACTCAGGAGGAGTCCCTACTTCCAATCAATATTCTGGAGCTGAGAGCAATAATCAATGCGTTTCAGGCGTGGCCTCAGTTGGCTTTGGCCAAATTCTTAAGATTCCAGTCAGACAATATCACGACTGTAGCATATGTCAATCATCAAGGGGGAACAAGGAGTTCTCTAGCGATGATAGAGGTTTCAAAGATAATCCAATGGGTGGAGGCTCACTCTTGCCATCTATCAGCAATCTATATCCCAGGAGTGGAGAACTGGAAAACTAATTTTCTAAGTCGACAGACTTTTCATCCAGGGGAGTGGGAACTTCATCCTGAGGTGTTCGCATCATTGATCTGATGGCATCTCATCAGAATGCCAAACTTCCTCGTTACGGGTCCAGGTCAAGGGATCCCCAAGCTATACTGATAGATGCTCTAGCAGTACCTTGGTCGTTCAGCCTGACTTATGTGTTTCCGCCATTTCCTCTCCTTCCCCGTCTGATTGCAAGAATCAAACAGGAGAGAGCTTCAGTAATTCTGATAGCGCCTGCGTGGCCACGCAGGACTTGGTATGCAGATCTAGTGGACATGTCCTCTCTGCCTCCGTGGAGACTACCATTGAGACAGGACCTTCTCATTCAAGGTCCGTTCAAGCATCCAAATCTAAATTCTCTGCAGCTGACTGCTTGGAGATTGAACGCTTAGTTTTATCTAAGAGGGGATTCTCTGAATCGGTCATTGATACTCTGATTCAGGCTCGCAAGCCTGTCACGAGAAAAATTTACCATAAGATATGGCGTAAATATCTTTGTTGGTGTGAATCCAAGGCTACTCATGGAGTTGGATTAAGATTCCTAGGATTTTGTCTTTTCTCCAAGAAGGATTGGAGAAGGGATTATCAGCTAGTTCCTTAAAGGGACAAAATTTCTGCTTTTGTCAATTTTACTACACAAGCGTCTGGCGGATGTCCCAGACGTTCAGTCTTTTTGTCAGGCTTTAATCAGAATCAAGCCTGTGTTTAAACCTATTGCTCCGCCATGGAGTTTGAATTTAGTTATCAATGTTCTTCAAGGGGTTCCATTTGAACCCATGCATTCCATCGATATTAAACTATTATCTTGGAAAGTTTTGTTTTTAGTTGCTATCTCTTCGGCTCGAAGAGTTTCTGAGCTTTCTGCGTTGCAATGTGATTCACCTTATCTTATATTCCATTCGGATAAGGTGGTTTTGCGTACTAAACCTGGTTTTCTTCCTAAGGTTGTTTCTAATAAGAATATTAATCAGGAAATTGTGGTTCCTTCCTTGTGTCCTAATCCTTCTAAGAAGGAACGTCTCTTACATAACTTGGACGTGGTTCGAGCTATGAAGTTCTACTTGCAAGCGACCAAGGATTTCCGTCAAACATCTTCTCTATTTGTTATTTATTCCAGAAGACATAGGGGTCAAAAAGCTACGGCTACCTCCCTTTCTTTTTGGCTGAAAAGCATCATCCGCCTGGCATACGAGACTGCTGGACAGCAGCCCCCTGAAAAGGTTACGGCTCATTTTACTAGAGCTGTGGCTTCCACATGGGCTTTTAAAAACAATGCTTCTGTTGAACAGATTTGTAAGGCTGCGACTTGGTCCTCCCTTCATACTTTTTCCAAAGTTTACAAATTTGATACTTTTGCTTCTTCTGAGGCTATTTTTGGGAGAAAAGTTCTTCAAGCAGTGGTGCCTTCTTTTTAGGTATCTGTCTTGTCACTCCCGTTCATCCGTGTCCTGTTGCTTTGGTATTGTATCCCACAAGTAAAGGATGAATCCGTGGACTCGTCGTATCTAGAAGAAAAGGAAATTTATGCTTACCTGATAAATTTATTTCTTCTACGATACGATAGTCCACGGCCCTCCCTGTCATTTTAGACAGATTATATTTCTCAAAACTTCAGTCACCTCTGCACCTTTTAGCTTTTCTTTTCTCTTTCTATACCTTTGGTCGAATGACTGGGGGTGGAGAGAAGGGAGGAGCTATATATACAGCTCTGCTGTGGTGCTCTTTGCCACTTCCTGTTAGCAGGAGGATAATATCCCACAAGTAAAGGATGAATCTGTGGACTCGTCGTATCGTAGAAGAAATCAATTTATCAGGTAAGCATAAATTAACTTTTTTGGAGAGATGTATTTGGACTATAGGCAGTGGACATTTTAAACCTATTGGGATTTAGTGACAAGCCTTTCCACATGTGTTGCAAGGACGTGTCCTTTGCCTCTTCCTGTTGGTTTGTCAATATACTCCTATTCCAGATCCTCTGCTGTTATTTTACAACACTGGCTATGGCTTCCTAATGGTCTTTTTCTAGTAGTATGGTGCATGTTAAAGTACTATTTTTTTTTTGTTTATTGACACTCCTTAAGCCTCTTAGGTTATTATATATTTATGTAAGTAAGTTCCCCATTAAAAACTTTTTTATGTATTTGTTATCATGCGTCATGTTGTTACTCATGTACATTTTTCTAAAGCTTACAGGTGTTTCACATGCGTATATTTTTAAGCACGTGGCAAATTTTTCATGCACCTACATTTTTTTTTTTTTAAAAACATTTTTTTATTGATTATTTGGTGCATAAAGAATAAATCATACAAAAAGAAAAAACAAACAACATTTCATACATCTTGTCTGGAGACACAGCTCCACGTCGCTATATATCTAGTAAATCTGTACACATCTAAACAAATAATACATTAACATGATGGAAATTATCAGACACTAATTCCAATCTTCATACAGACTGAATAGTTCTAAACAGCTACCTGCCTACAAATAATATGATTAATACTTCTATCTTAAATAACTAAAAAAATAGACAGCTGTCGACTTCCTTGGATAGATTTTCCTTATATTCCTTTCCATATTCCTTGCCTTCAGGAACAAAAGAAAAAGAGAAGAAAAAAAAAAGAGAAAAAAAGAAAATACTTATATAAATATCGATATTTCTCTCTCCCTCCCCACCCCGGACGCCTCCCAACCCCCCCAGAACGCGACCGACAAGGGGACCCCTACCGTGTAGTAATCCATGTGTGTGGAAAAATATTAAGTAAAGTTAGTTCCGCGAAACTCACTGAAGATAGGAAAGAAGAGAGGATCCGCTTTTGCAAAAGAAGTGAATAAGATAGAATAACTGGCGTCCATTTCCAGAGGAACTTCTTGATTTGTTTCTCCGAGGCTTCATAGAGATGGTATGATTCAAAAACAATTTGATCTTGTAACATTTTAAAGACCATAGCTAATCCCGGTACACACCTAGCTTTCCAGTTTTTAAGTAAGCAATATCTAACAGTCAAAATAATAGTATTTAAACTATTTATAGTGATATCATTAACAGCCTCTTGTGGCGGAAGTAAAAAGATGACATCTTCCGCAGCTAATCCAATTGTTGTTTTATAAAGTTTATTGAACCCGAAAATAATCTTTAACCACAATTGTCTTGCCATAGGACATGTCCAAAACATGTGAATCAAATCTGCCCTCTCATGTGAACAACGAGGACATAAACTAGCCGAAGTCGGATAAAATTTAGAAACTTTCCACGGCGTAAGATAAAACTTATTGATCAATTTCATGTGGGATTCGTTCCATGATGTCGGGACTTTACACTTACGTAGAGAGTTAAAGCTCTGAGTAATTTTTTCATGATTTACCGAGGGAATAACAGGAAGCCAGGCCTTACAAATATTATCCCTAAATAGGAGACTCTGCTTATTCAACATAATATCATACATCAGGGATATCGAGGAGTTTCCTGCCACGAATTTTTGTACAGCAAGCTTAATATCCGACCAGGCGGAAAAAGACGAGCAAGACCAACTGTGTGACGAGATAAAATGGCGGATTTGAAAATACGCAAAAAGATTAAATCTAGGCAGATCAAATTTGTTAAAAATAACATCCGCCATTAATAATTGATCATTCTCATCAAATAACTGTTTTACATAAAGTAGTTCTTTATCAGCCCAGTCTTTGAAAACTTTTTGGTAGAGACCTGGCAAAAAATTTGGATTATTTGCAATCGGAAGCCATTCAGAGAATGAAAAATCTATATCAATAATTAATTCACTCTTCTCTATGTTTATCTTATAACCAGAAAAGGAGCTAAAAGTTTCCAGCACATTAAGGATCAAAGGGATAGACTGCTGAATATTGGCCAAAAAGACCAACACATCATCTGCATAAAGCAGTGTTTTAAGGTGCCGTAAACCAAAAGGGACTCCTATCAAAACATCTCTGAATCGTATCGCGAGAGGTTCCAGCACAATATTAAAGAGAAGTGGCGACAGAGGGCAACCTTGCCTGGTGCCTCTCTGCAATGTTATTTTAGGAGATAAAGATCCATTGATAAGTAAAAAGGAGATTGGATTACGATATAAACGCAAAATGAATTGTAGAAGTTCCCCTTTGAAACCAAACTTCTCCATCGCGCTAAATAGATATTCCCATACAATCGAGTCAAAAGCTTTGACCGCATCCAACGAAAGAATAGCAACATCTTGCCAAAGTGGCTTCTTCCTAGCCTTATCCACATTCCATGCATAATCCAAAAAGTTAATCAGTTTACGGATATTTTTTACTGGATTTCTGGCTACCATAAATCCTGTTTGGTCTGGGTGGATAATTTTATGTAAGCAGGTAGATAATCTTGATGCAATAATGGCCATTAAAATCTTATAGTCAATATTCAGAACCGATATCGGCCTATACGAGGCCAAATCCTCAGAGTTTTTACCTTTCTTTAAAATGAGAGATATATTGGCCGCCGCGAAGTAGCTAGAAATAGCATTATTTGAACTATAGTAGAAATTGAAAAGTTTTTCTAATATTGGAAGTAAGACCTCCCCAATACATTTATAAAGCTCCGCTGGGAACCCATCTGGTCCAGGCGCCTTATTCAATTTCAGATGATCTATGGCTTTTCTAATTTCATCCGATGAGATTGGGGCATTAATCAACATTAAATCCTCGCTACTTAATTGGGGAGTCTTTATCATAGACCAAAAAGTGTCTTGATTATCCTTATTTATTTCAACTCTAGAATATAGTTGTTGATAGTAAACAAAAAAACACCTCACTAATCTCATTAGTCTCCATATATCTTCCCTTATTGGTTTGAATCACGGGAATAAAGTTTTTCTTTTTTCTAGCTTTGGTAAGTCTGGCCAGATATTTTGCGGAGGATCCATGGACTCCTTTAAAGTGAAGATTTATTTTTGCTTCTTCCTCTAACAGTTTTTGTTTTAAAAACACATCTCTTTCCTTCCTATTATTTTGATACTTTTTCCAGTTTGCCGAGGTACGATTTACACAATATTTTCTATATGAGTCCCTAACTTTATTCACGAATTGTATTTCACGTACTCTACTCTTTTTCATAGCTATGCCAACATATGTCTGTATTTTCCCCTCTTTTAATAGCTTCAAATTGAGGTGAAAAAAATTCAGAAATTTTAGCTATAAGAGCTTGAGAATCAAAAGGAGACCTGCTAGCTTCCATAGTACTATCTATACTGGTATCAATTGTTTTATTTTTCTTGTCTTTTGTTTTCACAGGCATTTTAGGTGAATTAGATTTCCCCTGTTTGACACATTTTTCCATTCAAATCGTGAGAAAAAAAAAAAAAAAAAAGGGGGGGGGGGACAAACCCCTGCCGGGCTGAGACCTGGCAAGACACACGTGCAAAATATATAGCTTAAATAAGCGTGTAACAACCTTTTCTTCTCTTTTACACCCCTATCCCCTTATCTCAATTATTATCGTGAAAAGAACTTTATAGTGATAAAATAAAGCCTGCAATCTCTTAAACAAATAAAGTGTTTCCTTCTCTTTAAACCAATTAGCAAGCTTTTCTTTTACTTTCCCCTTTTCCCTTAACTCTATTATTAATTCCAGTGAAAAACAGTTTAGTGATAAAGTAAAGCCTGCAATCTCTTAGACAGATAAAACTTTCCTTTCTCTTTAAACAAATTAGATAGATAGTCTGGACTCCTCCAAAAAATATTTTCCTTACATGGGTAAAAGGAACATGTAACATAGGGGGATAGCCTTTCCACCCCAATAATGATTTATACAAAACTAACAAGCCAATTATGGAGTATGAGATTAATCAGCATTATACATATTATTGGAACTTCTCCAAAAAAGGCATCTAGAGCTTACCACAAAAATATTCTAAACTCCTATGAAGCTAACACTTATTAAAAAAAGAAGTATTAACCATATACCATATTAGAGAGAGCTCTCCCTTTCCTTGTAATGATCACTACGTACTTAGAAAGTTACTTAAAGAATAATACTCTCTAGAAAATACTCTAATATAAACTCAATTGGTTATTATATACATCAACCAGTAACACAACATTCATATACCCAACCAGGCGCATATATTACTGGGACACCAGACTCTAGAAACTCTTGATATTTAAGCCTGGTGCTTGATACATATGTCCAAAGAGAGACCCATTTTAAAGCTCTCTAATAATACCAGCACAATTCTGTTTGAGCCTCTCTGTATTTAGAATAGAGAGTTTTGTTCTGCGGCCTTCAGGATGCAATACAAGGCAAGGGACACGCCAGGTACTTTAACCAGGTATAACATCAGTCAAGAAGGTATAACAGTACAATTCCTTTTGTATGTTTAAATGGCTGCGGTATCACACCTCCTTCTCCATCCCACCGAAATAAGATTGAAAACCGGCAAAAAACATCAATCATGGAGAAAATAATAAATAACACTCACAGTCTATGTAATTCAATGTCCAGTGCGCCTTGGTCCTGAGGGAGCAAAGAGTAACAGCGAGCTTCCGTGTTTTGCAGCGTTCATCTGCTCCCCTCCTCGAGCTACACACCTGTGCACTGTAATCCTTCCCTGGGCCGTTTCTGCTGTGACGACAGCTCCTTGACACACCTCCAGTTCTAATTGGGCATAAAGAAGGGCTCGCCTTATCCACAGTCAGTGATTGGACACTCCTGTCCGTCTGGTCTTAACACTAACTCGGTCTGCGGTGTTCTAGGGCTCCAAAGTTAGATATTGCCAGGAAGAGATTCAAGGTACACAGTGCTCTAGGAGGTCTAGAGGCCCCACAACGAGCACTTATTACCCTCTGTCAAGCGCTGGCTATAGGAGAAAGCCCCATAATCAGTTTTCACGGTGCTCTAGTTTATCCATCCTGGCACACCGCAAGCCAAGTTCCCTTGGAACAGCCCGCACTGGCAGCGGTAAACAGGAGACAACAGTAACCTCCGTGCCCCGTAGATTCTTACACAAGTCTCATAGGCAAATAGTTACTACCCTAAAGGAGGTAGCAAAGTTGCGGCTCTGTCCAGGGAGCCGAAAATGTGACTCCAGAGAATTTCCTGCTAGGGCTTAGTGTGTTCGCCCACTCCCTAGGATGCAAGCAGCTGCACCAACAACGGGAGAGACAGCTAGGGGAGAGAAATGGAATGTCTGTGCTTCGTGCTCACGCCAACTCCAGCGTGTGTCCTACTCAGCACAACTCCTCCTACCGGAAATCCTCAGGCTCGTCAGATCCCCTCAGGCTCGTCAGATCCAGATATTCCTATCGCACCTACATTTTTTTATGCACATTAATGTACGCTTTCAGGCCTGCCTGCATCGTCGTGATAGTTTATGTTTTGGCATACTTTTTAATTTATTTGATGCCAGATTGACATGTGTTTTTTCTCATAATTATGCTATCTGGATACCAGGTGTCCCGAGTGTTACCACATCTCTGCTTTAATAATTTTTTAATTTATAAGGGAGTTTCTTTCAAAGGGGTGTTTCCCTTTTTCAATAGCTCATTTAATGGAGAAATTACCATTTATCAAAATGCTTGATTTTTTCTGCACTTAACTTCAGTAATCTGTCTTAGAAGCTGGGTTGTCTGAACTCTTTTCTTACCAGTATTACATGTTTGTATTGTAAACAAGCTGAGGTCTTACCTCTGGCAAACATATGCCATTAATGTATTCATATTTTAATGCATTCTGATTTATTGCTGATCTTGCTTCTAAATGTGTTACTGCTCCTTCTGTTTGTTCCTTACAGGATAATGCTATTGATTTCACTCCTGCAGTCAAGGATTTTATTCAATTTACTGTCTCTGAAATGTGGGCAACCATGCCTCCTTCAAGTAAGCATAAAAAGTCAGTATAGAATTTACCTTCTTCTAGTTCTAAGCCTGCTGTGGCCAATGTTTCTAGTCATGAAGCTGCTATGTCCTCAGAGGGAGAGTTTTTTCTGAATGCTCAGGGGTCTACCTCTGATCACAAATCTGAAACATCCACTTATTTGTTTAAAATTGAGCATATTTGTTCCCTTTTAAAATACATTTTTCTTACTTTAGAGGTTAAGGATCCTAAAGTAGACGGGGATAAGCCTGTTAATAATTTAAATACTGTTTTTATACCTATGGTTAAATCTCCAGATGTATTTTCTATGTCAAATGTGGTCTCCGAGATTATTTCCAGAGATTGGGCTAAACCAGATATTCCCATTAATCCTTCTGCAATGTTTAAGAAAATGTATCCTTTACCAGCTTCTAATATTGAGCTTTGGGAAACTATTCCCAAAGTGGATGGGGCCATTTCTACTCTGGCTAAACGTGCTGCTATTTCTTTGGAAGATAGTTCTTCCTTTAAAGACCCTTTAGAAAGGAAGTTAGAATCTTTCGGGCTTTTTTGAGTAAGCAGAGGAGCCGTTTCAATTGTTGAAGTGGCTGCTGCTTTTTCTTTTTGATATGCTAATGCTTTTATCTGTGATGCTTTTTTTTATATCATTAAGATTAATGATAAAAGTATCTGGCAGTACATTCTAGAAGCTCTTTATGGTTAAAGTCTTGGTCTGCTGATATGGTTTCTAAATCCAGGCTTTTATCTCTTTTCAGGTAAAGATGTTATTTGGTTCTGGTTTGGATTCTATTATCTCTACTGTGACTGGAGATAAAAGAGCTTTTCTTCCTCAGGACAAGAAGGCAAAATGTAAATTTAAAGCTCATAATCATTTTTTTCCCTTTAGTCAGAACAGGGCACAGAAGTCTGATTCCTCCACTCGGAAGCAAAGTTCTGTCTGGAAGCTAAGTTCTAACTGGAAAATGTCTAAGCAGTCCAAGAAATCCACTCTTCCTTCCAATTTTGCATGAAGGTCCAGCCCCCAATCCAGAGGCTCTGGTAGGGGGCAGGTTACGCCTTTTTTATTTAAAGGAAGATTGGGTTCAGTCTGTCCAGGATCTTATGATTATTGAATAGGTTTCAGAGCAAGGCCTCCCAGGGGAAAGTTTTTTATGTCCAATTTTCTGAGAAATCCTGTGAAGGCTCAGGCTTTTTTTTCAGTGAGTATTAAGTCTATAATCTATCAAAGTGATTGTTCCTGTGGAACATGGAGTGGGGTTTTATTTCAACCTCTTCATTGTTCCAAAGGAGGGAACTTTCATACCAGTTCTGGAACTAAAGGTTCTGAGTCCCTACTTTCAAAATAGAGACTATTCTACATTTTGTTCAGCAAGGTCAGTTTATGTTCACAATACATTTCATAGATTTAATAATTTAGGATGCATCCCTTCATGTTCCTATTCACAAGGAACACCATATGTTTCTAAGGTTTGCTTTTCTAGACAAACATTTTCAGTTTGTTACTCTACTATTTGGTTTGGCTACAGCTCCCAAAATATTCTCCAAGCTTCTGGGTACCCTTTTGTCTGTGATCAGAGCTCAGGGTATTGCAGTGTTTTGGTACCTGGATAATATCTTGGTTCAAGCTCCATCTTTTCACTTAGCAGAATCTCATACCAGCAGGCTGTTGTTGTTCCTTCAATTTTCTAAATAGTTTGCTGGTTCCTCAGACAAAGATTGTTTTTCTGGGGGTTCAGATAGATTCAGTTTCCATGAGACATTACTTGTCAGATCTATAGAGGATGAAGTTAGTGTCCAGCTATCTAAACCGTCAGTCTCTTTCTTTTCCCTTGGTTGATCTTTGCATGGAGGTGTTAGGTCTTATGATTGCGGCTTTGGATGCTATTGCTCGTTTCCTCAAGAGGCCTCTATAGCTTTGACAATGGTGCAGGGATCATACTCTGCTATCTTAAATGACTCATCTAGATTTCAGAAAAAGCCAGTCTCTGTTTTGGTGACTGAATCATCAGCTTTTTACACAAGGGACTTCTTTTCTACATTCTACTTGGTATATGATCCCTACAGATGCAAGTCTTTCAGGTTGGTAGGCCATCTGGGCATCTTAAAGAGTGCAAGGGGTTTGGTCTCCTCACAAGGTGAGGTTTCCTATAAATGTTTAAGAAATCCATGCAATTTTCACAGCCCTTCCTCTATTGAAAAGGGAGTCTTATATCTGATTTAACAAAATGCTACAGCAGTAGCATGTGTCAGTTATCAAGGGGGAACTAACAGTTCCCTAGCCACAAGGGAAGTATCACAATTTTTTCCTGGGCTGAATTGTCGAATTGCTGCTGTTCATATTTCTGGAGTGGACAACTGGGAAGCAGATTTTCAGTCATTAGTCCTTGCATCCAGGGGACTGGTCTCTTTATCTGGATGTTTTCAATCAGATAGTGGATCTTTGTGGCCTCCCAGAAATAAATCTGACGCATAGCATGATCCCCTCCCTTTGGAGACTGGACCGCAGGGCAGTATTCCAACATAACGACCCCAAACACCTCCAAAATGATCACTGCCTTACTAATGAAGCTGAGAGTAAAGGTGATGGACTGGCCAAGCATGTCTCCAGACCTAAACCCTATAGAGCATCTGTGGGGCATCCTCAAATGGAAGGTGGGGGAGCGCAAGGTCTATAACATCCACCAGCTCTGTGATGTCATCATGGAGGAGTGGAAGAGGACTCCAGTGGCAACCTGTGAAGCTCTGGTGAACTCCATGCCTAAGAGGGTTAAGGCAGTGCTGGAAAATAATGGTGCCACACAAAATATTGACACTTTGGGCCCAATTTGGACATTTTCACTTAGGGGTGTACTCACTTTTGTTGCCAATGGTTTAGACATTAATGGCTGTGTGTTAAATTATTTTGAGGGGACAACAAATTTACACTGTTATACAGGCTGTACACTCACTACTTTACATTGTAGCTAAGTATCATTTCTTCAGTGTTGTCACATGAAAAGATATAATAAAATATTTACAAAAATGTGAGGGGTGTACTCACTTTTGTGAGATACTGTATATTCATACATCACAAACAATCAAGAGGTACCTATGTTGCTGTTAGTCTGCCTTTTAAAATTCACACCATACCTTCGGTAATAAAATATTATTAAAATATTCATTCTATAAACATATCATGAGTGGCTAATTTAAAAATCCACTATCAGCATTTCTATCTGATATTGATTTTTTAAGTTAGCCACTCATGATATGTTTATAAAATGAAGATCGCATATAGGGTTAATTTTATTGCTGAAGGTATGGCGCAAATTTTAAATGGTGGACTAACCAAACATATATATTTCTTGATTGTTTGTGATATATGTATATAAAGTAGCTATTTTAACATGTATTTTAAGCCTGATGACACAGTTTTAAAGTGAAAAACGCATCACTTGATTTGACACTTTTTGTATGTGAAAACTTTGTTACACCACAGTCTATATGGTGCTCCTTCTACACAGACACAACAGGTACTGTTCCTGCTAACGGGAGATGAGTCGCACCGGATGACTCAGAGGATCCGGTCCGCTCTCCTAGCACTATTGAGTGCGCCACTAAATGTGAGTGGTTTCCTGTTTTTCTACACATTGGTTTCTATTATGGAATCGGTAACAATTTGAGGCGCCTTCTTTCATTCATTTCCTAGGATACCATTTGATTAGAGGCCTGACATCCCTTGAAGAGCTGCTTGAGTTCCCTGGAATGTGGGATCTGTTACCCATAGTGGACTAATATATAAACATTGGTCTAGAGGGGGCGGAGCCTAACCACAGAGCTGAATGTCAGTGTAAAACCAGAGCTCTTAGGCCCGGTGGCATTGATGGGCTTCAAATAATATGCAGAATTTGAAAAATCCAAGAATCAGTGGTCCCTATAAGGTGGGAGAAGATAAAAATTAAGGAGCTGACCCTGGAGACGCTAATTAGTTAAGTTATAACAAGCGGAACTGCCTTACACAAGCGGCGACTATAGTTTGCACCGCACTCCCACGTGGATATCTACCAGGAGATAGAGTCTGCCGTGGCGATAAAAGGCCAAGTAGCTGGGCAACTTCACGAAACACTGAGCGTTGTTACCGACAAGAGGTTACACCCGGATACTGTAAGTTGCTTAACAAGGTAGGTTTGCTGCTGCAACAGCCAACGGACCATCCAACACTACTTTGTCCCGGGTGAGTGACGTTATCCACCAGGGGGACGTAAAATACTCCAGCCGTCAAAGCCTCAATCCTGGTAAGGTGAAAAGCTCTGGGGTGCGGGAACCATCCACCCAAAATAGTACCAACAATTGAAGGGCTGCACACGGTTTCAAATATTGAACTTCACAAATTTATTGGAAAAGTAAAAGTTACCATCACAAACATAGATACTAGGTAGTTTACCTAGTATCTATGTTTGTGATGGTAACTTTTACTTTTCCAATAAATTTGTGAAGTTCAATATTTGAAACCGTGTGCAGCCCTTCAATTGTTGGTACTGTAAGTTGCTTACCTGAAACTTCCTGGACCTTCTGGGGGCGGACCAACACAGGCACTATTAGGCTCTAGCAGGCTGCAATCCTGACATATCACCCAAACGCACTAATGCACGGAGTGGTGCTGGATAGTAAAGGTGGAGGCGACACGTTATTTCCTCTGACAACAGACACCCACAACAGGCTCTTTGGGACTCTAGACCCAATTGACTATACAAAAGAGGCGACGTCCAGAGGAAGGAGGTGATAGACCAACGGAGCTGCTGTTATATCCCATACACTGTTTTTGTTCTTCCCGCACATAAAACAGACATCCGCCTCATACTTCAGAACTAAACATTGTAGGGTGTGGGGAGGTGTCCCCCTCAGTAATGCTGAAAAAGAAAAACCAAAGAATGGAGAAGGGCACTACTAATAAAACAATGGGTCAATATCTGAGGCCTGTCGAGCAGATCCTGTCAGCACATTCAGACACCATAGAAGACAGACAAACAAAAACTGATGCCCAAATACATAGCATAGATCAATTACCTACAGATTATGTCACCAAGGCTGACCTAAGCCTACTTTCATCAAAAGAGGACATTAAGGTTGCTATGCATGAAGTATAAAGATCTGCATAAAGATGTGACTTCCCTTAAAGGGCGACTCAACACAGTGGAGGAACAGAGCACATCATTTACATCTGAACTGAAGCAACTTTCTACTACTGTGTCTTCTCAGGAGAACTCAATTGATGCCCTAAATGAAAAAATAGAGGATCTAGAAAATCGCAGCCGCCGTAACAATTTGCGGATCAGGGGAGTTCCAGAGTCGGTGGCCCCCCCGGCTATTGCAGGATATTTGCAGGATTTATTCAGAACAATTAAAGGGACTCCTTCTGCCCCTGAGATCCCTATTGAAAGAGCACACAGGGGATTAAGGGCTAAGCCTCCACCTAAGGCCCCTCCTAGGGACATTGTTGTAAAACTGCTCCATTTCCCTGACAAAGAGGAAATCTTAAGAAACAAAACAACCGATCCGACATGCAGGAATTAATATTCAAATATTCAGCGATATCAGTCCCACCACTCTGCAAAAACACAGATCATTATCATTTCTTACATCTGTTCTACAAACCCATAAAATCCCCTATAGGTGGGGGATTCCAGTGTCTATTATTGCTACCAAGGACAACAAAAATGTGGTCTACAGGACCGAGAAAGACCTTATGCACTTCTGCTCCCAACTCTCCATAGAAGCCCCTACCCCTATCCGGCTGGATGGGGAGAATCCACTTCGCACACAAGCTCCTGAAAATGAAGACTCCAATCCTAACACACAGAGTACCAGCAATTCCAGGGACACAGGAGACCAATAATAAGGGGCAAAATAAAACCCCACAAGAACTTCTGGGATTTGCTGCGGTGGAAACACCACTCTCATAAGAAAAGTGCAAGTACCTTCTAACTGTATCTTTTGCACTGACATACATCTTAGATAGCTAAGAACATGAGGTACCTCTCACAGAAAAATGGCGTTACTTCCACATTACTTAAAATCAAACACCAGACATCCCTTGAGAGGGCTTAGTTTACTGGGAAAAGTTACACTTGTTAGTAAAATATTATTGAATCAATTACAAATGGTTTTGTTCTAACAACAATATCTGAAGTATGTAAACCCCTAGATGTTTCCGAGGGTTTTTCTTAAGAACACCTTAGCCCAATATGGGATGTTTAATTGTATTCCTAATATGTTTTTAGATTTTCACAGTTTACTCATAAAGATATATAGGACAGTTTATATGTACGTATAGACCCCTTTTTCACAGTATGTACTAAAAACCAATTGAGAATTTGGTAGGGTACCTAATTATATTGGAAAGTTAAAAATGTTTAAATGAAAATACCATGTTTTCTTCAAGTTGATATGTTTTCCTTTAATTACTGCACTTTCTTTCAATTGAATGTTGTGTTATAATTGTATGAGGAGGCGTGGTCCTGTTCCCGCTTCATTCTTTCTCCCAACTCAGGGATTAAGTAATTTTCATCGCACTCAACGACTCCTACATAAATAACATAAGTGGTTGTAGCTACAGCTTGCAACCTACAGATGAAAATCTGTTTTTAACATACCATGTACCACTGAAAACAGAATTTATGTTTACCTGATAAATTACTTTCTCCAACGGTGTGTCCGGTCGACGGCGTCATCCTTACTTGTGGGATATTCTCTTCCCCAACAGGAAATGGCAAAGAGCCCAGCAAAGCTGGTCACATGATCCCTCCTAGGCTCCGCCTACCCCAGTCATTCGACCGACGTTAAGGAGGAATATTTGCATAGGAGAAACCATATGGTACCGTGGTGACTGTAGTTAAAGAAAATAAATTATCAGACCTGATTAAAAAAACCAGGGCGGGCCGTGGACCGGACACACCGTTGGAGAAAGTAATTTATCAGGTAAACATAAATTCTGTTTTCTCCAACATAGGTGTGTCCGGTCCACGGCGTCATCCTTACTTGTGGGAACCAATACCAAAGCTTTAGGACACGGATGAAGGGAGGGAGCAAATCAGGTCACCTAAATGGAAGGCACCACGGCTTGCAAAACCTTTCTCCCAAAAATAGCCTCAGAAGAAGCAAAAGTATCAAACTTGTAAAATTTGGTAAAAGTGTGCAGTGAAGACCAAGTCGCTGCCCTACATATCTGATCAACAGAAGCCTCGTTCTTGAAGGCCCATGTGGAAGCCACAGCCCTAGTGGAATGAGCTGTGATTCTTTCGGGAGGCTGCCGTCCGGCAGTCTCGTAAGCCAATCTGATGATGCTTTTAATCCAAAAAGAGAGAGAGGAAGAAGTTGCTTTTTGACCTCTCCTTTTACCGGAATAAACAACAAACAAGGAAGATGTTTGTCTAAAATCCTTTGTAGCATCTAAATAGAATTTTAGAGCGCGAACAACATCCAAATTGTGCAACAAACGTTCCTTCTTCGAAACTGGTTTCGGACACAGAGAAGGTACGATAATCTCCTGGTTAATGTTTTTGTTAGAAACAACTTTTGGAAGAAAACCAGGTTTAGTACGTAAAACCACCTTATCTGCATGGAACACCAGATAAGGAGGAGAACACTGCAGAGCAGATAATTCTGAAACTCTTCTAGCAGAAGAAATTGCAACTAAAAACAAAACTTTCCAAGATAATAACTTAATATCAACGGAATGCAAGGGTTCAAACGGAACCCCCTGAAGAACTGAAAGAACTAAATTGAGACTCCAAGGAGGAGTCAAAGGTTTGTAAACAGGCTTAATTCTAACCAGAGCCTGAACAAAGGCTTGAACATCTGGCACAGCGGCCAGCTTTTTGTGAAGTAACAGGGAACTTGCAGATAATCCTTTTTCCAATCCTTCTTGAAGGAAGGATAGAATCCTAGGAATCTTAACCTTGTCCCAAGGGAATCCTTTAGATTCACACCAACAGATATATTTTTTCCAAATTTTGTGGTAAATCTTTCTAGTTACAGGCTTTCTGGCCTGAACAAGAGTATCGATAACAGAATCTGAGAATCCTCGCTTCGATAAGATCAAGCGTTCAATCTCCAAGCAGTCAGCTGGAGTGAAACCAGATTCGGATGTTCGAACGGACCCTGAACAAGAAGGTCTCGTCTCAAAGGTAGCTTCCAAGGAGGAGCCGATGACATATTCACCAGATCTGCGTACCAAGTCCTGCGTGGCCATGCAGGAGCTATCAAGATCACCGACGCCCTCTCCTGATTGATCCTGGCTACCAGCCTGGGGATGAGAGGAAACGGCGGGAACACATAAGCTAGTTTGAAGGTCCAAGGTGCTACTAGTGCATCCACTAGAGCCGCCTTGGGATCCCTGGATCTGGACCCGTAGCAAGGAACTTTGAAGTTCTGACGAGAGGCCATCAGATCCATGTCTGGAATGCCCCACAGCTGAGTGACTTGGGCAAAGATTTCCGGATGGAGTTCCCACTCCCACTCCCCCGGATGCAATGTCTGACGACTCAGAAAATCCGCTTCCCAATTTTCCACTCCTGGGATGTGGATAGCAGACAGGTGGCAGGAGTGAGACTCCGCCCATAGAATGATTTTGGTCACTTCTTCCATCGCCAGGGAACTCCTTGTTCCCCCCTGATGGTTGATGTACGCAACAGTTGTCATGTTGTCTGATTGAAACCGTATGAACTTGGCCCTCGCTAGCTGAGGCCAAGCCTTGAGAGCATTGAATATCGCTCTCAGTTCCAGAATATTTATCGGTAGAAGAGATTCTTCCCGAGACCAAAGACCCTGAGCTTTCAGGGATCCCCAGACCGCGCCCCAGCCCATCAGACTGGCGTCGGTCGTGACAATGACCCACTCTGGTCTGCGGAATGTCATCCCTCGTGACAGGTTGTCCAGGGACAGCCACCAACGGAGTGAGTCTCTGGTCCTCTGATTTACTTGTATCTTCGGAGACAAGTCTGTATAGTCCCCATTCCACTGACTGAGCATGCACAGTTGTAATGGTCTTAGATGAATGCGTGCAAAAGGAACTATGTCCATTGCCGCTACCATCAACCCGATCACTTCCATGCACTGAGCTATGGAAGGAAGAGGAACGGAATGAAGTATCCGACAAGAGTCTAGAAGTTTTGTTTTTCTGGCCTCTGTCAGAAAAATCCTCATTTCTAAGGAGTCTATTATTGTTCCCAAGAAGGGAACCCTTGTTGACGGAGATAGAGAACTCTTTTCCACGTTCACTTTCCATCCGTGAGATCTGAGAAAGGCCAGGACAATGTCCGTGTGAGCCTTTGCTTGAGGAAGGGACGACGCTTGAATCAGAATGTCGTCCAAGTAAGGTACTACAGCAATGCCCCTTGGTCTTAGCACAGCTAGAAGGGACCCTAGTACCTTTGTGAAAATCCTTGGAGCAGTGGCTAATCCGAAAGGAAGCGCCACGAACTGGTAATGTTTGTCCAGGAATGCGAACCTCAGGAACCGATGATGTTCCTTGTGGATAGGAATATGTAGATACGCATCCTTTAAATCCACCGTGGTCATGAATTGACCTTCCTGGATGGAAGGAAGAATAGTTCGAATGGTTTCCATCTTGAACGATGGAACCTTGAGAAACTTGTTTAAGATCTTGAGATCTAAGATTGGTCTGAACGTTCCCTCTTTTTTGGGAACTATAAACAGATTGGAGTAGAACCCCATCCCTTGTTCTCTTAATGGAACGGGATGAATCACTCCCATTTTTAACAGGTCTTCTACACAATGTAAGAATGCCTGTCTTTTTATGTGGTCTGAAGACAACTGAGACCTGTGGAACCTCCCCCTTGGGGGAAGTCCCTTGAATTCCAGAAGATAACCTTGGGAGACTATTTCTAGCGCCCAAGGATCCAGAACATCTCTTGCCCAAGCCTGAGCGAAGAGAGAGAGTCTGCCCCCCACCAGATCCGGTCCCGGATCGGGGGCCAACATTTCATGCTGTCTTGGTAGCAGTGGCAGGATTCTTGGCCTGCTTTCCCTTGTTCCAGCCTTGCATTGGTCTCCAAGCTGGCTTGGCTTGAGAAGTATTACCCTCTTGCTTAGAGGACGTAGCACTTTGGGCTGGTCCGTTTCTACGAAAGGGACGAAAATTAGGTTTATTTTTTGCCTTGAAAGGCCGATCCTGAGGAAGGGCGTGGCCCTTACCCCCAGTGATATCCGAGATAATCTCTTTCAAGTCAGGGCCAAACAGCGTTTTCCCCTTGAAAGGAATGTTAAGTAGCTTGTTCTTGGAAGACGCATCAGTCGACCAAGATTTCAACCAAAGCGCTCTGCGCGCCACAATAGCAAACCCAGAATTCTTAGCCGCTAACCTAGCCAATTGCAAAGTGGCGTCTAGGGTGAAAGAATTAGCCAATTTGAGAGCATTGATTCTGTCCATAATCTCCTCATAAGGAGGAGAATCACTGTCGACCGCCTTTATCAGCTCATCGAACCAGAAACATGCGGCTGTAGCGACAGGGACAATGCATGAAATTGGTTGTAGAAGGTAACCCTGCTGAACAAACATCTTTTTAAGCAAACCTTCTAATTTTTTATCCATAGGATCTTTGAAAGCACAACTATCCTCTATGGGTATAGTGGTGCGTTTGTTTAAAGTGGAAACCGCTCCCTCGACCTTGGGGACTGTCTGCCATAAGTCCTTTCTGGGGTCGACCATAGGAAACAATTTTTTAAATATGGGGGGAGGGACGAAAGGAATACCGGGCCTTTCCCATTCTTTATTAACAATGTCCGCCACCCGCTTGGGTATAGGAAAAGCTTCTGGGAGCCCCGGCACCTCTAGGAACTTGTCCATTTTACATAGTTTCTCTGGGATGACCAACTTGTCACAATCATCCAGAGTGGATAATACCTCCTTAAGCAGAATGCGGAGATGTTCCAACTTAAATTTAAATGCAATCACATCAGGTTCAGCTTGTTGAGAAATGTTCCCTGAATCAGTAATTTCTCCCTCAGACAAAACCTCCCTGGCCCCATCAGACTGAGTTAGGGGCCCTTCAGAAATATTAATATCAGCGTCGTCATGCTCTTCAGTATCTAAAACAGAGCAGTCGCGCTTACGCTGATAAGTGTTCATTTTGGCTAAAATGTTTTTGACAGAATTATCCATTACAGCCGTTAATTGTTGCATAGTAAGGAGTATTGGCGCGCTAGATGTACTAGGGGCCTCCTGAGTGGGCAAGACTCGTGTAGACGAAGGAGGGAATGATGCAGTACCATGCTTACTCCCCTCACTTGAGGAATCATCTTGGGCATCATTGTCATTGTCACATAAATCACATTTATTTAAATGAATAGGAATTCTGGCTTCCCCACATTCAGAACACAGTCTATCTGGTAGTTCAGACATGTTAAACAGGCATAAACTTGATAACAAGTACAAAAAACGTTTTAAAATAAAACCGTTACTGTCACTTTAAATTTTAAACTGAACACACTTTATTACTGCAGATGCGAAAAAACATGAAGGAATTGTTCAAAATTCACCAAAGTTTCACCACAGTGTCTTAAAGCCTTAAAAGTATTGCACACCAAATTTGGAATCTTTAACCCTTAAAATAACGGAACCGGAGCCGTTTTGAACTTTAACCCCTTTACAGTCCCTGGTATCTGCTTTGCTGAGACCCAACCAAGCCCCAAGGGGAATACGATACCAAATGACGCCTTCAGAAAGTCTTTTCTAAGTATCAGAGCTCCTCTCACATGCGACTGCATGCCATGCCTCTCAAAAACAAGTGCGCAACACCGGCACGAAAATGAGGCTCTGCCTATGCTTTGGGAAGCCCCTAAAGAATAAGGTGTCTAAAACAGTGCCTGCCGATATTATTATATCAAAATACCCAGATAAAATGATTCCTCAAGGCTAAATATGTGTTAATAATCAATCGATTTAGCCCAAAAAAAGTCTACAGTCTTAATAAGCCCTTTTTGAAGCCCTTATTTACAATCGTAATAAACATGGCTTACCGGATCCCAGAGGGAAAATGACAGCTTCCAGCATTACATCGTCTTGTTAGAATGTGTCATACCTCAAGCAGCAAGAGACTGCTCACTGTTCCCCCAACTGAAGTTAATTGCTCTCAACAGTCCTGTGTGGAACAGCCATGGATTTTAGTGACGGTTGCTAAAATCATTTTCCTCATACAAACAGAAATCTTCATCTCTTTTCTGTTTCTGAGTAAATAGTACATACCAGCACTATTTCAAAATAACAAACTCTTGATTGAATAATAAAAACTACAGTTAAACACTAAAAAACTCTAAGCCATCTCCGTGGAGATGTTGCCTGTACAACGGCAAAGAGAATGACTGGGGTAGGCGGAGCCTAGGAGGGATCATGTGACCAGCTTTGCTGGGCTCTTTGCCATTTCCTGTTGGGGAAGAGAATATCCCACAAGTAAGGATGACGCCGTGGACCGGACACACCTATGTTGGAGAAAGAATTTTTAGCTCATACAATTCTTATGCATTAAAACTACACGAGACGTATAGATCTTTTTTCACAGTATGTACTAAAAACCAATTGAAAATTTGGTAGGGTACCTAATTATATTGGAAAGTTAAAAATCTTTAAATGAAAATACCATGTTTTCTACAAGTTGATATGTTTTCCTATAATTACTGCACTTTCTTTCAATAGAATGTTGTGTTATAATTGTATGAGGAGGCGTGGTCCTGTTCCCGCTTCCTTCTTTCTCCCAACTCAGGGATTAAGTAATTTTCATCACACTCAATGACTCCCACATAAATAACATAAGTGGTTGTAGCTACGGCATGCAAACTACAGATGAAAATCTGTTTTTAACATACCATGTACCACTGAAAGAATTTTTAGCTCATACAATTCTTATGCATTAAAACTACACGAGACAGGTGTAATTACCCACTTGCCTTTACAGATATTACAGCTTATGTGTCGGCCCATTTCTGCCACCGGGACACATCCCCATTGGTGTACTAATCTTTACAGGTGCACTCTAGTAGAAAGATACTTGAATAGTTTTTTATACATTCTACTCTCACCTCTTCTTCCTTTCTTCCTTGCACTTTTCTCTTTTTTTTTTCCCTTCCTCCTTATATTTTTTATTTTTTTTCTTTCATTATTATTTCCCTTCCCTTTATACACTCCACCATTACAAGATGGGCAGCAGGCATCCCCATAGGCCGGACCATAACTTAACATTAACAACAATTAATGTACACGGCCTTAACAGCCCGGGTAAGCGCTCCATCACATTAAGAGAGATGTCTAAACTTCATAGTTCCATTGTCTTTCTACAGGAGACACATTTCCAAAGAGGTAGGGAACCAAAGTGGCTTACTGCAAAATACCCAACTGCTTTCTTTGCATCAGGCCCCCAAAAAAAGAATGGAGTGGGCATATTGATGCACAATTCCATGGCCTACCAACTATCTTCGCAACACAAAGACCCAGACAGCAGATAATTACTTTTATTGGGCCTCCTATTTGGGAGACCAATTACACTACTTAATATATATGCCCCCAATACTCAGCAACACAAATTTTTCAAAAAGATAGCGAGACTACTTCTAGACCATGAAAAGGGCCCAGTAATGATGGGGGGCGACTTCAACTTTCCAATGTGCCCCTCCCTAGACACCTCTAATTCTGGATCTTGTATCCCTAAAACCATACTGAAAAACACTCTTGCAGAATTAAATCTTCACGATGTGTGGAGAACATTACATCCCTTGGGTAAGGACTACACATACTTATCTAACGTGTTTCATAAATACTCCTGCATTGACTATTGGTATACAGACTCCATCAGTCTACCCGTAGTACACTCCTGCGAAATAGGCACAATTTCATGGACGGACCACACTCCGGTGACTTGTGACATCATCTGGCCGGAGGTTCCTTTAACAGACTATGTATGGAGACTCGACGATCATCTATTACTGGACCCGACGATAGTGACTTCAGTCAAAACTACATTGACAGAATATTTTTCTCTCAACTCTTACACTGACACTTCCCTCCCCATAACCTGGGAAGCACACAAATAAGTTGTTCGGGGTGAACTACTAAAAATCAAAGCCAAAACACTGAAAAAGAAATTTATAAAATATGAACAGGCTCACTCCTTAATACTTAAATTAGAAGGCATACACAAAAAAGATCCCCTAGACTCTAAAACCTACTGTGATCTACAACGGGCAAAGAAAGATCTAAGAGACAGTCTCAACACTGAGTCGCAAAGACAAGCCCTAAACTTAAGACAAACATACTACGACCAGGGAAATAAACCTGGTAAGTTACTTGCGAGGGCGATGAAACGCAAAAGACTCAAAACTTGTATCCATACTCTGATGGACACCAGCGGCGCGGTGGCGCAGGATAGCAAGGGAATAGCAAAAAAATTTCGGCAATACTATTGTCACTTATACAACCTTGATACTTCCACACCATCACCATACACTCAGGAACATACAAATACAAAGGAAACACTTACCACTACTTACCTATCGAACCTCCCTTTGACACAACTTTCTCCTGAGGTCTCGGGCTCTTTGGACTCCCCTATTGCTTCAGAGGAAATCACCAGAGCAATAAAGGATCTCCCCTCCGGAAAGAGCCCGGGTCCGGATGGCCTAACCCCTAAGTATTACAAAACTTTTAACGATACCCTGGTCCCCCATATACAGGCTCTATTCAATGACCTATTCACCACTATTCGTCGATGTTGGAAGCCCATATCACCGTACTACCAAAACCCGGTAAAATGCCAGATAAGCCAGTGACGTGAAGATTCTAGCAAAAATATTAGCGTCCAGACTTAACAAATTCTTCCCAAGTCTGGTCTCTACGGATCAGGCTGGATTTGTGCCGGGCCGTGAAGCCATGGATAATACTCTAAGGGTTTTTCAAGTAATCAGTCACGCCAAGCATAGATCAATACCGCTATCTCTATTCTCGTCGGACGCCGAAAAGGCATTCGACAGGGTGGATTGGCATTTTCTTAGGGAAGTAATGCAAAAAATGAATTTCGGCACCCCATTTCTGAATTTGGTCTTTTCTCTATATTCCAATCCGAATGCAAAAGTTAGAATTAATAGCACCCTTTCAGACTCATTCACCATCTCTAACGGCACATGCCAGGGATGCCCCTTATCCCCATTACTTTTTGTGCATTCCATAAAGGCACACGCTGTCAAAATACGGACTAAGCAATCTATATCTGGCATTACAATAGGAGACAGAGAGCACAAATTAATTATGTATGCCGATGACAAACTATTTACTATGACCAAAACAGAATCCACGCTCCCAGACATTTTAACTGAATTAAACGAAAATTTCCACCTTAATATCACAAAATCGGAACTCCTTAATATAACAGCCCCCACTTATATCATCTCCCATCTGGAGAACACTCTTCATATTAATATAGAAAGAAAGAAAATGAAATACTTGGGGATCAATCTAGCAAGTAGTGACACTCACCTCTTTATTCAACTACCAAACGCTCAGAAATGAAATAACAAGAGATCTCCAATCATGGAGTAACAAACCTTTATCATGGCTGGGAATATTGAGCATCATAAAGATGAACATTCTCCCACGTGTATTGTACCTACTACAGGCTCTCCCCATTCATTTATCTTCCTCTTATCTTGTTTTAATGCAAAAAAACCCCATAGATAGTTATATTTGGAAAGGGAGGAAGAGCAGAATAAACAGATAAACTTTACATTTGCCTAGACATAGGGGTGGGTTGGGTCTTCCACACCTCCAATTGTACCGCAGGGCGATAATCATGCAACACATCACTGGAGCCATAATACTGCACAGAAGGCTTGGATTCACTTAGACAACCAAATCTTCACCAAAGGTAACAGCCACCATGGCCTGGATTGAACCACGCCACAGACCAGTGATAATGAGGCATTACCCTATTACACAAGAAACACTGCGAGTATGGGACAGAGTAATCTCAACCACTTGCTGCATCTCTTCGAGATATTCTCCACTTATCCATATTAGGGAGCACCCAGTGATCCCATTGGCACATGCTGGCATTGCCAGCAAACACCCCTATAGCATGAGAGACGGGGTCCTTCATTATGCATTAGATGAGGGTGATATAGCACCATTACCATCTTTCCAGCGGTGGGACAGGGCTCTTTTCTCATCATGGTTTTCACGTTCACAAATTAAACACTTCATCACTACCCACAAACATAAAAGTGAAATGAATAGAGAACTTACTCCTTTTGAGCTTGTATGTGTACAGCAGACCCCTCCCAGACACAATATATCACTTCTCTATAAACTACTACTGGTAAATGACGAGGAAATACTCCCTGCCTATGCTCGGGCGTGGGATAGGGAGACAGGCTTTGACACCCCCTCCAGACAGCAGCTAAGGCATCATCGTCCACCACAATTCAGGAAATGCATTTTAAACTCTTAAGCAGGTGGTATCTTACCCCTGCTCGGCTACATAGGACTAATCCACTAATTACAAATCTATGCTGGAGAGGGTGCGGTCAGGAGAGAACAATGTACCACATTTGGTGGACTTGCCTGGTCATTATTGCTTACTGGGAGAACATATTTGCAGCAATGTCAAAGATAATAGATATGGACTTAGCCCCGCGAATGTGTATATTGCTGTTTCTGAGTATCCCAAAGATCCAAAATAAAGCTACAAGATCTCTTCTTTTGATGATGATCAATGGAGCTAAGAAACTTATTCCTATGCGTTGGAGATCAGTAACTCCTCCAACAATAAATGATTGGCATACTCAGATGGAGGATCTCCTCTCTCTGGAGAGATACCATTTCATGAAAACAGACAAACTAGATCTATACTGTCTCCTGTTGGAAATGTGGGAATGATATAAACCCTCGGGTATACCTGACACTTACACCCAGACTAGAGACATGACAGCAGACCAAGACTCCTACAGTGACACTTCTCCACGACGCCACCTGTCATGAAGCTCAGGCCGCAAACTCTAAGACAACACATGGAGAAATAACAGGAATAGAAAAGAAAAATACAGCGCTAAAATCCAAAGGTTTATCTAAGCCACTCTCCTACCACCTCCCCTAGATGGCAAAAATATAAAACTCAACAAAAAACGTAAATGAGAGGGCGCTAAAAGCTAAGAGAAACCAACACACTTAATCAGCATTAATTAGGCATCCATAATAAAGAAAACAATACACCAAGTAATTTAAAAAGTTTTACTATCAAAAATAAATTGCACAATATGCGGGACGTCTCCCTGCAGCGGATAAATATGACAAATCAAATAAATCAAAAGAAAAGTACTATATGGAATACCACCCTAAAAATTAAAAATGTAAGAAATGAAAAAATATCAAAAATCAAAAAACAAAAATCTAAAAAACAATATTGCTGGCTAAGAGAATGTCCAATCTAAGGAAACGTCAGATTTTCCTCTTTGTTGCTGTGGGATCCAGTGTGTATCAGGGTTGGAAAACAAATGTTGCTGATTAGAAAGTGTCAATATAGTAGTTACTCCTTATGTTTGTATCAACTCTTCAAGTGTTAACACATATAGCAATTGTTTCCCATAATCTAATGTGTAGGCCAAAATACTGCTTCAATATATGCAGAATGTGCAGTAGGTGGGACTTTGTTTATGAAGAAAGGTATATTTGGATCACTACCGATAAATGAATATTGACTCTGTGAGCCTTGTTCGATAGTCACTGATTATTAGTATTTGTATACACTTCTCACCTTAACAGCCTGCTGTATGACATTTTACTTAGCAAAAATTACTTATACTTTTTACCGGAACTTTTCCTCGCCAAGCGCGATGACACTCTTAAGCGGCTGTGTGCCAGATGATCGCTTGTGACAGGCAGCTTGGGGTAATACCGGAATCTTTTCCTCGCCAAGTTCGATGACAATCTTGAACGGCTGTATATCAAATGACCACACTTGACAGGCAGCTGGGGTAATGCCGGAATCTTTTCTTCTCCGAAACCGTTACCTCTCCAGTCAGCGTCTTTACAGATTTTCACCTCCGTTGGTTGTATGCAGCTGTAGCAAAAGGGTAATCAGCTGAGCTGATATTGTGAAACAACCTCCGCTCTTAGCGTATTTCACGCGCGGGTAATCTACTAGGTACCTAGTTGTAAGTTCTTGACAGGGTCAGCAACTCTCTTTCTCTACGCGTTTCACCCGTGTAGATGGGCTTTCTCAAGATGATGTTGCTCCCGGAACTCATGTTTAAAAATCCGCTGCTGTGTTTCAATTGGATGATCATTTTCCTCAATTAGATCTTAAGGTGAGTTGCTTGTTAAGGTGGTATGTAGAGATCCAGAGCAAAACTTTTTTGCTGCAACATTTGAATATTAGTCATTTAAAGGAGTTTCTATAAGTTTTTACTGGCCCCAGGAAATTTCGATTATTTGACATAGGTTATATCCGTACATTAAAGTTTTTCTTCAAAATACTATTTGAAGTATAAAGTGCTAAATGCATTAACAGAAAAAAACATTATTAGGGTGGTATATTCCATTAGGTGGTATTCCAAAGTTTAAAAAATTACTCTAAATTTACTCTATAGTTTAAACAATTTACTCTAAATAAAAGGAGTTAGTAATCAGATTGTACTCTGTATTCTTTACTGGCTTCTAAATGTGATATCTTTTATGGACTTTATTTATTAGAATTTGTTCTCCTGAAGGTGCATTATAAGATGTATAGCAGTACTGTTAAATTGTCCATGCCTGGCTTTGTCATAGAATTGTGTTTTTGTTTTTTTCTGTAGTACATATTATTAGAAATCTGGGAGAGTTATTTGTATATAAAAAACAGAAGATGTGAATTGGTCACTTTGGGCTTATACTTTACATATAGTCTATAATTTTGGGGGGTCTCTCTTGCTTTTAGACTCCTAGAAATGGTGATAGGTCCATTTCTGAATTCAGACCTCTTGGATGGAGGGTGTCAAATTGATATATGAGCTCAGATTCCTTCTTTAATAACTTTTTTTCAAAATTGCCCCCTCTCCAGTCTCCTCTCACTATATGTATACCCCAAAATTTGAAGTGTTGCAGACTATTATTGTGGGTTTCCCTAAAATGCTTATAGAGATGGGTATCCAGATTACCCTTTTCGATGTTGCAGAGATGCTCTCTAATCCTATCTCGTAGCATTCTAGTGGTTTCACCAATATAAAATAAATTACAAGAGCATTTAATAAGGTATATCACCCCTTTTTGTGAGCATCTAAAAATGTCTTTAATGTTGTAATCTTCTCCTGTTCTTGTTATATGAACCTTGCTACTTTTATTGCTGTATCTGCAAGCCCTACATAGATGACAGGGGAAGAACCCTTTTAAATTGTGGCCTTGTAAGTCTCGATCAATTAAACTAGTGCCCTCTTTCTTTAGTTCACTTGGTGCCAAAATTTGTTTTAAGTTTTTTGCTTTCCTAAATATAATTTTTGGTTTATAAGCTACCATATCTCCTATTAGAGGATCTTTTTTGACTATGTGCCAATGTCTATTGATTGCTTTCCTTATTGCTTGATGGTTTTCACTATAGTCAGTAATGAATGCTACATTGTATTCATTATTATCAGTTTGGACATTGGACATATTTTTATCTTTATATTGTAGAAGAGTGCTTCTTTCTGTTGTTGCTGCTCTATTAATGGCTCCTTCTAGTTCTTGCTCTGAATAGCCCCTATCATGGAATCTTTGTTGCAAGATGTTAGTCTGTGTCTGGAAATCAATTTGTCTAGAGCAATTTTTCTTAATTCTAAGAAATTGTCCTGTTGGTATATTTTCTTTCCATCTCTTATGATGGCAACTTTTCTTATGCACGTAATTATTGCAATCAACTTTTTTAAAAAATGTTCTTGTTGCAATATTGCCATCATCTATAAATAGTTCTAGATCTAAAAACGAGATAGAGGTCCTACTGTACTCATAGGTAAAGTGTAGACCTCTATCATTAATGTTCATTGCTTGAAAGAAGAGTTTTAAATTATCCTCGGATCCTCGCCATATAATTAGAATGTCATCTATGTACCGTTTGAAGAGCACGAGGTCCGCGCCAAATTCATGTGTGTTGAGAAAATGGTCTTCCCAATCACCCATGAAGATATTAGCATAACTTGGCGCGAACCTCGTGCCCATCGCGGTACCTTCGAGCTGGAGATAGTATTTCCCATTAAATTCGAAGTAGTTATTCTCCAAAATAAATTTTATCCCTTTCAGGATAAATTGACTTAGCTGTGTACTGACATTGGTATCTTTACTGAGAATGTTTTCCACAGCTTGTATGCCTTTATTGTGGTCTATGACTGTATACAATGAGGTAACATCGCTTGTGGCGAGAATAAAGTTATCCTCCCATCTAATATTTTCCACCAATTGGAGCACCTGTGTAGAGTCCCTCAAATAAGTATTTAGGTTTTTAACATATTTCTGAAGATAAACATCAACATATTTGGATAGATTTGAACTAATAGAGCCAATGCCAGAGATGATAGGTCTCCCAGGGGGATTTGTAAGACTTTTGTGTACCTTTGGTAGAAAATAAAAGATGGGAGTTCTTGGAAATTCAGGATATAGGAATTTAAACTCGTTGTCATTAAGAATCCCACCTTCCCTTCCTTCTTTCAAAATATCCAAAAGATTATTAGTAATTCGTTTAATCGGATTAAGATCTAATATCTTATAGGTTTTGGAGTCACTGAGTATCCTATTTGCCTCTGATATATAATTAACTTTATTCATAATTACAACCCCCCCCACCCTTATCAGCCGGTTTTATAACTACTTCCTTATTTGATTGTAATTTCTCAATGATATCTCTATCTTTTCTTGTTAAGTTAAAATTTGGTTTCACTTTCTTAGGATTAAAGTCCTTTAGGTCTTTAAGGACCATTTTTTCGAAAGTCTCTAAATTGGAGCCTTAAGCATGAGTGGGATAGAATTTTGATAATGGTTTCAATTTGGTGTGTGTAGTGTCTTCCACCTTATCTATAATAGTCTGAGGAAATCTGGAAGGATTGATCTGCCTCTCAATAGGATTCTTCAAGAAAAAACGTTTTAAAGTTAGTTTTCTAACAAATTGTTTTACATGTATATGGGTATTGAACTTATTCATTGTGGCAGTGGGGGCAAAGGACATGCCCAAAGAGAGCACTCTTTTTTCATCTTCATCTAGTTCTTTATCACTTAAGTTAAAGATCCCTGTGTCTTCTGTCTTTACTTCACTCTTTTTGCCTCTCCTTCTACTCTTTCCTCCCCTTTGTCCTCTAGTTGTCTTTTCCTGTGATTTAATGGTGTGTAAAATCTCTCTCTCTTTTCTACAGCTACCAGATTTTTTGAAGTGCCCTCCCTTAGAGGGCTGTTGTCTAAAAAATCTTTTTCAGTGAGATTTATTTGGTGATCTACATTATCTTGTACTTCACTGAGTGGTAGATATCTGTTTTTAATTTTAATGTGCCACTCTTCAGGGTTTCTTCTTTGTGATCTATCATTCTGGTGATACTCATTAGAATTATAACCATCATAGGAGTGTCTTGGAGGTCTATTATATGACCATTGGTTGTGATAGCCATTAGGATTTCTATTTTCATATTGATGGAATCTATTTCTATTTGTATAATTATCTCTGTTGTTTTGTTACGTCTATTGTATTGATTATATGGTTGGAATTGACGTTTATTTCCATAATTGGATTGATAGCTCCAATTTGAATTATTGTGACTATGTTCATAAAAATCTCTTCTGTATTGAACATCTCTAAAATTCCTTTCTCTGTAATTGTCATTATCCAATTATGGAAATAAACGTCAATTCCAACCATATAATCAATACAATAGACGTAACTATCAAAATTATTATAGAATACAACAACACAACACAGACAACGATGTAGATTTTAGATCATTTCAAAACAACAGAGATAATTATACAAATAGAAATAGCTGTAGAAAAGAGAGAGAGATTTTACACACCATTAAATCACAGGAAAAGACAACTAGAGGACAAAGGGGAGGAAAGAGTAGAAGGAGAGGCAAAAAGAGTGAAGTAAAGACAGAAAACACAGGGATCTTTAACTTAAGTGATAAAGAACTAGATGAAGATGAAAAAAGAGTGCTCTCTTTGGGCATGTCCTTTGCCCCCACTGCCACAATAAATAAGTTCAATACCCATATACATGTAAAACAATTTGTTAGAAAACTAACTTTAAAACGTTTTTTCTTGAAGAATCCTATTGAGAGGCAGATCAATCCTTCCAGATTTCCTCAGACTATTATAGATAAGGTGGAAGACACTACACACACCAAATTGAAACCATTATCAAAATTCTATCCCACTCATGCTTAAGGCTCCAATTTAGAGACTTTTGAAAAAATGGTCCTTAAAGACCTAAAGGACTTTAATCCTAAGAAAGTGAAACCAAATTTTAACTTAACAAGAAAAGATAGAGATATCATTGAGAAATTACAATCAAATAAGGAAGTAGTTATAAAACCGGCTGATAAGGGTGGGGGGGGTTGTAATTATGAATAAAGTTAATTATATATCAGAGGCAAATAGGATACTCAGTGACTCCAAAACCTATAAGATATTAGATCTTAATCCGATTAAACGAATTACTAATAATCTTTTGGATATTTTGAAAGAAGGAAGGGAAGGTGGGATTCTTAATGACAACGAGTTTAAATTCCTATATCCTGAATTTCCAAGAACTCCCATCTTTTATTTTCTACCAAAGGTACACAAAAGTCTTACAAATCCCCCTGGGAGACCTATCATCTCCGGCATTGGCTCTATTAGTTCAAATCTATCCAAATATGTTGATGTTTATCTTCAGAAATATGTTAAAAACCTAAATACTTATTTGAGGGACTCTACACAGGTGCTCCAATTGGTGGAAAATATTAGATGGGAGGATAACTTTATTCTCGCCACAAGCGATGTTACCTCATTGTATACAGTCATAGACCACAATAAAGGCATACAAGCTGTGGAAAACATTCTCAGTAAAGATACCAATGTCAGTACACAGCTAAGTCAATTTATCCTGAAAGGGATAACATTTATTTTGGAGAATAACTACTTCGAATTTAATGGGAAATACTATCTCCAGCTCGAAGGTACCGCGATGGGCACGAGGTTCGCGCCAAGTTATGCTAATATCTTCATGGGTGATTGGGAAGACCATTTTCTCAACACACATGAATTTGGCGCGGACCTCGTGCTCTTCAAACGGTACATAGATGACATTCTAATTATATGGCGAGGATCCGAGGATAATTTAAAACTCTTCTTTCAAGCAATGAACATTAATGATAGAGGTCTACACTTTACCTATGAGTACAGTAGGACCTCTATCTCGTTTTTAGATCTAGAACTATTTATAGATGATGGCAATATTGCAACAAGAACATTTTTTAAAAAAGTTGATTGCAATAATTACGTGCATAAGAAAAGTTGCCATCATAAGAGATGGAAAGAAAATATACCAACAGGACAATTTCTTAGAATTAAGAAAAATTGCTCTAGACAAATTGATTTCCAGACACAGACTAACATCTTGCAACAAAGATTCCATGATAGGGGCTATTCAGAGCAAGAACTAGAAGGAGCCATTAATAGAGCAGCAACAACAGAAAGAAGCACTCTTCTACAATATAAAGATAAAAATATGTCCAATGTCCAAACTGATAATAATGAATACAATGTAGCATTCATTACTGACTATAGTGAAAACCATCAAGCAATAAGGAAAGCAATCAATAGACATTGGCACATAGTCAAAAAAGATCCTCTAATAGGAGATATGGTAGCTTATAAACCAAAAATTATATTTAGGAAAGCAAAAAACTTAAAACAAATTTTGGCACCAAGTGAACTAAAGAAAGAGGGCACTAGTTTAATTGATCGAGACTTACAAGGCCACAATTTAAAAGGGTTCTTCCCCTGTCATCTATGTAGGGCTTGCAGATACAGCAATAAAAGTAGCAAGGTTCATATAACAAGAACAGGAGAAGATTACAACATTAAAGACATTATTAGATGCTCACAAAAAGGGGTGATATACCTTATTAAATGCTCTTGTAATTTATTTTATATTGGTGAAACCACTAGAATGCTACGAGATAGGATTAGAGAGCATCTCTGCAACATCGAAAAGGGTAATCTGGATACCCATCTCTATAAGCATTTTAGGGAAACCCACAATAATAGTCTGCAACACTTCAAATTTTGGGGTATACATATAGTGAGAGGAGACTGGAGAGGGGGCAATTTTGAAAAAAAGTTATTAAAGAAGGAATCTGAGCTCATATATCAATTTGACACCCTCCATCCAAGAGGTCTGAATTCAGAAATGGACCTATCACCATTTCTAGGAGTCTAAAAGCAAGAGAGACCCCCCAAAATTATAGACTATATGTAAAGTATAAGCCCAAAGTGACCAATTCACATCTTCTGTTTTTTATATACAAATAACTCTCCCAGATTTCTAATAATATGTACTACAGAAAAAAACAAAAACACAATTCTATGACAAAGCCAGGCATGGACAATTTAACAGTACTGCTATACATCTTATAATGCACCTTCAGGAGAACAAATTCTAATAAATAAAGTCCATAAAAGATATCACATTTAGAAGCCAGTAAAGAATACAGAGTACAATCTGATTACTAACTCCTTTTATTTAGAGTAAATTGTTTAAACTATAGAGTAAATTTAGAGTAATTTTTTAAACTTTGGAATACCACCTAATGGAATATAGCACCCTAATAATGTTTTTTCTGTTAATGCATTTAGCACTTTATACTTCAAATAGTATTTTGAAGAAAAACTTTAATGTACGGATATAACCTATGTCAAATAATCGAAATTTCCTGGGGCCAGTAAAAACTTATAGAAACTCCTTTAAATGACTAATATTCAAATGTTGCAGCAAAAAAGTTTTGCTCTGGATCTCTACATACCACCTTAACAAGCAACTCACCTTAAGATCTAATTGAGGAAAATGATCATCCAATTGAAACACAGCAGCGGATTTTTAAACATGAGTTCCGGGAGCAACTATCTTGAGAAAGCCCATCTACACGGGTGAAACGCGTAGAGAAAGAGAGTTGCTGACCCTGTCAAGAACTTACAACTAGGTACCTAGTAGATTACCCGCGCGTGAAATACGCTAAGAGCGGAGGTTGTTTCACAATATCAGCTCAGCTGATTACCCTTTTGCTACAGCTGCATACAACCAACGGAGGTGAAAATCTGTAAAGACGCTGACTGGAGAGGTAACGGTTTCGGAGAAGAAAAGATTCCGGCATTACCCCAGCTGCCTGTCAAGTGTGGTCATTTGATATACAGCCGTTCAAGATTGTCATCGAACTTGGCGAGGAAAAGATTCCGGTATTACCCCAAGCTGCCTGTCACAAGCGATCATCTGGCACACAGCCGCTTAAGAGTGTCATCGCGCTTGGCGAGGAAAAGTTCAGGTAAAAAGTATAAGTAATTTTTGCTAAGTAAAATGTCATACAGCAGGCTGTTAAGGTGAGAAGTGTATACAAATACTAATAATCAGTGACTATCGAACAAGGCTCACAGAGTCAATATTCATTTATCGGTAGTGATCCAAATATACCTTTCTTCATAAACAAAGTCCCACCTACTGCACATTCTGCATATATTGAAGCAGTATTTTGGCCTACACATTAGATTATGGGAAACAATTGCTATATGTGTTAACACTTGAAGAGTTGATACAAACATAAGGAGTAACTACTATATTGACACTTTCTAATCAGCAACATTTGTTTTCCAACCCTGATACACACTGGATCCCACAGCAACAAAGAGGAACATCTGACGTTTCCTTAGATTGGACTTTCTCTTAGTCAGCAATATTGTTTTTTAGATTTTTGTTTTTTTGTTTTTTGATTTTTGATATTTTTTCATTTCTTACATTTTAATTTTTAGGGTGGTATTCCATATAGTACTTTTCTTTTGATTTATTTGATTTGTCATATTTATCCGCTGCAGGGAGACGTCCCGCATATTGTGCAATTTATTTTTGATAGTAAAACTTTTTAAATTACTTGGTGTATTGTTTTCTTTATTATGGATGCCTAATTAATGCTGATTAAGTGTGTTGGTTTCTCTTAGCTTTTAGCGCCCTCTCATTTACGTTTTTTGCTAAGACAACACACATCAGACCAGGGCAGCTTATCCTGTACCTAGATCCCTGTGTACTAACTCCTAATGGAACCTGCCTCTCCCATCCCCCTTACCCACCATTTCCTCCCCTTTCCCACCCCCCTTTTTTTTTTCCTTCTCCTCCCCCCGCTATTTTCTTAATTTCTTTATCTCTCTCTATTTCTATATCTAATACTCTTTTAATGTATATGATTGGTTTCTCAGGGGTGCGGGACCCTATACAGCAAGGAATCCCGACCTGTATCTGACCTTTTTTATATGCAATAATTTTTTAGAATAGTTGATCTTATATGTTTTGACTTCTTTATAACATCAGGCAAATGTTAATGTATTTACGGTATACTTGTTTTATCCTTTTGTTGCAACAGAATCGATGATTTCACCACTTAACTGAAAAAGGAGTACCACCTGTCATTTGCCATATATAGAACATTACATTCTACAACCATTATGATATTTTGTATAAATAATTGATGCAAGATTTAATGCTGTAATTTCGAAACTGTTAATAAAAATTATAAACATTAAAAAAAACAAACATTGGTCTAATAAGAATATATATATTTTTTGCTGTTTTTTTTTTTTTTTATATATATTTTGGCGCCCCTGTAATTGCCGTTTTTAGGCAATTTATTTGTTTTATTGTTACTTGGAGGCAAGTCAGCCTCCACCTAAAAGGATTACTGGTCATTCTACTAGACCAGTTGTCACTTCTTGGGCTTTTAAGAATAAGGCGTCATTTGAAAAAATTTGCAAAGCATCCACTTGGTCTTCTTTGCATAATGTTACTAAATTCCACCATTTTAATGTTTTTACTTCTTCTGAGGCAGCCTTTGGTAGGAAAGTCCTTCAGACAGTTGTCTCAGGTTGTTTGCCTGTTGTTTCATTTTAATTGCATTTAAAAAAAAAAAAAAGAATGTTGTGCACTTTTGGGGTTGTGGATTTAGTTTTTTAGTGAAAAAAGATCAATCCCGCCTTTTATGTTTCATTACTCGTGGACTTCACAGCTTGGGTATTAGTTCCCAGGAGTAATGGATTGTGGACTCTCACCACCTGTATAAAAGAAAACATAATTTATGCTCAGCTGTTAAATTCATTACTTTCATGATGTTGAGAGTCCACACAACCTCACCCTTTATTTTTATTTTTTATGGTGTTGGTTTATTCTTGCGCACATCTTTTTTTTCCCCTGCTCCTGTTTTTGTTCTTATTTCTTTTCCTACCTCTTTTGCTTGGCTAAACGTTAGAGTGAGGTGGGAGGGGTTTTGTAGAAATTTGGGAGTTTGGGAATCTGCTTCCTAGTGGCAGGGAAGAGTAGTTTCCAGAAGTAATGGATCATGGTCTCTCACCACCATGAAGGTTTTTTTTTATCAGCTAAGCATAAATTATGTTTGTTTCTTTCATGTAATTGGCAAGAGTCCATGAGCTAGTGACGTATGGATATACAATCCTACCAGGAGGGGCAAAGTTTCCCAAACCTCAAAATGCCTATAAATACACCCCTCACCACACCCACAATTCAGTTTTACAAACTTTGCCTCCTATAGAGGTGGTGAAGTAAGTTTGTGCTAAGATTTCTACGTTGACATGCACTTCTCAGCATTTTGAAGCCCGATTCCTCTCAGAGTACAGCGAATGTCAGAGGGATGTGAAGAGAGCATCACCTACTGAATGCAATGATTTTCCTAACGGGGGTCTATTTCATAGGTTCTCTGTTATCGGTCGTAGAGATTCATCTCCTACCTCCCTTTTCAGATCGACAATATACTCATATACCATTACCTCTACTGATAACTGTTTCAGTACTGGTTTGGCTATCTGCTATATGTGGATGGGTGTCTTTCGGTAAGTATGTTTTTTATTACTTAAGACACCCCAGCTATGGTTTCGCACTTTATGCATTTATATAAAGTTCTAAATTTATGTATTGTACTTATATATACATAAAAAAGAGCTGCGCTACATTACCAGGCAACGTGTATCCTGAAGTATGGTAGAAAAATTGAATATGCCCACACAGCAATGTTGTTCAATCGGAGGGTGAGCAGATAAATTCAGCGGAGTGCAGCTATGCAGCAATCAATGGGTTCCTTATCCACCGATGGGGTAACGAGTATACTGAAACAGAAGAGAGGGAGACAGCGCATATCCGACTCAAGGTAGTATTTTATTTGGTAGAAATAGACACACACTAGTAATGTAACTTACTAGATGGTAGATAAAAACAAGCCTCAAAACAGGAAGGTAATGGAGTTCACAATAGTAACATAGCGGCGTCAGTCCAATCTGCAGGAGCCGTCTACGTTCACAGGATTCAAAAGTTCCCGGCTGTTGCTTCGAAAGCGTGATTGACAGGACACGCTCAGTGACGTGTCCTGTCAATCACGATTTCGAAGCAACAGCTGGGAACTTTTGAATCCTGTGAACGTAGACGGCTCCTGCAGATTGGACTGACGCCGCTATGTTGCTATTGTGAACTCCATTACCTTCATGTTTTGAGGCTTGTTTTTATCTACCATCTAGTAAGTTACATTACTAGTGTGTGTCTATTTCTACCAAATAAAATATTTGTGTGCTGTCTCCCTCTCTTCTGTTTATGTATTGTACTTATATTTGCCATGACTCAGGTTCATGTATTTCCTTGGGCAGACTGGGGAAAATAAACATATTAAGAAATATTTTTTCTTACCTTTAGTCTTTTTTTCTGATTGACTACATTTTTCTTGCAAATTGCGGGCAGTACTATGCCCGCGGGTGCGCCAAATGCTAGACTTTATTGCGTCATTCTTGGCGCAAGATTTTTTGGTGCGAAAGTACGTCCGTTGACGCAAGTTCGTCATTTCCGGCGTCGTAGTTGATTCCGAGTCCTTACACAGGGTTGCGTCCTTAGTGACGCAAGTGTGTCATTTCTGGATGTTGTTTTTCAGTTACGTTGTGCATCATACTTGGCACCAAATTTTTCATTAATTTATTACCCCATTGCTATTTGCCTCATGCCTTTTTCTATGTCAGTGGGCTATGCTATTTGCATTTTTTGTTCCCATTCCTGAAACTGTCATATAAGGAAATTGATAATTTTGCTTTATATGTTGTTTTTTTCTTTTACATTTTGCAAGATGTCTCAATCTGATCCTGTCTCAGAAGTATCTATTGGAACTTTGCTGCCTGACATCGGTTCTACCAAAGCTAAGTGCATTTGTTGTAAGATTGTGGAAATTATATCTCTGAATGTCATTTGTAATAGTTGTCATGATAAACTTTTACATGCAGAGAATGTATCCATCAGTAATAGTGAATTGCCAGTTGCAGTTCCTTCAACTTCTAATGTACATGATATACCTATAAATTTTAAAGAATTTGTTACTGATTCTATTCAGAAGGCTTTGTCTGCATTTCCACCTTCTAATAAACGTAAAAGGTCTTTTAAAACTTCTCATAAAGTTGATGAAAAATTCCAAATAACCAACAAGATAATGATTTATCCTCCTCTGATGAGGATCTATCTGATTCAGAAGACCCTTCCTCAGATATTGAGACTGACAAATCTACTTATTTATTTAAAATAGAGTATATTTGTTCTTTGTTAAAAGAAGTGTTAATTACTTTGGATATTGAGGAAGCCAGTCCTCTTGACGTTAAGACTAGTAAACGTTTAAACGCTGTTTTTAAACCTCCTGTGGTTACTCCAGAGGTTTTTCCTATTCCTGATGCTATTTCTGATATGATTTCTAAGGAATGTAATAAGCCAGGTACTCCTTTTATTCCTTCTTCAAGGTTTAAAAAATTGTATCCTTTACCAGCAATTTCTATAGAGTTTTGGGAAAAGATCCCCAAAGTTGATGGGGCTATTTCTACTCTTGCTAAACGTACCACTATTCCTATGGAAGATAGTACTTCTTTTAAAGATCCTTTAGATAGGAAACTTGAATCTTATCTAAGGAAAGCCTATTTATATTCAGGTCATCTTCTCAGGCCTGCAATTTCTTTGGCTGATGTTGCGGCTGCATCAACTTTTTGGTTGGAGAATTTAGCGCAACAAGAATTGGATTCTGACATATCTAGCATTGTTTGCTTACTGCAACATACTAATCATTTTATTTGTGATGCCATTTTTGATATTATCAAAATTGATGTTAGATCCATGTCTTTAGCTATTTTAGCTAGAAGAGCTTTGTGGCTTAAATCTTGCAATGCTGATATGACATCTAAGTCTAGATTATGATCTCTTTCTTTCCAAGGTAATAATTTATTTGGTTCTCAGTTGGATTCTATTATTTCAACTGTTACTGGGGGAAAGGGAGTTTTTCTGCCTCAGGATAAAAAACCTAAGGGTAAATCTAAGGCTTCTAACCGTTTTCGTTCCTTTCATCAAAATAAGGAGCAAAAATCTAATCCTTCCCCCAAGGAATCTGTTTCCAATTGGAAGCCTTCCTCAAATTCGAATAAATCCAAGCCTTTTAAAAAACCAAAGTCAGCCCCTAAGTCCGCATGAAGGTACGGCCCTCATTCCAGCTCAGCTGGAAGGGGGCAGATTAAGGTTTTTCAAGGATATTTGGATAAATTCTGTCCAAAATCAATGGATTCAGAGCATTGTCTCTCAAGGGTACCGAATAGGATTCAGAGTAAGTCCTCCTGTGAGAAGATTTTTTCTCTCACGTATCCCAGCAAATCCCGTAAAAGCTCAGGCTTTCCTGAAGTGTGTTTCAGACCTGGGCCTCTAGTTATCAAGCCGTCAACGGCAAATATGCTGGAATTCCGCAGCGTATTTGTGGCGAGGCTGATTCGCCATAGTTATCAAGCCCTACAGCCCGGCAAAAGTAGAATCTAGTGATGTAACTTACGATCCGCCGGACTCAGCCCGACACAGATCGATGGTTACGTCACTCCAGATGTTCCGAACGCAAGTTCGGCACAATCTGACTACTTTTGGTAGTTATCAAATACCTAACAGGTACGCTCGCCACTATTCCGGGCCAGCGTACCTGGTTTTCAATCCGCCGCCCTGGAGGCGGCGGATCCCATAGGAATCAATGGGAGTCTGACAGCAGCGAGAGCTCATGTTCGCTGCTGCCCAATATCCCATTGATTTCTATGGGAAGTGTCTGCACCTAACACCCTAACATGTACCCCGAGTCTAAACACCCCTAATCTGCCCCCCCTATACCGCCGCCACCTACTTTATACTTATTAACCCCTAAACCACCACTCCCGGACCCCGCCGCAACTATAATAAATATATTAACCCCTAAACCGCCGCTCCTGAACCCCGCCGCCACCTACATTATACTTATTAACCCCTAATCTGCCGCCCCTACATAAAGTTATTAACCCCTATCCTGCCGATCCCGGACCCCGCCGCAAATAAATTAATTGTTTAACCCCTAAACCACCACACCCGGAGCCCTCTGCCACCTATATTACATTTATTAACCCCTATCCTGCCCCCCCTACACCGCCGCCACCTACAGTACATTGATTAACCCCTAATCTACCCCCTACACCGCCGCCACTATATTAAATGAATTAACCCCAAAACCTAAGTCTAACCCTAACACCCCCCTAACTTAAATATTATTTAAATTAATCTACATAAATATTCCTATAATTAAATAAATTATTCCTATTTAAAACTAAATACTTACCTATAAAATAAACCCTAAGATAGCTACAATGTAATTAATAATTACATTGTAGCTATTTTAGGGTTTATTTTTATTCTACAGGCAACTTTGTATTAATTTTAACTAGGTACAATAGCTATTAAATAGTTAATAACTGTTTAATAGCTACCTAGTTAAAATAATTACAAAATTACCTGTAAAAAAAATCCTAACAAATACACCTAACACTACATTATCAATAAATTAATTAAATAAATTACCTAAAATGATCTAAAATAAAATACAATTAAATAAACTAAACTACATTACAAAAAAACAAACACTAAATTACAAAAAATAAAAAAATATTACAACAATTTTAATCTAATTACACCTAATCTAAGCCCCCCCTCCAAAATAATAAAATTCCCTACCCTAAACCAAATTACAAAAGTAATCAGCTCTTTTACCAGCCCTTAAAAGGGCTTTTTGCGGGGCATTGCCCCAAAGTAATCAGCTCTTTTACCTGTAAAAAAGCAAAAAAAAAAAAAAAAAGCAAGGTCCTCCATCCGGCCGAAATCTTCATCCAAGCAGCATCTTCTATCTTCATCCTTCCATCGATGAGCGGCTCTATCTTGAAGACCTCCGGCGCGGAACATCCATCTCTGCCGACGACTACCCAACAAATGACTGGTCCTTTAAATGACGTCATCCAAGATGGCGCCCCTCGAATTCCGATTGGCTGATAGGATTCTATCAGCCAATTGGAATTAAGGTAGGAAAAAGCCGATTGGCTGATGTAATCAGATTTCTGCTGGATGGAGGACCTCTTCTGCGTTGATCGGATGAAGACTTCTGTCTGGCTGGAGGACCACTTGTGCCCGCATCGGATGAAGTGTTCGGCCCGGTCGGGTGAAGATGGCTCAAGGTAGGGTGATCTTCAATGGGGTAGTGTTAGGTTTATTTAAGGGGGGATCGGTTGGGTTTTAGAGTAGGGGTGTGTGGGTGGTGGGTTGTAATGTTGGGGGGTATTGTATTGCTTTTTTTTTAACAGATAAAAGAGCTGATTACTTTGGGGCAATGCCCCGCAAAAAGCCCTTTTAAGGGCTGGTAAAAGAGCTGATTACTTTTGTAATTTAGTTTAGAGTAGGGAATTTTATTATTTTGGGGGGCTTTTTTATTTTATTAGGGGGCTTAGATTAGGTGTAATTAGATTAAACTTGTTGTAATATTTTTTTATTTTTTGTAATTTAGTGTTTGTTTTTGTAATATAGTTTAGTTTATTTAATTGTATTTTATTTTAGATCATTGTAGGTAATTTATTTAATTAATTTATTGATAGTGTAGTGTTAGCTGTATTTGTAACTTAGGTTAGGATTTATTTTACAGGTAATTTTGTAATTATTTTAACTAGGTAGCTATTAAATAGTTATTAACTATTTAATAGCTATTGTACTTAGTTAAAATAAATACAAAGTTGCCTGTAAAATAAAAATAAACCCTAAAATATCTACAATGTAATTATTAATTATATTGTAGCTATATTAGGGTTTATTTTATAGGTAAGTATTTAGTTTTAAATTTTGAATAATTTAGTTAATGATAGTAATTTTATTTAGATTAATTTAAATAATATTTAAGTTAGGGGGGTGTTAGGGTTAGACTTAGGTTTTGGGGTTAATTCATTTAATATAGTGGCGGCAATGTAGGGGGTAGATTAGGGGTTAATCAATGTACTGTAGGTGGCGGCGGTGTAGGGGGGCAAGATAGGGGTTAATAAATGTAATGTAGGTGGCAGAGGGCTCCGGGTGCGGTGGTTTAGGGGTTAAACAATTAATTTATTTGCGGCTGAGTCCGGGATCGGCAGGATAGGGGTTAATAACTTTATGTAGGTGGCGGCAGTATAGGGGGCGGCAGATTATGGGTTAATAGGTATAATGTAGGTGGCGGCGGGGTCCGGGAGCAGCAGTTTAAGGGTTAATATATTTATTATAGTGGCTGCGGGATCTGGGAGCAGCGGTTTAGGGGTTAATATATTTATTAAAGTTGTGGCGGGGTCCGGGAGCGGCGGTTTAGGAGGTAATAACTTTAGGTGCGGGGGGCTCCGGGAGAGGCGGTATAGGGGGTAAAACAGTATAGTATAGTGTGGGTGCTTAGTGACAGGCTAGCAAGAAAGCTGCAAAGAAGCCGATGAGCAGCGAGATCGATGACTGTCACTTAACAACAGTCCGCTGCTCATCGCTCCGTACTTGTTGCGCGGCTTCTTGACAGCTTTCTTAATAACTTTGGTGAACGTATTCAGGTCTGCAGTGGCGATGTTAGGCGAGCTTAGGCGAGAGTATTGGGGCCGGCGAATGCAGCAAAATACGGAGCTTCATAACTAGAGGCCAAAGAGTCTTCAGGGGTAATCATGCTAGTTCCTTTTCAGGAACAAGGTCTGGGGTTTTATTCAAATCTATTTATTGTCCCAAAGAAGGAAAATTCATTCAGACCAGTTCTGGATCTGAAAATTTTGAATCATTATGTAAGAGTACCAACTTTCAAGATGGTGACTATAAGGAATATTCTGCCTTTTGTTCAGCAAGGACATTATATGTCTACAATAGACTTGCAGGATGCATACCTTCATATTCCGATTCATCCAGAACATTATCAGTTCCTGAGATTCTCTTTTCCAGACAAGCATTACCAATTTATTGCTCTTCCATTTGGCCTAGCAACAGCTCCAAGAATCTTTCTTCAAAAACATGGTTGGAGGATCAATTTACCAAAAAGTTTCTTGATTACTCAGACAAGGGTTACCTTTTTAGGTTTCCAGATAGATTCAGTGTCCATGACTCTGTCTCTAACAGACAAGATACGTTTGAAATTGGTTGCAGCCTGTCGGCACCTTCAGTCTCAGTCATTCCCTTCAGTTGCTATGTGCATGGAAGTTTTAGGCCTCATGACTGTAGAATCGGACGCGATTCCTTTTGCTCGTTTTCACATGAGACCTCTCCAGCTTTGTATGCTGAATCAATGGTGCAGGGATTATACAAAGATATCACAATTAATATCCTTAAATCCCAATGTTCGACACTCTCTGACGTGGTGGTTAAATCACCAGCATTTAGTTCAAGGGGCTTCCTTTGTTCGGCCCACCTGGACTGTGATCACTACAGACGCAAGTCTTTCAGGTTGGGGAGCTGTTTGGGGATCTCTGACAGCGCAAGGGTTTTGAAATCTCAAGAGGCGAGATTACCAATCAATATTTTAGAACTCCATGCGATTCTCAGAGCTCTTCAGTTTTGGCCTCTGTTGAAGAGAGAACCGTTCATTTGCTTTCAGACAGACAATATCACAACTGTGGCATATGTCAATCATCAGGGTGGGACTCACAGTCCCCAAGCTATGAAAGAAGTATCTTGGATACTTGCTTGGGCGGAATCCAGCTCCTGTCTAATCTCTGCGGTGCATATCCCAGGTGTAGACAATTGGGAAGCGGATTATTATTAGCCATCAGACTTTACATCCAGGGGAGTGGTCCCTCCATCCAGATGTGTTTTCTCAGATTGTTCAGATGTGGGGTCTTCCAGAGATAGATCTGATGGCCTCTCATCTAAACAAGAAACTTCCCAGATACCTGTCCAGGTCCAGGGATGTTCAGGCGGAAGCAGTGGATGCGCTGACACTTCCTTGGTGTTATCATCCTGCTTACATTTTCCCACCTCTAGTTCTTCTTCTAAGAGTGATCTCCAAAATCATCATGGAACAATCGTTTGTGTTGCTGGTGGCTCCAGCATGGCTACACAGGTTTTGGTATGCGGATCTTGTTCGGATGTCCAGTTGCCAACCTTGGCCACTTCCGTTAAGGCCGGTCCTACTGTCTCAAGGTCCGTTGTTGCATCAGGATCTCAAATCATTAAATTTGAAGGTATGGAAATTGAACGCTTATTGCTAAGTCATAGAGGTTTCTCTGACTCAGTGATTAATACTATGTTACAAGCTTGTAAATCTGTCTCTAGAAAGATTTATTATCGAGTTTGGAAGACCTACATTTCATGGTGTTCTTCTCATAAATTCTCTTGGCATTCTTTTAGAATCCCTAGAGTTTTACAGTTTCTTCAGGATGGTTTGGATAAGGGTTTGTCTGCAAGTTCCTTGAAGGGACAAATCTCTGCTCTTTCTGTTTTATTTCACAGAGAGGTTGCTAAGCTTCCTGATATTCACTGTTTTGTACAGCCTTTAGCTCATATTAAGCCCGTCATTAAATCAATTTCTCCTCCTGCCCGTCATTTCAAGTTCCTTGAAAGGACAAATCTCTGCTCTTTCTCACAGAAAGATTGCTAATCATCCTGATATTGTTTTGTACAGGCTTTGGTTCGTATCAAGCCTGTCATTAAGTCAATCTCTCCTCCTTGGAGTCTCAATTTGGTTCTGAGGGCTTTACAGGCTCCTCAGTTTGAACCTATGCATTCTCTGGATATTAAATTACTTTCCTGGAAAGTTTTGTTTCTTTTGGCCATCTCTTCTGCTAGAAGAGTTTCTGAGTTATCTGCTCTTTCTTGTGAATCTCCTTTTCTGATTTTTCATCAGGATAAGGCAGTGTTGCGGACTTCATTTAATTTTTTACCTAAAGTTGTGAATTGTAACAACATTAGTAGAGAAATTGTTGTCCCTTCATTGTGTCCTAATCCTAAGAATTCTCTGGAGAGATCTTTACATTCTTTGGATGTAGTAAGTACTTTGAAATATTATGTTGAAGCTACTAAAGATTTCAGAAATACTTCTAATCTATTTTTTATCTTTTCTGGTTCTAGGAAAAGTCAGAAGGCTTCTGCCATTTCTTTGGCGTCTTGGTTAAAGTCTTTGATTCATCATGCTTATGTAGAGTCGGGTAAATCCCAGCCTCAAAGAATTACGGCTCATTCTACTAGGTCAGTTTCTACTTCCTGGGCTTTTAGGAATGAAGCTTCTGTTGATCAGATTTGCAAAGCAGCAACTTGGTCTTCTTTGCATACTTTTACTAAATTCTACCATTTTGATGTTTTCTCTTCTTCTGAAGCAGTTTTTGGTAGAAAAGTACTTCAGGCAGCTGTTTCAGTTTGATTCTTCTGCTTATGATTTCAGTTTTTTTCATTATATAGATTAAAACTTTTGATTTGGGTTGTGGATTATTTGTTCAGCGGAATTGGCTGTCTTTATTTTATCCCTCCCTCTCTAGTGACTCTTGCGTGGAAGTTCCACATCTTGGGTATCTGCTATCCCATACGTCACTAGCTCATGGACTCTTGCTAATTACATGAAAGAAAACATAATTTATGTAAGAAATTACCTGATAAATTAATTTCTTTCATATTAGCAAGAGTCCATGAGGCCCACCCTTTTTGTGGTGGTTATGATTTTTTTGTATAAAGCACAATTATTCCAATTCCTTATTTTTGATGCTTTCGCTCCTTTCTTATCACCCCACTTCTTGGCTATTCGTTAAACTGAATTGTGGGTGTGGTGAGGGGTGTATTTATAGGCATTTTGAGGTTTGGGAAACTTTGCCCCTCCTGGTAGGAATGTATATCCCATACGTCACTAGCTCATGGACTCTTGCTAATATGAAAGAAATGAATTTATCAGGTAAGTTCTTACATAAATTATGTTTTAATTCCTCATCTCCTAGCCTACTTTCACAGTATTGAGGAAGATAAAAAATTCCACCTCTGGCTCTACAAGCTACCATAACTCTAATTCCCAAACCTAATAAACCTATTACCCAACTTACTAATTATCGCCCAATTTCGCTTCTAAACTCAGATGTAAAATTTTTCGCTAAAATCATGACAAATAGGCTAAATTTAATTCTACCACATATTATCCACCAAGACCAGGTTGGCTTTGTTCCTAACCATGAAGCTAAACACAATACGGTACGCAATGTCCTCTTAATGTGGCATGTCAAATCCAAACATTCCCTCAGTTTGGTTGTCCACTGACGCAGAGAAGGCCTTCGACCATGTTGGATGGCCTTTTCTGGAAGCAACCTAACAAGCCTTTGGAATGGGCAACAGAACATTACAGAGAATCTTTGCACTACACAATTCCCCTAATGCTAGGATTTCCGTCAATGGTACCCTGTCCCAACCGTTTTCTATAACCAACAGAACCAGACAAGGCTGTCCCCTATCACCGTTACTATTCACTTGCCTTATAGAAACCTTGGCGACAAAAATAAGAAATAACAAAAAAAAAATCAGGAATCTCTCTTAAGGGAGAGGAATATAAAATGTCCATGTTTGCTGATGGCATCCTCTTTTCCCTAACTGAACCGACTAGATCTATCCCCCCCCCCCGTTACAGGAACTAGACACATTCTACAAGCTCACCAATTTTCTAATTAATAATACTAAATCTGAGATCTTAGGAATCTCACTTTCTCCTCACTTAGTCAACCGTCTCACTACCATCTGCCCATTTAGATGGTGTAATGATTTTCTGAGATACTTGGGAATACAATTGGCAAATAATCTAGACACTTTATTTAAATTAAACTTTATAACTATCAAAACAGCCCTCATAATAGATCTTTCATCTTGGAACAATAAAGGTCTTTCCTGGCTTGGTAGGATTAATACCATTAAGATGAATGCCTTTCCAAGGCTCCTATATATACTGCAAACACTTCCTATCCCTTTACCGTCTAAATTCATTTTCCAGATCCAACAATTGTTCAGCTCCTTTATTTGGAATAGACGGCCTCCTAGAATAAACAAACACACAATGTTGCATTCTCTAGTTCATGGGGGACTGGGAGTCACAGACTTAGAATCTTATAGACAATATGTCGCCTAGATTACAAGTTTTGCGGTAAGTTAAAAAGAAGCGTTAACAGGTCCTAACGCTGCTTTTTTACGCCTGCTGGTATTACGAGTCTTGCAGGTATAGGTGTACTGCACGCTTTTTTGGCCTTACCACAAACCTACTTACGTCAATTTCGTAAACCCTTTTTTCTATGGGACTTACATAGCGCTGGTATTACGAGTTTGTCCTGGGAGGCAAAAAAGTTAGCGGTACAGCCACTACCAACAAGATTCCTAACGCATTTTAAAGTCAGTAGTTATGAGTTTTACACTACAACGCTGTAGCATAAAACTCATAACTAAAGTGCTAAAAAGTACACTAACACCCATAAACTACCTATTAACCCCTAAACCGAGGCCCTCCCGCATCGCAAACACTATAATAAAATTATTAATCCCTTATCTGCCGCTCCAGACATCGGCGCCACTATAATAAACATATTAACCCCTAAACCGCCACACTCCCGCCTCGCAAACACTAGTTAAATATTATTAACACCTAATCTTCTGACCCCAACATCACCGCCACCTACATTATACTTATTAACCCCTAATCTTCAGCTCCGGACATCTCTGCCACCTACATTATATTTATTAACCCCTAATCTGCTGCCCCCAACATCACCGCCACCTACCTACATTTATTAACCCCTAATCTGCCGTCCCCAATGTCGCTGCCACTATTCTAAATTTATTAACCCCTAAACCTAAGTCTAACCCTAACACCCCCCAACTTAAATATAATTTAAATAAATCTAAATACAAATTACTATCTTTACCTAAATTATTCCTATTTAAAAATAAATACTTACCTATAAAATAAACCCTAAGCTAGCTGCAATATAACTAATAGTTACATTGTATCTCGCTTAGGGTTTATTTTTATTTTACAGGCAAGTTTGTATTTATTTTAACTAGGTAGAATAGTTGCTAAATAGTTATTAACTATTCTAGCTAAAATAAATACAAATTTACCTGTAAAATAAAACCTAACCTCAGTTACACTAACACCTAACAATACACTACAATTAAATAAATTCCCTACATTAAATACAATTAAATAAATTAAATTACCAAAAACCCCCCACTAAATTACAGAAAAAACAAAACAAATTACAAGATCTTTAAAATAATTACACCTAATCTAATAGCCCTATCAAAAAAAAAAAAAAAAAACAATCCTAAACTAAACTACCAACAGCTCTTTTACCTGTAAATAAAAAATACAAACACCCCCTAACCGTAAACCCCACTACTCAGACAACCAACCCCCCAAATAAAAGCCTAACTAAAAAAACCTAAGATCCCCATTGCCCTGAAAAGGGCATTTGGATGGGCATTGCCCTTAAAAGGGCATTTAGCTCTATTGCTGCCCAAAGCCCTAACCTAAAAAATAAACCCACCCAATATACCCTTAAAAAATCCTAACACTAACCGCCGAAGATTCACTTACCAGGAGAAGTCTTCATCCAAGCGGGAAGATGTCCTCAACGAAGCCTGGCAGAAGTGGTCCTCCAGACGGGCAGAAGTCTTCATACAGACGGCATCTTCTATCTTCATCCATCCAGCGCTGAGAGTGGCTCCATCTTCAAGACATCCGGCGCGGAGCATCCGCTTCCAACGACGTCTTCTTGCAAAATGAATATCTCTGTAAGTGACGTCGTCCAAGATGGCGTCCCTTAGATTCCGATTGGCTGATAGAATTCTATCAGCCAATCGGAATTAAGGTTGAAAAAATCCTATTGGCTGATGCAATCAGCCAATAGGATTGAGCTGGCATTCTATTGGCTGTTCCAATCAGCCAATATAATGTGAGCTCAATCCTATTACGATTTTTTTTGTACCTTAATTCCAATTGGCTTATAAAATTCTATCAGCCAATCGGAATCTAAGGAACGCCATCTTGGATGACGTCACTTAAAGGTACTTTCATTCCGAAGAAGCTGTCGATTAAAGAGGATGCTCCACACCAGATGTCTTGATGATGGAGCCGCTTCGCATCGGAAGGATGAAGGTAGAAGATGCCGCCTGGATGCAGACTTCTGCCCGTCTGGAGGACCACTTCTGCCGGCTTCGTTGAGGACATCTTGCCGCTTGGATGAAGACTTCTCCCGGTGTCAGGTACCTGTCTGCATGTGTACACCTTTAAGCACAACTTATTTAAACCTACTCCTCCCCCTTCCACCTGCCAATTAATTAGTTAGTGTATAGCGTTCATGCTACAGTGAAGCTGCTACTTCTAACCCTGGCTAAAACTTAAAACTACTACCTACTTGAAGGATTACATTTATAGCACTAATCTGCAGTCTCTATCTACAACACCGCCTGCTATCAACAATACTTGCAAGCTGAGGATTAACACAGAGACTCTAACTGTTGTTAGGACGGAGCCTGCTGCTCAAGGCTTACAGCAAAGTACTTCGGCTCTACTTACTATTGAGGACACTCTGAGCAATCTACCAACACCAGCCTGTCAGCGTTCTTATCCTCTGAAGCCGCGCTGTGTGTTTACTCTGCCGATTCAGCCTGTCAGCGTTCCTTTCCCCTCAAGCTGCGCTGTGTGTTTACTCTGCCGACTCAGCCTGTCAGCATATCCTCACTCCTGATTGGACGCACGGTACACACCCACCTCAGGCTCTGCGTCTGCAGGAGCAGAAGCACTTCTCCCTATTTCAAACTACCGCTTCAGCTTGGTGTACTTCCACTGGCAAGACCAGTGCATCACATACCTAAGGACTCTGCTCTTTTAAGCCTTGCACTTATAGTAAAGCTCCTGATTCAATCTGATCTCTATCAACTAAGTTACTACTCGGGAATTATTTCAACTACTGTCACCAGTACTTCTGGAGCCATTATTCCAAGCAACCTCTGTTATTATTCTGCCAAGCTTCTGCTGTAACAAGTTAGCAGGAGTACGCCACTAAGAACTTTTCCAGTTTAATTTCTCTGTGTCTGCAGTTGAGATCCACAACAGCACAACAACTTACTGACTTTCCTTACCTTCCTGACATATTAATTGGCCTTATATAGCATGGATCCAACAGACCAACCTAATGTTGTGTACAACCTATCCCAAAGGATTGACCAACTATCACAGGGATTGAGAGAGTTACAACTACAGAATGTCAGCCTAAGGGCAGCTTTAAGAGACAACACCCATGAACAACAGGTGTGTTTACCTGAGAGATTCTCAGGAGACAGGAAACTGTTTAGGCAGTTCAGGAATGCTTGCTACCTACTTTTCCAGATGAGGCCAAAGACCTATCATACAGAGAGACTCAAAGTGATGACTGTCATTTCTTTTTTGTCTGGCGAACCTAGGAGTTGGGCTGACAATCTCTTCGAAAGCAATGACCCTATACTTGGTTCTCTCACAGATTTTTCACACAGATGAGTTTGCTCTATGAAGATACACAAAAACAGCTTACAGCAGAAGCCAAGATGCGCTCCCTCAGACAGGGCAGACGTACAGTAGAGGAATATTTATCCGAATTCAAGCTCTACATTAAAGATTCTGAATGGAGTGAGATTGCTTTGCGCAATCAATATCGCTTGGGTTTATCAGACACCCTAAAGGACGAACTTGCCCGTACAGAACAACCCAGGACACTGGAAGGTATCATGAATTTATCGATACAGATTGACCGGAGAATCAGAGAAAGACACTCAGAACGTCAACAGACTGATACCCCCCAAAGATACCCTCCAGCTAATCAAAGTTCAAAAGATACTTCAGTACCCATGGAGATTGGATTCACCAAAGGCCCTCTAACTCTGGAGGAAAGACATCGCCGACAACAAAAAGACCTCTGCATGTATTGCGCATCCCCTAATCATCCCGTAAAGGACTGTCCTCTGTTCCAGCGTCAAAAAAGAAGTAAGTCAAAACACATCAGAGATTGTTTGACTAACAAGGTAGTTGATGTTGCTTACTGTACTCTCTCTCTCTATCCCTACAGTGGGACCTCCAGGCCTTTCAAGCGGAAGCAGTCATTGATTCCGGAGCATATTCAAACTTCATTGATCTTTCCCTTGTAAATAAGAATAAAATACCCTTGTGTGTGAAAGCAGTTCCAGTCTCAATTCGTGTAATTGATGGTACTCTTGTGAGCTCTGGTCCTATAACACATCACACCATTCCACTCAAAGTTACTATAGGTAAGGGGCATACTAAGTTCTTGAGTTTTGATGTCATACCCTCTCCTTTATACCCTATAGTGATAGGATTGTCATGGTTGCAACAACATCAGCCCTCTATCTGCTGGCAGTCCCTACAAGTTTAACTGGATTCTGCTTACTGCAGCGATACCTGCTACCCCCAACAACAGTTGTTACAGCTTTCTGAAGAAACAATACCTCAGGAGTATCATGATTTTCTCGATGTGTTCGACAAAAAACAAGCTGAGACTCTTCCTCCGCATCGTATCTACGACTGTCCCATAGAATTGTTACCTGGTTCCAATATTCCCTATGGACATATTTATCCACTCTCCCAGCCCGAACTGGATCATCTGAACGTTTATCTAGACGAAAACCTAAAAAAGGGCTTTATCAGGCCATCAACCTCACCGGCTGGAGCAGGGATCTTTTTCGTGAAAAATAAGGATAACTCCTTACGTCCCATAATAGATTACCGTGAGTTATACAAGAGAACCAAGAAGAACAGGTACCCCCTACCGTTGATCCCTGAACTAGTGGAATGCCTCAGCAAAGCAACAATCTACACCAAGTTAGACCTCAGAGGTGCTTATAACTTGATTAGGATCAGGGAAGGGGACGAGTGGCTCACCGCTTTTCGCACACGCTATGGTCTTTATGAGTACTTGGTGATGCCGTTTGGGCTTTGCAATGCCCCTGCAACGTTCCAATATTTCATCAACTACATATTTAGAGATTTATTGGACGTATGCTTGGTGATCTATCTTGACGACATCTTGATATACTCAAACACCTTAGAGGAACATAAAAAACATGTACGTTGGGTTTTAGGTAGACTAAGAACTCACCAATTGTACGCTAAATTGGAGAAATGTTCTTTCCATTCCAAATAAATAACCTTCCTTGGCTACAACATCTCCTCCTCAGGTGTTAAGATGGAAGATGGGAAAATAGAGACCATCCTCAAATGGCCTACCCCCACAAGTAAAAAAGAGGTTCAGCGCTTCCTTGGATTCGCAAACTTCTACCATAAGTTCTCCAAGATTACAAAACCTCTATGTAAACTTACTGGAACTCAAACCCGCTTCCTTTCGACCTCTGAGTCTGAAAAGGCTTTTAACTTCCTCAAACATAGCTTCACTACTGCTCCCATACTCCAATTCCCAGATACAAAACACCAGTTTATTCTTGAGGTTGACGCTTCTGAGTATGCCCTGGGAGCAATTCTTTCACAGCGGAAAACTCCTAATGAACCAATGCATCCAGTAGCCTACTACTCCAGGCTCATGACACCAGCTGAACAAAACTACGCTATAGGTGAGAAGGAGCTCCTGGTTATTAAGTCTGCTCTTGAGCACTGGAGACACCTACTAGAAGGAACAGTCTACCCAATACTTATTTATACAGACCAAAGGAATTTAGAATACCTCCGGTCAAGTAAAACACTTTCAGCCCGGCAAGCACGTTGGAGTTTGTTCTTCACCAGATTTCATTTTCTTATAACATATCGGCCAGGAACAAAAAACGGGAAGGCAGATTCCCTCTCTAGACATCTACACCGGCCAGTCCGAAATACACAACCTCATCCTATTCTGCCTCCACAACAGTTTCTTGGTGTCACTAGAGATAGTTTCTGCACCTTGCGCTCTCACCAACAGGCTGATACTACTATTTCGAAAGATCTCCAGGAGTCAGATTCCAGAGGGATCATTCATGTACATGGCAAAATATACATTCCTCCTACCCTAAGAGACGGAGTACTTCGAGAACACCATGAGTCTCCTCTAGCAGGGCACCCAGGGATCCGTAAAAACTAATGAGCTTATTAGGAGAAACTACTGGTGGCCAAACATGCGACAATCTGTAGACAGTTATATTAAGTCTTGTCAAATATGTGCAGTCTCCAAATCAGAGAAGGCCAAGCCTTTTGGTATCCTAACACCACTTCCCATTCCGGAAAGACCATGGCACACAGTTGGAATGGACTTCATTGTGGATCTACCAGAATCAAACCACTCTAACACCATCATGGTTGTCGTGGATCTACTCACAAAGATGGCCCATTTCATCCCTCACAAAAAACTACCTACCGCCTCAGAAACCACAGCATTATTCCTGAAACATGTTGTTCGTCTTCACGGGTTACCTTCTATTATTGTAACCGACAGAGGCTCGCAATTCACCTCTAGGTTTGGAAGACAACTCTGCTCCGTTCTCAAGATCGACCATCGCTACAGTACTGCCTATCATCCTCAAACCAACAGACAAAGGAGTGAGTAAACCAGTAAACCAGTGGATAATATATATGCTGCTATTGTTCCCACCAACAAGATGATTGGGAAAATAACATACCCATGGCTGAATATGCCTACAACACTCTAAACAGTTCCATAAAATGCTCTCCGTTTTATGCCAATTATGGTTATCACCCAACTTTCCACCTCTACCCACATCTTAACACCACTTCCCCTCAAGTTGACGATACTTCCAAAGTCTTATCAGATACTGTCGACTTCCTCAAGGAGAACATACGGCTTGCCCAACTAAAACAAAAACAATACTACGATTCCAAGAGACGGAAACCACCTCTCTACCGCTTGGGTGACATGGTGTGGCTCTCGACTAGACACCTAAAACTAAAAACACCTTCCCGGAAATTCTCCCACTTCTTCATCGGACCCTACGAGATAATTAAAGTTGAGAAGAGAAGAAAACAGAGGCGCCACCATGGCCCAGTAATACCAAAACAGATAGATGTAAAGGCGAATAGCAATATATATACTCACGAATATCAGCAGTATATATACTCACGAATATCAGCAGCAAATTATTGCTAACAAAAATAAAAAAATGGAGAGGGAGAATGAAGATTACTCCAAAGGGGTAGTGTACACCTATAATCGTACCAATAGAATGCCAAGGTCTAATGTTAATGCTAACACTGCAAATACAAATAGATAAAATGTGAATGGTGGTTGGCAAACAGTAGCTAGAAAGAATCGTCATGTTCCCCAACACTATACAAATGGTGTGAGACCTCAAACTGATTACAGATCTAATTCAGGGAACTGCTCCAACTCAGGACTCAATCGCTGGAATCATTCGAACCCAGCACCCAACTTCTCGTCACCTCACACCAATACCCATAATTATAGCAACCAATCGAACCACCAGCCCAACTATAGAAATAGGGAATAAATCCCTCACAAGCCTTACCCCTCTAATAGGTCTCATATACCTCACTCCACCTTACATAATCGTACTAGTTCACCTTATGAACAGTTTAATGATAGCAATAGGGAGTTCAATCACCCTCCACATTACCCTCACAACAGGGATAACACATATAATTCCAACAATAGAAGCTACAACACACCTCTGTCCACTATGCACTTCGACAAAAGAGGTTTCAACCAAGACATAGGGCCTCATGACACGGATCAAAGAGTGCAACACAATTTCGAACATCCCAATAGATATCAAACACTACAAAATATTGGTGATGATAATAATGATAATAATACTAACACCATCCCACAGGTGTCTTTTTTAGGGGGGAATCAATATCCGCAGGACCCTCCGGTATGGCAAGGGCCTCTGGGACCACCCCTCTCCCAAAGACAAAAAAGATCCTTCGGAAACGACGAACCAGAGGTAAATCCATCACCCGCAAAAAGGAAAAACTAGAAAGGCTCAGAAAAGGTATATTCAATCTATCATCACATGTCCTCACTGAGGATGAAATTAGAGTTTTAGGTAGGGGACTATCTTTCAGCCCTTCCAATCAATTCAAGGTATATGAGGTCAACAGTTATATTAGGAAATTATCTTTGCAGAAATATTTTGCTGACAAAAAAAATCAAAAATTATAATCTTAGACTTATCACAACAGATCTAATGGATTCCCATCTGAATGAGGGCATCATAACCTACGAACCCCATACGCTTATGGAGGATCTATTTGATGAGTATATTCCCACCAACCTTAGGCCCAAATCTACATTTGTTCCACCCAGGAATAATGGCAATCATATTGATATCTTTGCTAACCTGGTTTTGGAAGACTTAGAAAAATTGGCAAAAAAAAAAAAAAAAAAGCTAAGGTATAAAAAAAAATAATAATAAAAAAATAATCTTAACCCCAACGAACGGAAAGCTCTTACTAGGCTAATGAATAGATCTGATCTGGTGATCAGTCAGGCGGACAAGGGGGGAGGCATTGTTTTGCAAAATATGCAAGATTACCTATTGGAGGCTAACCGAATATTAACTAATCAGGAATATTATAATATTCTTTGTGGTGATCCTACCTCCAGGTTCTATGACCAGTCAAATAGTATTTTACAGGAGGGTGTGGATATGGGTATCATGAATAAACATGAAAGGGACTATTGTCTCCCCAAATACCCCTGTACCGCATTCTATTATCACCTGCCTAAGGTCCATAAGGACCCCATAAAACCACAAGGCAGACCAATTATTGCTGGAATAGGGAGCCTCACTGACTCCCTATCAGCCTATATAGACCAATTTTTGCAAAAATTTGTGATCACTCTTCCTTCCTATATTAGGGACTCGACTGATCTATTGTTAAAACTAGAAGAGTGTAGCCTTGATGAACATTGTTGGTGGGTCACCTGAGAGGTAGGGCCCTTATATTCCAATATACAACATGAAATAGGAATAAGAGCAGTAAGGTCCTTCCTTGAACAAGATATATATATTCCTGTTCAACAAATAGATTTCATCATTCAACTGATCAACTTTATTCTCAAGCACAACTACTTTTTATATCAAAGTAGATACTATCTTCAAATCAAGGGAACGGCCATGGGCACCAGGTTCGCTCCTGGTTTCGCTAACTTGTTCATGGGATGCTTTGAACAAGCATATATTTATGACACCCACTATGTAGCGAACCTGGTGTTCTATGGCCGTTATATCAATGATTTGCTTTTTATCTTCAAAGGGTCAGATGATGACATTAGAGGGTTTGTAGACCATCTGAACGACAATTCGTTTGGGATTTCATTTACCCATAACATAAAAAAAGATGAAATTGAATTTTTAGATCTTATCCTAGGGAGGACGCCTAATGGGAAAGTTTCAAGAACTTTCTTCAAAACTGTTGATTGCAATAGTTTTCTCCACTATGAGAGCAACCATTACAAGGGTTGGAAGAACAATGTCCCGTACGGACAATTTAGGAGAATTAGAAGAAACTGTTCCACAATAGAGAACTATGACATTCAAGCCAAAATAATTGGCGAGAGGTTCCCTGAGAAAGGTTACCCACAGGAGCTAATAGATCGCGAAATCCATAGGGTGAGGAATGAGGATAGGTCCTGTTACTTTAACAAGAAACAAATTCATCAAGAAGCATTCTAAGAATGCAATCCACCACTATTCATTACTAAATATAACTCTAATCATCATATAATTACCAAAATTCTGAACAAACATTGGCCAGTCCTAACAAATAACCCTACTCTTAAGAAAATAATAGGTAATAAGCCTAAAGTGGTGTTCAGGAGAGCACCAACTTTAAAAACTGCCTTAGCTCCCAGTAAGGTTGTTAGGGATAAGTATATTACCACCAACGGTGTGTGTACTAACTCACTGGGAGTCGTTTTTTCAAAAAGCTCCATAATTTCCAAAAACAAAATATCCAAATGTTGCAGGAAATGCTGTGGGATGTGTACCTTCATATCCCATAGGGCCTCCACCTTTACATCACACACCACTGGTGAGATTTTTAACATCAAGGGTTTTATGACATGTGAAACATCTTTCGTCATATACCTTCTGAGCTGCAAATGTGGGGTTCAATACATTGGACGTACCTGTCGTAAGATCAAAAAAAGATGGGCTGAACACTCACATAATATCAAAAAGAACTCTAAATCTCACAGTGTCTCCAGACATTGTCTGATATATCATAAAAAAAAAAAAAAACCTATGAGAATTACACCAATAGAAGTGATCTCCAGATCATTCCCTAACGCTTTTCTGACTCTCAGGAAAAGAGAGACTTTCTGGATCAAAAAATTACAAACACTTCAGCCAGATAGGCTCAATGAGAACCTGGACATGGCGGCTTTTTGATTATTTCTAAAAAACTCTACAGTGAGGGGATATGGATGTAAACTCCCCCCCCCTTTATTTGATCTCATGATAATTTAAGTTGGAGTCATATGATTCCCTATAGTCATATGATTCCCCATAGTTTTTTTTATAGATGGACATATGATCAGATGAGATATCATTATCAATATGAGGTCCATATTTTTTGGATAATTTGTGCATTTAATTTAATTTTTGCTGCACTGGAGGTCAATTATCTGATACTCTTAGATATAGTGTTATTTATGATTGCATCATTTAATACAATCTTAGCATTTTTGTTTTTTTGTCGATTTATTATCATCACCTATACTGCGTACGCTTCGTACCATTTACAATTATCATTCAATGCTCGATATTATGGAATCTATTATTTTTATTCTCACTTCTTGATTTTCATTTTTAATATTCTCATATTAATTTACATCCTCACAGCTAGACACTAACTTTGCATTTAATAGGCAATATCAAATTTCATATCCTGTATTTTTCATATAATTATTCACATACTCTCACTTTCACTCATTACACACACTTTTTCATATATACACTTTAGTATAGTGTTATCAAATTATATTATATTTATTATATTAATCTCAATTCACTATTATATATAAAATTCGAATTCAGAGGTTTTATGATTTTAACACTTATGTTCACTTATCACACCTGTCCCATACCCCTGTTTATTTGACAATAATGGTGACTTTCTCTATCATGACTCAATATTACTTGACATATGAGATTACAAACATTGGATTATATAGTCAAGGTTTATTTTAATTATCCTATCACCATCGCACCATTTTATTCATAAATAGTTTGTTTGATTTAAAGGATGGTGTGTAATTAATAGCACCATAAATAGTTCAATCACATATTATATTATATATTAGCATATGATATAATATGCACTATACAATTTATTATATATCACTCCCTATGGTGTATTATAAACACGTACTCACAAATTATGTAAACTATGAGATTGTTTTTATGTTGGATCGGCAGAATATACACTTACACTTTATTTCCATCTCACAATAAGAGTCGGAGTTAACAAGAAATATTTTGTATCATCGCCTCTGATTGGCCACAAGACGCACTCCCTTTAGAGAACATGTATACACTTTTGAGTGTGAGCGAAATGGGTGTTGTTTGGATTAGTATGATTTCTTTTTCTTGATATGAAGGCTCACTGGAGCAGGCTTATACGCCTTCTACATCTATCTACCAATAAATATGGGGTTAATAAGAAGTATTGCCCCTGATTGGCCCTTAGATATATTTCCCCCAGTGTATACGCACAGATTGTTATTACTAGCTAAATGGGCTGTGATTGGACCAGAAATATATCCCTTTTACTAAACAAAGGTTGATTGGAGCGGGCTCACACTCCCTCCAAAGTAGGGATGATTGGAGGAAGCTCCGACAAGGACAGGTTTCGTCAAATGACACAGTGTAGAAAGGATCACGCTCTAGACGGCGTTGATTTTTAAATGATTTTAGAACAAACTCGGGATCGAGTTAAATTGATGCCCCCTTTTATTATTGAAGTCTGCTAACGAAATAATCACACGTCGAAGGGACATTTAGCCCTTGAAGGTAATTAAGTACAATATCCGTACTATCACAAAGAGTAAGACAGTTTTGCACATACAGCTCACAACACCACATTGGGCAGTTTACACTGACTAAATATGACTTATTTCTCGTCATGCTTTTTACTACAATCTAAATAAAGGTTTTCTATGAGGTTATTTTTACCCTCAAAAATCACACCCTAACATATCATTTTTATGGGATAAATGTTATATGGATACAGATGGTTTATGCATATAGTTAATACAATATGTGTACCTTGTATGTTTTTTTTGTTAAATATCAGCCTCTGTATCAGGTGTATTTGTATTTCTATTGGGTTTTGTTTTTATTTATCATCATGTGTCAATGGAACTCATGTTTATGTATATTGGATTGTTTAATGATTTGTATGTATGTACTTATTTGTATTATGGTTACTATAGCTATGAATTGTGGCTTGGGTGCTATATGCTAATTATTTGCATGCTTGTGTCCACCTGTTCACCCCATGCAAATTATGGTCACCTTAGCAATTGATTGTTACTGATCACATATTGGTTGAAATTTTAATTGACTGTCCTATCAGATAACCTTTAGGTTTTTTAGTTTGGCATATAGGAAGTGTATATTTTATTGTTTTATTATAGCCTGATGAAACAGCCCATAGGAGGCTGAGAAACGCATCGCTGTGTTATTAAAGATATTTTAATTTTTATATACACTTGCTTGTGTGATATTTTACCCAATATCTAGTTGTGGTGCACCATTGCACTATTCTCTCTTGTACAATTCATCTTTGCTGGAAGCTGGGAACTATCTGCTGTGGATGTCTACTGGGCGACTTTGTGGTTCCAGCTTGCTGGTATTGCACCTGGAGGTGCTTTGTATCCTGTGAGTATACTCATTTGGTCATATCCTCCCTGTGCTCAAACGTTATTGGGTGATGTTGGTTTGCCTCTTTCTTCTTTAGGCATCTCACCTTAGGCTGCCCAAGGTACTTCTACCGGATCTTTGTGGAGGATTACCAGTGAGCTTGACTACTGTGAAGCTCCAGCCTGCCTCAATAGCACCATTTGGGTGCTGCATTTTTGTGAGTATATATATTGCTATTCGTCTTTACATCTATCTGTTTTGGTGGTACTGGGCCATGGTGGCGCCTCTGTTTTTTTCTCTTCTCAGATTATGACCTTCAAGATGACCATCCTTTGACAGAGTGCTGCCGCCTTTTGTTTGAGACTTTCTTGTTTGATGGACATTCATATATTATCAGAAACTGTAAAGTATATTGTGACTGTTGTTTTATCATTTGTTACTGTTGGATGTTACTGTTTTATCAATTGTCACTGTTGGATTATACTGTAATCATCTAATAGTCTAATTGTAGTTGAATTGTTGTGATATTATATATATTACATATGCTTCATTTGTAATTGGGAGGTGCATTTGTGCACACCACTCTCTACATTAGAAAATTAAAGTTGTCAATGAAAATGCAGTCACCTTGGCCCTTCCTCCTGAGATTTCTGTTCACCCGACCTTCCATGTTTCTCTCTTAAAACCTACGTTCCTACCAGACAACAAACCACAGTTCAGTCTATCCCTCCTGTGGTAGAGGAAGAGAACATCTATGAAGTTTCTTCTATATTGAACTCCAGACTTCATTGTGGGCAGTTGCAATACTTAATCAGATGGAAGGGTTTCTCAGCTGAGGAAGATTCATGGGAGCCTTCTTCCAATCTCAATGCTTCCCGTTTGGTCGCTCGCTTCCATCGAGACCATCCGGATAGTCCTGGCCCTACTGCTGCGGAGCAGCGCCTTTGAGGGGGGGATCTGTCAGGTACCTGTCTGCATGTGTACCCTTCCACCTGCCAATTAATTTGTTAGTGTATAGCGTTCATGCTACTGTGAAGCTGCTACTTCTAACCCTGGCTAAAACTTAAAACTACTACCTACTCGAAGGATTACATTTATAGCACTAATCTGCAGTCTCTATCTACAACACCGCCTGCTATCAACAATACTTGCAAGCTGAGGATTAACACAGAGACTCTAACTGTTGTTAGGACGGAGCCTGCTGCTCAAGGCTTACAGCAAAGTACTTCAGCTCTACTTACTATTGAGGACACTCTGAGCAATCTACCGACACCAGCCTGTCAGCGTTCTTATCCTCTGAAGCCGCGCTGTGTGTTCACTCTGCCGATTCAGCCTGTCAGCGTTCCTTTCCCCTCAAGCTGCGCTGTGTGTTTACTCTGCCGACTCAGCCTGTCAGCATATCCTCACTCCTGATTGGACGCACGGTACACACCCACCTCAGGCTCTGCTTCTGCAGGAGCCGAAGCACTTCTCCCTATTTCAAACTACCGCTTCAGCTTGGTGTACTTCCACTGGCAAGACCAGTGCGTCACATACCTAAGGACTCTGCTCTTTTAAGCCTTGCACTTATAGTAAAGCTCCTGATTCAATCTGATCTCTATCAACTGAATTACTACTCAGGAATTATTTCAACTACTGTCACCAGTACTTCTGGAGCCATTATTCCAAGCAACCTCTGTTATTATTCTGCCAAGGTTCCAGTTTAATTTCTCTGTGTCCGCAGTTGAGATCCACAACAGCACAACAACTTACTGACTTTCCTTACCTTCCTGACACCCGGTAAGTGAATCTTCAGGGGTTAGAGTTAGGATTTTTTAAGGGTATATTGGATGGGTTTATTTTTTAGGATAGGGCTTTGGGCAGCAATAGAGCAGCAATGGGGAGCTTAGGTTTTTTTAGTTAGGCTTTTATTTGGGGGGGTTGGGTGTGTGGGTGGTGGGTTTTACTTTTGGGGGGTGTTTGTATTTTTTTTTACAGGAAAAAGAGCTGATTTCTTTGGGGCAATGCCCCGCAAAAGGCCCTTTTAAGGGCTATTGGTAGTTTAGTTTAGGCTAGGTTTTTTTTTTATTTTGATAAGGCTATTAGATTAGGTGTAATTAGTTTAAAGATCTGTAATTTTTTTTATTTTCTGTAATTTAGTGTTTGTTTTTGTAATTTTGCTAATTTTATTTAATTTATTTAATTGTATTTAATGTAGGGAATGTATTTAATTATAGTGTAATTAGGTGTTAGTGTAACTTAGGTTAGGTGTTATTTTACAGGTAAATCTGTATTTATTTTAGCTAGGTAGTTAGTAAATAGTTAATAACTATTTAGTAACTATTCTACCTAGTTAAAATAAATACAAACTTGCCTGTAAAATAAAAAAAAACTAAGGCCTAGATTTAGAGTTTGGCGGTAGCCGTGAAAACCGGCGTTAGAGGCTCCTAACGCTGGTTTTAGGCTACCGCCGGTATTTGGAGTCAGTCAGGAAAGGGTCTAACGCTCACTTTTCAGCCGCGACTTTTCCATACCGCCGATCCCCTTACGTCAATTGCGTATCCTATCTTTTCAATGGGATCTTTCTAACTCCGGTATTTAGAGTCGTGTCTGAAGTGAGCGTTAGAAATCTAACGACAAAACTCCAGCCGCAGAAAAAATTCAGTAGTTAAGAGCTTTCTGGGCTAACGCCGGTTTATAAAGCTCTTAACTACTGTGCTCTAAAGTACACTAACACCCATAAACTACCTATGTACCCCTAAACCGAGGTCCCCCCACATCGCCGACACTCGATTAATTTTTTTTAACCCCTAATCTGCCGACCGCCACCTACGTTATCCTTATGTACCCCTAATCTGCTGCCCCTAACACCGCCGATCCCTATATTATATTTATTAACCCCTAACCTGCCCCCCACAACGTCGCCGCCAGCTACCTACAATAATTAACCCTTAATCTGCCGACCGCAAAGCACTGCTACTTACGTTATCCTTATGTACCCCTAATCTGCTGCCCCTAACACCGCCGACCCCTATATTATATTTATTAGCCCCTAATCTGCCCCCCTCAACGTCGCCTCCACCTGCCTACACTTATTAACCCCTAATCTGCCGAGCGGATCTCACCGCTACTATAATAAAGTTATTAACCCCTAATCCGCCTCACTCCCGCCTCAATAACCCTATAATAAATAGTATTAACCAATAATCCGCCCTCCCTAACATCGCCGACACCTAACTTCAAGTATTAACCCCTAATCTGCCGACTGGAGCTCACCGCTATTCTAATAAATGTATTAACCCCTAAAGCTAAGTCTAACCCTAACACTAACACCCCCCTAAGTTAAATATAATTTAAATCTAACGAAATAAATTAACTCTTATTAAATAAATTATTCCTATTTAAAGCTAAATACTTACCTGTAAAATAAATCCTAATATAGCTACAATATAAATTATATTTATATTATAGCTATTTTAGGATTTATATTTATTTTACAGGTAACTTTGTATTTATTTTAACCAGGTACAATAGCTATTAAATAGTTAAGAACTATTTAATAGCTAAAATAGTTAAAATAATTACAAAATTACCTGTAAAATAAATCCTAACCTAAGTTACAATTAAACCTAACACTACACTATCAATAAATTAATTAAATAAAATACCAACAATTACCTACAATTAAACCTAACACTACACTATCAATACATTAATTAAATACAGGTAGCCCTCAGTTTACGCCGGGGTTAGGTTCCAAAAGGAATGGTTGTAAATCGAAACCGTTGTAAATTGAAACCCAGTTTATAATGTAAGTCAATGGGAAGTGAGGGAGATAGGTTCCAGGCCCCTCTCAAAATTGTCATAAGCAACACCTAATACATTATTTTTAAAGCTTTGAAATGAAGACTTTAAATGTTAAACAGCATTATAAACCTAATAAAATATTCACACAACACAGAATATATAATTAAACTAAGTAAAATGAACAAAAAAAACATTTGCTAAACAGCATTATAAACCTAATAAAATAATCACACAACACAGACTTCACTTGCATTTTTCTGCAAACAGTTCTTTCTATGCATTGCAATCTGGACTGATTTATAGACAGGAAGATCTTGTTCCTTTGAAATCTGCTTGATAGCTCAGGTCTGGTTAAACTGATTAATTTCAGCTTGCTTGGCTGCAACACAAGCGGACAGCTCCACCTACTGGTTATTTTAATCAATGCACTGCTTCTCAATGCTTTTCAATAACAGTCACATGACTGGGAAAAAAGGTTGTTATTCTGAAACGGTGTAAATTGAACCGTTGTAAAACGAGGGCCACCTGTACAATATATACAAATAAATACAATGAAATAAACTAACTAAAGTACAAAAAATAAAAAAGAACTAAGTTACAAAAAATAAAAAAATATTTACAAACATCAGAAAAATATTACAACAATTTTAAACTAATTACACCTACTCTAAGCCCCCTAATAAAATAACAAAGACCCCCAAAATAAAAAAATGCCCTACCCTATTCTAAATTACAAAAGTTCAAAGCTCTTTTACCTTACCAGCCCTGAACAGGGCCCTTTGCGGGGCATGCCCCAAAGAATTCAGCTCTTTTGCCTGTAAAAAAAACACATACAATACCCCCCCAACATTACAACCCACCACCCACATACCCCTAATCTAACCCAAACCCCCCTTAAATAAACCTAACACTAAGCCCCTGAAGATCTTCCTACCTTATCTTCACCATACCAGGTTCACCGATCGATCCAGAAGAGCTCCTCCGATGTCTTGATCCAAGCCCAAGCGGGGGGCTGAAGAGGTCCATGATCCGGCTGAAGTCTTCATCCAAGCGGGAGCTGAAGAGGTCCATGATCTGGCTAAAGTCTTCTATCAACGGCATCTTCAATCTTCTTTCTTCCGGATACCATGTTCATCCCGCCGACGCGGAACATCCATCTTCACCGACGACTTCCCGACGAATGACGGTTCCTTTAAGGGACATCATCCAAGATGGCGTCCCTCGAATTCCGATTGGCTGATAGGATTCTATCAGCCAATCGGAATTAAGGTAGGAAAATTCTGATTGGCTGATGGAATCAGCCAATCAGAATCAAGTTCAATTCGATTGGCTGATCCGATCAGCCAATCAGATTGAGCTCGCATTCTATTGGCTGATCGGAACAGCCAATAGAATGCGAGCTCAATCTGATTGGCTGATTGGATCAGCCAATCGGATTGAACTTGATTCTGATTGGCTGATTCTATCAGCCAATCAGATTTTTCCTACCTTAATTCCGATTGGCTGATAGAATCCTATCAGCCAATCGGAATTCGAGGGACGCCATCTTGGATGACGTCCCTTAAAGGAACCGTCATTCGTCGGTGAAGATGGATGTTCCGCGTCGGCGGGATGAACATGGTATCCGGAAGAAAGAAGATTGAAGATGCCGTTGATAGAAGACTTCAGCCGGATCATGAACCTCTTCAGCTCCCGCTTGGATGAAGACTTCAGCCGGATCATGGACCTCTTCAGCCCCCCGCTTGGGCTTGGATCAAGACATCGGAGGAGCTCTTCTGGATCAATCGGTGAACCTGGTATGGTGAAGATAAGGTAGGAAGATCTTCAGGGGCTTAGTGTTAGGTTTATTTAAGGGGGGTTTGGGTTAGATTAGGGGTATGTGGGTGGTGGGTTGTAATGTTGGGGGGGGTATTTATGTGTTTATTTTACAGGCAAAAGAGCTGAATTCTTTGGGGCATGCCCCGCAAAGGGCCCTGTTCAGGGCTGGTAAGGTAAAAGAGCTTTGAACTTTTGTAATTTAGAATAGGGTAGGGCATTTTTTTATTTTGGGGGTCTTTGTTATTTTATTAGGGGGCTTAGAGTAGGTGTAATTAGTTTAAAATTGTTGTAATATTTTTCTGATGTTTGTAAATATTTTTTTATTTTTTGTAACTTAGTTCTTTTTTATTTTTTGTACTTTAGTTAGTTTATTTCATTGTATTTATTTGTATATATTGTATTTAATTAATGTATTGATAGTGTAGTGTTAGGTTTAATTGTAGGTAATTGTAGGTATTTTATTTAATTAATTTATTGATAGTGTAGTGTTAGGTTTAATTGTAACTTAGGTTAGGATTTATTTTACAGGTAATTTTGTAATTATTTTAACTATTTTAGCTATTAAATAGTTCTTAACTATTTAATAGCTATTGTACCTGGTTAAAATAAATACAAAGTTACCTGTAAAATAAATATTAATCCTAAAATAGCTACAATATAATTATAATTTATATTGTAGCTATATTAGGGTTTATTTTACAGGTAAGTATTTAGCTTTAAATAGGAATAATTTAAGAGTTAATTTATTTTGTTAGATTTAAATTATATTTAACTTAGGGGGGTGTTAGTGTTAGACTTAGCTTTAGGGGTTAATACATTTATTAGAATAGCGGTGAGCTCCAGTCGGCAGATTAGGGGTTAATACTTGAAGTTAGGTGTCGGCGATGTTAGGGAGGGCAGATTAGGGGTTAATACTATTTATTATATGGTTAGTGAGGCGGATTAGGGGTTAATAACTTTATTATAATAGCGGTGCGGTCCGCTCGGCAGATTAGGGGTTAATAAGTGTAGGCAGGTGGAGGCGACGTTGTGGGGGGCAGATTAGGGGTTAATTAATATAATATAGGGGTCGGCAGTGTTAGGGGCAGCAGATTAGGGGTACATAGGGATAATGTAAGTAGCGGCGGTTTACGGAGCGGCAGATTAGGGGTTAATAATAATATGCAGGGGTCAGCGATAGCGGGGGGCGGCAGATTAGGGGTTAATAAGTGTAATGCTAGGGGTGTTTAGACTCGGGGTACATGTTAGGGTGTTAGGTGCAGACATAGGAAGTGTTTCCCCATAGAAAACAATGGGGCTGCGTTAGGAGCTGAACGCAGCTTTTTTGCAGGTGTTAGATTTTTTTTCAGCTCAAACAGCCCCATTGTTTTCTATGGGGGAATCGCGCACGAGCACGTTTTTTAAGCTGGCCGCGTCCGTAAGCAACTCTGGTATCGAGAGTTTCAGTGGCGGTAAATATGCTATACGCTCCCTTTTTGGAGCCTAACGCAGCCATTCTGTGAACTCTCAATACCAGAGGTATTTAAAAGTTGCGGCCAGAAAAAAGCCAGCGTTAGCTATGCGGGTCGTTACCGACAAAATTCTAAATCTAGGCCTAAGCTAGCTACAATGTAACTATTACAAGATGAGGAAGAAGGAAGGCTGAGTCCAAGTGTCAATAAAGAGGTTTATTGCAGAGTAAGCTTTCTGGATGCAAGGTAAGCTCCAATCTTACGCGTTTCGCGCATGAGCACATGCGCTTCATCAGAGATATCGGTCTCTGCTGCTCAGGATCCATATAAAGGGGTGAGTGGCCTATCAGGACAAGTATAGTTCTTTACTCATCAGGTGTCTGATTTGATGGTCACTCACTACTATGTTTACATCGATCCTGTGCAGCAGTAGACTGGGAAGAACAGATAAATAATGGTTAAATGGTTTTAAATATAGAACTTAATTATACATAATGTTTCAAACATATATATATATATATTTCAGTTGGTGTAGTACTGAATATAGTCACAAAAACAAAAGCAAATGCTTGCTCTAAATGCTTATTGTGTGCTTTACTTTGATTTTGGTTTGTATATTTACACATTTAGAAATAAGCACATCTTCAGATTAGACAGTTAGGCAATGTTTTAAAACCTTGTAGTTTGACAAAGCCCCTTTATAGGGGGATTTAGACTTATAAAGTTTATACCTAGCCTAACTGAAACAGAAATTGACAGTGGCCTTTGGTGTGACTTACAGTACTACTCCAGACATCATCATGCATAAAAATGGTTAATAACATTCTGTAATCTAATAGCTTTGTAACAAGCTTTACTAAGCTGCATTTGTAAATTACTTCTGTAAGGCCACTAGGAAAGTATATGTTTACTTTACTATATACCTGAGATCCCCTAATAATGTTTGACTCATAGTTATGTGTCACAAATGATGTTAGATAAATGTGGACAGTAGATGGAAAATTTCTCTAAAATGAGTGTTACCAATAATAAAGGAAAAAATTCTGTTATATGATACTATAGGGGAATACTGGTGTGTGTTGACTGCCTTGCCTGTTGTGAATAACAACGCAGGGTAAGGAATTAAGGCTATTAGATCGGCATGGTAAAGAAAAAATAATAAAAAATAAATAATTTTTTTTTCTATTTTAACTAACTATTAGTTATATTGTAGCTAGCTTAGGGTTTATTTTATAGGTAAGTATTTAGTTTTAAATAGGAATAATTTAGGTAATGATAGTAATTTGCATTTCGATTTATTTAAATTATATTTAAGTTAGGGGCTGCTAGGGTTAGACTGAGATTCAGGGGTTAATAAATACAATATAGTGGTGGCGATGTTGGGGGCGGCAGATTAGGGGTTAATAAATGTAGGTAGGTTGCGGCGACATTGGGGAGCTAGATTAGGGGTTAATAAATATAATGTAGGTGTCGGCGATGTTGGGGGCAGCAGATTAGGGGTTAATAAGTATAATGTAGGTGGCGGCGATGTCCGGAGCGGCAGATTAGGGGTTAATAACTATAATGTAGGTGTCGGCAATGTCCGGGGCGGCACATTAGGGGTTAATAAGTGTAAGATTAGGGGTGTGTAGACTCAGGGTTCGTGTTAGGTGTAAACATAACTTTAGTTTCCCCATAGGAATCAATGGGGCTGCGTTACTGAGTTTTACACTGCTTTTTGGCAGGTGTTAGGCTTTTTCACAGCCGGCTCTCCCCATTGATGTCTATGGGGAAATCGTGCACGAGCACATACAACCAGCTCACTGCTCACTTAAGCAGCGCTGGTATTGGAGTGCAGTGTGGAGCGCAGTGTGGAGCGCAATTTTGCTCTACGCTCACGTATTGCCTTTTAACGCTAGGTTTGTAAAAACCTGTAATACCAGTGCTTTTGGCTAAGTGAGCGGTGAGAATAAACTGCACGTTAGCACCGCACAGCTCATAACGCAAGACTCGTAATCTACCCGTATATTCCTTCAAAGAATTTTAGATTGGAGAATTCATAAACTCCATAAAAGATGGATTACTTTAGAAAACCTGAATATAGATCTTAATCTCCCCGCAATTTGCTGGCATCCAGATTCCCCATCCATAATTTATCATTTTACTACAGAAACCCTTCAAATTTGGGAAACCACAAATAAGATAAACCCTTACCTTACCTCATGTCCGGGCCCACTGACATCGTTGCTTCATAATACTGAGTTTTCGATGCTAGAGGCCCGAACAAATATAACCGGAGACCTCTCAATAAATGATCTAGCGATTCACCATTTAACATTAAACTAATAAATCTGTACACAAGAACAATTAATAGAAAAAACAGAATTTATGCTTACCTGATAAATTACTTTCTCCAACGGTGTGTCCGGTCCATGGCGTCATCCTTACTTGTGGGAATATCTCTTCCCCAACAGGAAATGGCAAAGAGTCCCAGCAAAAGCTGGCCATATAGTCCCTCCTAGGCTCCGCCCACCCCATTCATTCGACCGACGGACAGGAGGAAAAAACAGGAGAAACTATAGGGTGCCGTGGTGACTGTAGTTAGAGAAAATAATTCATCAAACCTGATTAAAAAACCAGGGCGGGCCGTGGACCGGACACACCGTTGGAGAAAGTAATTTATCAGGTAAGCATAAATTCTGTTTTCTCCAACATTGGTGTGTCCGGTCCACGGCGTCATCCTTACTTGTGGGAACCAATACCAAAGCTTTAGGACACGGATGAAGGGAGGGAGCAAATCAGGTTACCTAAACCAGAAGGCACCACGGCTTGCAAAACCTTTCTCCCAAAAATAGCCTCCGAAGAAGCAAAAGTATCAAATTTGTAAAATTTGGCAAAAGTGTGCAGTGAAGACCAAGTCGCTGCCTTACATATCTGATCAACAGAAGCCTCGTTCTTAAAGGCCCATGTGGAAGCCACAGCCCTAGTAGAGTGAGCTGTGATTCTTTCAGGAGGCTGCCGTCCGGCAGTCTTGTAAGCCAATCGGATGATGCTTTTAAGCCAAAAGGAGAGAGAGGTAGAAGTCGCTTTTTGACCTCTCCTTTTACCAGAATAGACGACAAACAGAGAAGATGTTTGTCTGAACTCTTTTGTAGCTTCTAAATAGAATTTTAGAGCACGGACTACGTCTAAATTGTGTAACAAACGTTCCTTCTTTGAAACTGGATTCGGACACAAAGAAGGTACAACTATCTCCTGGTTAATATTTTTGTTGGAAACAACCTTTGGAAGAAAACCAGGCTTAGTACGCAAAACAACCTTATCTGAATGGAACACCAGATAGGGCGGAGAACACTGCAAAGCAGATAACTCAGAAACTCTTCTAGCAGAAGAAATAGCAACCAAAAACAAAACTTTCCAAGATAACAACTTAATATCTATGGAATGTAAAGGTTCAAACGGAACCCCTTGGAGAACAGAAAGAACTAGATTTAAACTCCAGGGAGGAGTCAAAGGTCTGTAAACAGGCTTGATCCTAACCAGAGCCTGAACAAATGTTTGAACATCTGGCACAGCTGCCAGTCGTTTGTGTAGTAAGACAGATAACGCAGAAATCTGTCCCTTTAGAGAACTTGCTGACAATCCTTTATCCAAACCTTCTTGTAGAAAGGAAAGGATCTTAGGAATTTTGATCTTATTCCATAGGATTCCCTTGGATTCACACCAGCAGATATATCTTTTCCATATTTTATGGTAAATTTTTCTAGTTACCGGTTTTCTGGCTTGAACCAGAGTATCTATCACAGAATCTGAAAACCCACGCTTTGATAGAATCAAGCGTTCAATTTCCAAGCCGTCAGCTGGAGGGAGACCAGATTTGGATGTTCGAATGGACCCTGTACAAGAAGGTCCTGTCTCAAAGGTAGCTTCCATGGTGGAACCGATGACATATTCACCAGGTCTGCATACCAAGTCCTGCGTGGCCACGCGGGAGCTATCAAGATCACTGAGGCCCTCTCCTGCTTGATCCTGGCTACCAGCCTGGGAATGAGAGGAAACGGTGGAAACACATAAGCTAGGTTGAAGGTCCAAGGCGCTACTAGTGCATCCACTAGAGTAGCCTTGGGATCCCTGGATCTGGACCCGTAGCAAGGAACCTTGAAGTTCTGACGAGACGCCATCAGATCCATGTCTGGAATGCCCCATAATTGATTTAATTGGGCAAAGATCTCCGGGTGAAGTTCCCACTCCCCCGGATGGAATGTCTGACGACTCAGATAATCCGCCTCCCAGTTTTCCACTCCTGGGATGTGGATCGCAGATAGGTGGCAGGAGTGATCCTCCGCCCATTCTATTATCTTGGTCACTTCTCTCATCGCCAGGGAACTCCTTGTTCCCCCCTGATGATTGATATAAGCAACAGTCGTCATGTTGTCTGATTGGAATCTGATAAATCTGGCCTTTGCTAGTTGAGGCCAAGCCCTGAGAGCATTGAATATCGCTCTCAGTTCCAGAATGTTTATCGGGAGAAGAGACTCTTCCCGAGACCAAAATCCCTGAGCTTTCAGGGATTCCCAGACCGCGCCCCAGCCTGCTAGACTGGCGTCGGTCGTGACGATGACCCACTCTGGTCTGCGGAAGCTCATTCCCTGGGACAGGTGGTCCAGGGTTAGCCACCAACGGAGTGAGTCTCTGGTCTTCTGATCTACTTGAATCACTGGAGACAAGTCTGTATAGTCCCCATTCCACTGTTTCAGCATGCACAGTTGTAATGGTCTTAGATGAATTCGCGCAAAAGGAACTATGTCCATTGCTGCAACCATCAACCCTACTACTTCCATGCACTGAGCTACGGAAGGACATGGAATAGAATGAAGAACTTGACAAGCGTTTAGAAGTTTTGACTTTCTGACTTCTGTCAGGAAAATCCTCATTTCTAAAGAATCTATTATTGTTCCCAAGAAAGGAACTCTTGTCGATGGAGACAGGGAACTTTTTTCTATGTTCACCTTCCATCCGTGAGATCTGAGAAAGGCCAGAACGATGTCTGTGTGAGCCTTTGCCTTTGAGAGAGACGACGCTTGTATCAGAATGTCGTCCAAGTAAGGAACTACTGCAATGCCCCTTGGTCTTAGAACCGCTAGAAGGGACCCGAGTACCTTTGTGAAAATCCTTGGAGCAGTGGCTAACCCGAATGGGAGGGCCACAAACTGGTAATGTTTGTCCAGAAAGGCGAACCTTAGGAACTGATGATGATCCTTGTGGATAGGAATATGTAGATACGCATCCTTGAGATCCACGGTAGTCATAAATTGACCTTCCTGGATTGTAGGTAGAATCGTTCAAATGGTCTCCATTTTGAACGATGGAACCCTGAGAAATTTATTTAGGATCTTTAAATCCAGAATTGGTCTGAAAGTTCCCTCTTTTTTGGGAACTACAAACAGATTTGAGTAAAATCCCATTCCCTGTTCCGCCGTTGGAACTGGGTGTATCACTCCCATTTTTAACAGGTCTTCTACACAATGTAAAAATGCCTGTCTCTTTATTTGGTTTGAGGATAAGTGAGACATGTGGAACCTTCCCCTTGGGGGTAGTTCCTTGAATTCCAGAAGATAACCCTGGGAGACTATTTCTAGTGCCCAGGGATCCTGAACATCTCTTGCCCAAGCCTGAGCGAAGAGAGAGAGTCTGCCCCCTACTAGATCCGGTCCCGGATCGGGGGCTACTCCTTCATGCTGTTTTGTTAGCAGCAGCAGGCTTCTTGGCCTGCTTACCCTTGTTCCAGCCTTGCATCGGTTTCCAGGCTGGTTTGGTTTGGGAAGCATTACCCTCTTGTTTAGAGGATGCGGAATTAGAGGCCGGTCCATTCCTGAAATTGCGAAAGGAACGAAAATTAGACTTATTCTTGGCTTTGAAAGGCCTATCTTGTGGGAGGGCGTGGCCCTTTCCCCCAGTGATGTCTGAGATAATCTCTTTCAATTCTGGCCCAAAGAGAGTTTTACCCTTGAAGGGGATATTAAGCAATTTTGTCTTGGAAGATACATCCGCTGACCAAGACTTTAGCCAAAGCGCTCTGCGCGCCACAATAGCAAACCCTGAATTTTTCGCCGCTAATCTAGCCAATTGCAAAGCGGCATCTAAAATAAAAGAATTAGCCAACTTAAGTGCGTGAACTCTGTCCATAACCTCCTCATACGGAGTCTCTCTACTGAGCGACTTTTCTAGTTCCTCGAACCAGAACCACGCTGCTGTAGTGACAGGAACAATGCACGAAATGGGTTGCAGAAGGTAACCTTGCTGTACAAAAATCTTTTTAAGCAAACCCTCCAATTTTTTATCCATAGGATCTTTGAAAGCACAATTATCCTCGATAGGAATAGTAGTGCGCTTGTTTAGAGTAGAAACTGCCCCCTCGACCTTAGGGACTGTCTGCCATAAGTCCTTTCTGGGGTCGACCATAGGAAATAATTTCTTAAATATAGGAGGGGGGACAAAAGGTATGCCAGGCTTCTCCCACTCCTTATTCACTATGTCCGCCACCCGCTTGGGTACAGGAAAAGCGTCGGGGTGCACCGGAACCTCTAGGAACTTGTCCATCTTGCATAATTTTTCTGGAATGACCAGGTTGTCACAATCATCCAGAGTAGATAACACCTCCTTAAGCAGTGCGCGGAGATGCTCTAATTTAAATTTAAATGTCACAACATCAGGTTCAGCTTGTTGAGAAATTTTTCCTGAATCTGAAATTTCCCCATCTGACAAAACCTCCCTCATGGCCCCTTCAGATTGGTGAGAGGGTATGACAGAGCAATTATCATCAGCGCCCTCCTGCTCTTCAGTGTTTAAAACAGAGCAATCGCGCTTTCTCTGATATGTAGGCATTTTGGATAAAATATTTGCTATGGAGTTATCCATCACTGCCGTCAATTGTTGCATAGTAATAAGCATTGGCGCGCTAGAAGTACTAGGGGCCTCCTGCGTGGGCAAAACTGGCGTAGACACAGAAGGAGATGATGTAGAACTATGTCTACTCCCTTCATCTGATGAAACATCTTGGCATCACTGTCCTTACTTTGTTTGGACGCTATGGCACAATTATCACACAATTTTGAAGGGGGAGACACATTGACTTTCATACATATAGAACATAGCTTATCTGAAGGTACAGACATGTTAAACAGGCTTAAACTTGTCTATAAAGCACAAAAACCGTTTTAAAACAAAAACGTTACTGTCACTTTAAATTTTAAACAGTGCACACTTTATTACTGAGTATGTGAAAATATGTGAAAAAGTATGAAGGAATTGTTCAAAAAAATTTACCAAATTTTCACCACAGTGTCTTAAGGCATTAAAAGTATTGCACAGCAAATTTCAGAGCTTTAACCCTTAAAATAACGAAACCGGAGCCGGTTACAGTTTTAACCCCTCTACAGTCCCAGCTACAGCCTTTGCTGCGACTTTACCAAGCCCAGGGGGGAATACGATACCAAATGAAGCCTTCTAGGGACCTTTCCAACTACTTTCAGATCCACACACATGCATCTGCATGTCTTGCTATCAAAAGTAACTGCGCAGTAATGGCGCGAAAATGAGGCTCAGCCTACAACTGGGAAGGCCCTTCCTGACTGGAAAGGTGACTAACTCAGTGCCTGACGTTAAAAAACGTTCCCGAAGCTTATAAGTGTGAATTTCAAGCATAAACATGTATAAAATGCTCAAATAAAGCAATCGATTTTGCCCATAAAAGTGTCTACCAGTTTTACAGCCCATATTAAGCCCTTTATTCTGTTTGAGACTAAGAAAATGGCTTACCGGTCCCCATAAGGGGAAATGACAGCCTTCCAGCATTACACAGTCTTGTTAGAAATATGGCTAGTCATACCTTAAGCAGAAAAGTCTGCTGTTTCCCCCAACTGAAGTTACTTCATCTCAACAGTCCTATGTGGAAAACATAATTTATGCTTACCTGATAAATTCCTTTCTTCTGTTGTGTGATCAGTCCACGGGTCATCATTACTTCTGGGATATTATCTGCTCCCCTACAGGAAGTGCAAGAGGATTCACCCAGCAGAGTTGCTATATAGCTCCTCCCCTCTACGTCACCTCCAGTCATTCGACCAAAGACCAACGAGAAAGGAGAAGCCAAGGGTGTAGTGGTGACTGGATTATAATTTAAAAAATATTTACCTGCCTTAAAAAACAGGGCGGGCCGTGGACTGATCACACAACAGAAGAAAGGAATTTATCAGGTAAGCATAAATTATGTTTTCTTCTGTTATGTGTGATCAGTCCACGGGTCATCATTACTTCTGGGATACCAATACCAAAGCAAAAGTACACGGATGACGGGAGGGATAGGCAGGCTCATTATACAGAAGGAACCACTGCCTGAAGAACCTTTCTCCCAAAAATAGCCTCCGAAGAAGCAAAAGTGTCAAATTTGTAAAATTTGGAAAAAGTATGAAGCGAAGACCAAGTTGCAGCCTTGCAAATCTGTTCAACAGAGGCCTCATTCTTAAAGGCCCAAGTGGAAGCCACAGCTCTAGTAGAATGAGCTGTAATTCTTTCAGGAGGCTGCTGTCCAGCAGTCTCATAGGCTAAACGAATTATGCTACGAAGCCAGAAGGAGAGAGAGGTAGCCGAAGCCTTATGACCTCTCCTCTGACCAGAGTACACGACAAACAGGGAAGACGTTTGTCGAAAATCCTTAGTTGCCTGCAAGTAGAACTTGAGGGCACGAACTACATCCAGATTGTGTAGAAGACGTTCCTTCTTTGAAGAAGGATTTGGACACAAGGATGGAACAACAATCTCTTGATTGATATTCCTGTTAGTGACTACCTTAGGTAAGAACCCAGGTTTAGTACGCAGAACTACCTTGTCTGAGTGAAAGATCAGATAAGGAGAATCACAATGTAAGGCTGATAATTCAGAGACTCTTCGAGCCGAGGAAATAGCCATTAAAAATAGAACTTTCCAAGATAACAATTTTATATCAATGGAATGAAGGGGTTCGAACGGAACACCCTGTAAAACGTTAAGAACTAAGTTTAAACTCCATGGCGGAGCAACAGTTTTAAACACAGGCTTGATCCTAGCTAAAGCCTGACAAAATGCCTGGACGTCTGGATTTTCTGACAGACGCTTGTGTAACAAGATGGACAGAGCTGAGATCTGTCCCTTTAATGAGCTAGCCGATAAACCCTTTTCTAAACCTTCTTGTAGAAAGGACAATATCCTAGGAATCCTAACCTTACTCCAGGAGTAATCTTTGGATTCACACCAGTATAGGTATTTACGCCATATTTTATGGTAAATCTTTCTGGTAACAGGCTTCCTAGCCTGTATCAGGGTATCAATAACCGACTCAGAAAAACCACGTTTTGATAAAATCAAGCGTTCAATTTCCAAGCAGTCAGCTTCAGAGAAGTTAGATTTTGATGTTTGAATGGACCCTGTATCAGAAGGTCCTGTCTTAGAGGTAGAGACCAAGGCGGACAGGATGACATGTCCACTAGATCTGCATACCAAGTCCTGCGTGGCCATGCAGGTGCTATTAGAATCACTGATGCTCTCTCCTGTTTGATTTTGGCAATCAATCGAGGAAGCAGCGGGAAGGGTGGAAACACATAAGCCATCCTGAAGTTCCAAGGTGCTGTCAAAGCATCTATCAGAACCGCTCCCGGATCCCTGGACCTGGATCCGTAGCGAGGAAGTTTGGCGTTCTGGCGAGACGCCATGAGATCTATATCTGGTTTGCCCCAACGTCGAAGTATTTGGGCAAAGACCTCCGGATGAAGTTCCCACTCCCCCGGATGAAAAGTCTGGCGACTCAAGAAATCCGCCTCCCAGTTCTCTACTCCCGGGATGTGGATTGCTGACAGGTGGCAAGAGTGAGACTCTGCCCAGCGAAATATCTTTGATACTTCCATCATCGCTAGGGAGCTTCTTGTCCCTCCCTGATGGTTGATGTAAGCTACAGTCGTGATGTTGTCCGACTGAAACCTGATGAACCCCCGAGTTTTTAACTGGGGCCAAGCTAGAAGGGCATTGAGAACTGCTCTCAATTCCAGAATGTTTATTGGCAGGAGACTTTCCTCCTGACTCCATTGTCCCTGAGCCTTCAGAGAATTCCAGACAGCGCCCCAACCTAGTAGGCTGGCGTCTGTTGTTACAATTGTCCAGTCCGGCCTGCTGAATGGCATCCCCCTGGACAGATGTGGCCGAGAAAGCCACCATAGAAGAGAGTTTCTGGTCTCTTGATCCAGATTCAGAGTGGGGGACAAATCTGAGTAATCCCCATTCCACTGACTCAGCATGCACAATTGCAGCGGTCTGAGATGTAGGCGTGCAAAGGGTACTATGTCCATTGCTGCTACCATTAAGCCGATCACCTCCATGCATTGAGCTACTGACGGGAGTTGAATGGAATGAAGGACACGGCATGCATTTAGAAGCTTTGTTAATCTGTCTTCTGTCAGATAAATCTTCATTTCTACAGAATCTATAAGAGTCCCCAAGAATGGAACTCTTGTGAGAGGAAAGAGAGAACTCTTCTTTTCGTTCACTTTCCATCCATGCGACCTTAGAAATGCCAGAACTAACTCTGTATGAGACTTGGCAGTTTGAAAGCTTGAAGCTTGTATCAGAATGTCGTCTAGGTACGGAGCTACCGAAATTCCTCGCGGTCTTAGTACCGCCAGAAGGGCACCCAGAACCTTTGTGAAGATTCTTGGAGCCGTAGCCAATCCGAATGGAAGGGCTACAAACTGGTAATGCCTGTTTAAGAAGGCAAACCTTAGATACCGGTAATGATCTTTGTGAATCGGTATGTGAAGGTAAGCATCCTTTAAATCCACTGTGGTCATGTACTGACCCTCTTGGATCATGGGTAAGATTGTCCGAATAGTTTCCATTTTGAACGATGGAACTCTTAGGAATTTGTTTAGGATCTTTAAATCCAAGATTGGCCTGAAAGTTCCCTCTTTTTTGGGAACCACAAACAGGTTTGAGTAAAACCCTTGTCCTTGTTCCGACCGCGGAACCGGATGGATCACTCCCATTAATAATAGATCTTGTACACAGCGTAGAAACGCGTCTTTCTTTATTTGGTTTGTTGACAACCTTGACAGATGAAATCTCCCTCTTGGGGGAGAGAATTTGAAGTCTAGAAGGTATCCCTGAGATATGATCTCTAGCGCCCAGGGATCCTGGACATCTCTTGCCCAAGCCTGGGCGAAGAGAGAGAGTCTGCCCCCCACTAGATCCGGTCCCGGATCGGGGGCCCTCGGTTCATGCTGTCTTAGGGGCAGCAGCAGGTTTCCTGGCCTGCTTGCCCTTATTCCAGGACTGGTTAGGTTTCCAGCCTTGTCTGTAACGAGCAACAGCTCCTTCCTGTTTTGGTGCAGTGGAAGTTGATGCTGTTCCTGTTTTGAAATTCCGAAAGGGACGAAAATTAGACTGTCTAGCCTTAGCTTTGGCTTTGTCTTGAGGTAGAGCGTGGCCCTTACCTCCTGTAATGTCAGCAATAATTTCTTTCAAACCGGGCCCAAATAAAGTTTGCCCCTTGAAAGGTATATTAAGTAATTTGGACTTAGAAGTTACATCAGCCGACCAGGATTTTAGCCACAGCGCCCTACGTGCCTGAATGGCGAATCCTGAATTCTTAGCCGTAAGTTTGGTTAAATGTACTACGGCCTCCGAAATGAATGAATTAGCTAGTTTAAGGACTCTAAGCCTGTCCGTAATGTCGTCCAGCGTAGCTGAACTAAGGTTCTCTTCCAGAGACTCAATCCAAAATGCTGCCGCAGCCGTAATCGGCGCGATGCATGCAAGGGGTTGCAATATAAAACCTTGTTGAACAAACATTTTCTTAAGGTAACCCTCTAATTTTTTATCCATAGGATCTGAAAAAGCACAGCTATCCTCCACCGGGATAGTGGTACGCTTAGCTAAAGTAGAAACTGCTCCCTCCACCTTAGGGACCGTTTGCCATAAGTCCCGTGTGGTGGCGTCTATTGGAAACATCTTTCTAAATATTGGAGGGGGTGAGAACGGCACACCGGGTCTATCCCACTCCTTAGTAACAATTTCAGTTAATCTCTTAGGTATAGGAAAAACGTCAGTACTCGCCGGTACCGCAAAGTATTTATCCAACCTACACATTTTCTCTGGTATTGCAACAGTGTTACAATCGTTAAGAGCTGCTAAGACCTCCCCTAGTAATACACGGAGGTTTTCCAATTTAAATTTAAAATTTGAAATATCTGAATCCAATCTGCTTGGATCAGAACCGTCACCTACAGAATGAAGCTCTCCGTCCTCATGCTCTGCAAGCTGTGACGCAGTATCAGACATGGCCCTAGAATTATCAGCGCACTCTGTTCTCACCCCAGAGTGATCACGCTTGCCTCTTAGTTCTGGTAATTTAGCCAAAACTTCAGTCATAACAGTAGCCATATCTTGTAATGTTATCTGTAATGGCTGCCCAGATGTACTAGGCGCCATAATATCACGCACCTCCCGGGCGGGAGATGCAGGTACTGACACGTGAGGCGAGTTAGTCGGCATAACTCTCCCCTCGCTGTTTGGTGAAATTTGTTCAATTTGTACAGATTGGCTTTTATTTAAAGTAGCATCAATACAGTTAGTACATAAATTTCTATTGGGCTCCACCTTGGCATTGGAACAAATGACACAGGTATCTTCCTCTGAATCAGACATGTTTAACACACTAGCAATAAACATGCAACTCGGTTACAATTTTATTTAACAAAAACGTACTGTGCCTCAAGAAGCACTAAACGATTAAATGACAGTTGAAATAATGAACTGAAAAACAGTTATAGCATCACTCTTTACAAACAACACAACTTTTTAGCAAAGGTTTGTTCCCATTAGTAAAATAACACTAATTAAATTTTAAACATAAAAATTACAGAGCAACGTTTTAAATCACAGTCACTATATAAGTCTCACAGCTCTGCTGAGAGAATCTACCTCCCTTCAAAGAAGTTTGAAGACCCCTGAGTTCTGTTAGAGATGAACCGGATCATGCAGAAAATACAAGAGTAACTGACTGGAAATTTTTGATGCGTAGCAAAGAGCGCCAAAAACGGCCCCTCCCTCTCACACACAGCAGTGAGAGAGAAACGAAACTGTCATAATTAAAACAAGCAAACTGCCAAGTGGAAAAATAATGCCCAAATATTTATTCACTCAGTACCTCATTAATGCAAACGATTCTACATTCCAGCAAAAACGTTTAACATGAAAAATACCTAATAAAAGGTTTAATGTACTTTTACAGAGTAATTCCGGTGAAATACCATCCCCAGAATACTAAAATGTAGAGCATACATACATGTTCATTATAACGGTATGGCAGGATCTTTTCATCAATTCCATTCAGAAAATAAAAACTGCTACATACCTCAATGCAGATTCAACTGCCCGCTGTCCCCTGATCTGAAGTTTTTACCTCCCTCAGATGGCCGAGAAACAGCAATATGATCTTAACTACTCCGGTTAAAATCATAAGAAAAACTCTGGTAGATTCTTCTTCAAACTCTGCCAGAGAGGTAATAACACGCTCCGGTGCTATTGTAAAATAACAAACTTTTGATTGAAGTTCTAAAAACTAAGTATAATCACCATAGTCCTCTCACACCTCCTATCTAGTCTTTGGGTGCAAGAGAATGACTGGGGGTGACGTAGAGGGGAGGAGCTATATAGCAACTCTGCTGGGTGAATCCTCTTGCACTTCCTGTAGGGGAGCAGATAATATCCCAGAAGTAATGATGACCCGTGGACTGATCACACATAACAGAAGAAACAGCAAACGATTTTAGTTACTGCTGCTAAAATCATCTTCCTCTCACAAACAGAACTCTTCATCTTTTTCTGTTTCAGAGTAAATAGTACATACCAGCACTATTATAAAATAACAAACTCTTGATAGTAGAATAAAAAACTACAACTAAACACCACATACTCTTAACCATCTCCGTGGAGATGTTGCCTGTGCAACGGCAAAGAGAATGACTGGGGTGGGCGGAGCCTAGGAGGGACTATATGGCCAGCTTTTGCTGGGACTCTTTGCCATTTCCTGTTGGGGAAGAGATATTCCCACAAGTAAGGATGACGCCGTGGACCGGACACACCAATGTTGGAGAAAGGTTATTCTGGGCTTACAACTGGTTTTCCTACAGAAAAATTCCTCATAGACACTCACAGAACCTAATCCGTCCATTGACCAATCTCGAAAAATTATTAAATTCTAAATCTCCCATTAAACATAGTCTTTCTTATATTTATAAAATTATTACTCATCCACCCCCCCCCCCCGGAAATCTGCTACTTTCCGTTGAATCATGAGAGAGTGAGCTAGGAGTGAATATTACCCCTCAAACCGCTATGAGTATTTTTCTTAACACTAAACCCCCCTCTTCCTCCTCCTCTATACAAGAGATTAACTATAAAATTATGCATTGTTGGTACCTGACTCCTAAACGGCTCTATAAATTGTTCCCCAAAACTAAAAATAGATGCTGGCGCTGTGGCCATGTAGGCAGTGGCATGGACCACATGTGGTGGTGGTATTCTCAGATTAACTAATTCTGGAGGAATATAATTAGTGAAATAGAAGACCTATTTCAGGTTCTCCTCCCACTAGACCCTTTGATTTGGTTACTTAACAAGCCTACCAAATTGCCCCAGAAACACTTCAGGGCATTATTAAAAATCATGACAAATAGTGCAAAGGTTCTTATCGCTAAGAACTGGAAGTCCCCTGAAGTTCCCTCCATTGAATTATGGCGCAGCAAAATAACAAACAATAGAATTGGAGGAATATAGTTCCTATAAATCAGGAAACAGGGACCACTTTATAGAACTACAACTCATTTGGGAGCAATACTTGAAAACTATTTCATCCACTCTCCCCCTTGACTAAATAAGTCAACTGTTTACTTAGCAATCTTTAATATCAAACCTAAAATTACCAAAGCACATCAAAATTTTATTGCATACAAAGACTGTTTTATTGACATTGGGGCAGGCATTAAGACATTGATGACGGATGGCTAGATTACTAGTTTTGCGTTATGAGCGGCTCGGTACTAACTTGCAAGTTATTTCCACCGCTCACCTCCCTAAAACATGCTGCTATTAAATGTTTGCAAAAACCCGGCATTAGCAGGCAATATGGCAGCGTTGAGCTCCATACTGCACCCAAATACCAGCGCTGCTTTGAGCTGGTTTTACGTGCTCGTGCACGATTTCCCCATAGACATCAATGGGGAGAGCCGGCTTAAAAAAAGCCTAACACCTGCAATAAAGCAGCGTAAAGCTCCATAACGCACCCCTATTTACACCTAACACCCTAACATAAACCCCGAGTCTAAACACCCCTAATCTGCTGCCCCCGACTTCACCGACACCTACATTACACTTATTAACCCCTAATCTGGCGCCCCCGACATCGCCGCCACTATACTAAAGTTATTAACCCCTAATCTGCCGCCCCCGACATCGCCGCCACCTACATTACACTTATTAACCCCTAATCTGCCGCCCCCAATGTCGCCGCCACCTACCTACACTTTTTAAACTTTAATCTGCCACCCCCAATGTCGCCACCACCTACATTAATACTTATTAACCCCTAATCTGCCGTCCCCAACGTCGCCGCCACTATACTAAAGATATTAACCCCTAAACCTAACCCTAAGTCTAACCCTAACACCACTAACTTTAACATAATTAAAATATATATACCTGTAAAATAAAACCTAACCTGTCTTACACTAACACCTAACATTACACTAAAATTAAATCAATTACATTAATTAAATACAATTAACTAAATTACAAAAAAAACAAAAACTAAATTACACAAAATAAAAAAGAAATGATCAAATATTTAAACTAAGTACACCTAATCTAATAGCCCTATCAAAATAAAAAAGCCCCCCCCCCCCAAAATAAAAAAAACCCTAGCCTAAAATAAACTGCCAATAGCAATTAAAAGGGCCTTTTGTGGGGCATTGCCCCAAAGAAATCAGCTCTTTTACCTGTAAAAAAAACAACAACAACCCCCCAACAGTAAAACCCGCCACCCACACAACCAAACCCCTCAAATAAAATCCTATCTAAAAAAACCTAAGCTCCCCATTGCTCTGAAAAGGGCATTTGGATGGGCATTGCCCTTAAAAGGGCATTTAGCTCTTTTTCCTTGCCCAAGACCCTAAGCTAAAAATAAACCCCACCCAATAAACTATTAAAAAACCTAACACTAACCCCCGAAGATCCACTTATAATTTTTGAAGACCGGACATCCATCCTCAACGAAGCCGGGAGAAGTCTTCATCCAAGCGGCAAGAAGTCCTCAACGAAGCCGGGAGAAGTCTTCATCCAAGTTGCAAGAAGTGTTCCTCCAGACGGGCAGAAGTCTTCTCCAGACGGCATCTTCTATCTTCATCCTTCCGACGAAGAGTGGCTCTATCTTTAAGACATCCGGCGCGGAGCATCCTCTTTCGACAAGCTACTGAAGAATGAAGGTTCCTTTAAGGGACATCATCCAAGATGGGGTCCCTTGAATTCCGATTGGCTGATACAAGTTAAAAAAAACGTATTTTGTGCTAGCAGTAACGCAAATAGCGTAAAAATCATAACAAGTTTCATGTATTCCCCATAGAAATCAATGGAGAAAATAAATAGAAAAAACACCTCACTATCACGCAAACATAATAACAAACATAGCATATTTGCATTAGCAAATGTGAAATATTTATAGTAAATACATAGTTAAAATCTTTATTAAATATGAGTATTGCATAAATATGTTTTTACATCTTTTCACTACTTAACCCCTTAAGGACCACATCACTTTTCCATTTTCTGACCGTTTGGGACCAAGGCTATTTTTACATTTTTGCATGTTTGTGTTTAGCTGTAATTTTCCTCTTACTCATTTACTGTACCCACACATATTATATACTGTTTCTTCACCATTAAATGGACTTTCTAAAGATACCATTATTTTCATCATATCTTATAATTTACTATAAAACATTTTATAAAATATGAGGAAAAAATGGAAAAAAATACACTTTTTCTAACTTTGACCCCCAAAATCTGTTACACATCTACAACCACCAAAAAACACCCATGCTAAATAGTTTCTAAAATTTCACCTGAGTTTAGAAATACCCAATGTTTACATGTTCTTTGCTTTTTTTTGCAAGCTATAGGGCAATAAATACAAGTAGCACTTTACTATTTCCAAACCACTTTTTTTTCAAAATTAGCGATAGTTACATTGGAACACTGATATCTGTCTGGAATCCCTCAATATTCCTTGACATGTATATATTTTTTTAGAAGATATCCCAAAGTATTGTTCTAGGCCCATTTTGGTATTTTTCATGCCACCATTTCACCGCCAAATGCGATCAAATAAAAAAAACGTTAAATTTTTCATAAATATTTTCACAAACTTTAGGTTTCTCACTGACATTATTTACAAACAGCTTGTGCAATTATGGCACAAATGCTGTAAATGCTTCTATGGGATCCCCTTTGTTCAGAAATTGCAGACATATATGGCTTTGGCATTGCTTTTTGGTAATTAGAAGGCTGCTAAATGCAGCTGCGCTTCACACGTGTATTATGTCTAGCAGTGAAGGGGTCAATTAGGTAGCTTGTACCCCTGATCCCTCCCCCACCCCACAATTGTCCCCACCATCTTAAGTACTGGCAGAAAGTCTGCCAGTACTAAAATAAAAGTTTTTTTGTTTTAAAAATAATAATAATAATTCTGCTGTGTAGGATCCCCCCTTAGCCCCCAACCTCCCTGATCCCCCCCAAACAGCTCTCTAACCCCCCCCCCCCCCGCCTTACTGTGCAACCATATTGGGTACTGGAAGCTGTCTGCCAGTACCCAGTTTGAAATAAAATGTTTTTATTTTTAATTTTAAAAATTCCTTTTATTTTCTGTAGTGTAGCTGCCCCTCCTCAACATCCAACCCCCCACCCTCTCCCAGATTGCTTAATTTTAAATTTCCACCCTCCCCAGTCCTCTCTCCCACGGAGTCCCACCTTACATTTGTCCTATAGTGTAGGGTGCACGAATGCGCGCACGCTCCTGTGCGTGCACCTGCACGCGATCCCGCCCCCCTTCTTCATCGATGGCCGCCCACCCGCCTCCCTGCATCAGCTCCCACCCACCAATGATCATGGCCATCAATGGCCGATGCAGAGAGGGCCACAAAGTGGCTCTCTCTGCATCGGACTGCTAAAAAGTGTTATTGCAGGATGCCTCAATCAATATCAAGGCATCACTGCAATAACATCATGATCGCTTCCACCGTTTTCAAAGACCAACGAAATACGGGGTATGTCCTTGGCTGTGAACTACATTTTTTTGCAGGACATACCCCATATGTCGTTGTTCATCAAGGGGTTAATGGCAAAAAGCTCTAATGCACTTATTTATATATAAATGTTACCCACCCATCTACTGCCCAAACCACACCCACTGTTTACCACACCACGCCCATTGCCCAACCCTGTCTTTGCACAAACACCTTCTTGTACAGTCATTTTTATTTCGTTTTTAATTTGATAACATAACAGTACATTCAGCAATAAATTAACAAAAAAGTGCTTAACAGTTAGCAACATCAACAAGGGGTTATAGGTTTATAGTAACATAATGAAATCATTGGCTTCTGCTTGTAATTAAAGCTCTACCAGAACTTCTCGCTGTGAAAGCTGATGGCCTCTAGTTATGAAGCCGTCTACTTAGCTGCATTCGCCGGCCCAATACACTCGCCTACCATCGCCGCCACGGACCTGAATACGTTCGCCAAAGTGATCAAAAAAGCTGTCAAGAAGCCACGCACCAAGTACGGAGCGATGAGCAGCGGACTGTTGTTAACTGACAGTCATCAATCTCGCTGCTCATCGGCTTCTTTGCAGCTTTTTTGATTGCCGGCCGCAACAAAAATAAATGTATTAACCCCTAAACCGCCGCTCCCGGACCCCGCCGCCACCTACATTATACCTATTAACCCCTATCCTGCCCCCCACTACACCGCCGCCACCTATATTCAAGTTATTAACCCCTATCCTGCCCCCTATACCGCCGCCACCTATATTCAAGTTATTAACCCCTATCCTGCGGATCCCGGACCCCGCCGCAACTAAATAAATTGTTTAACCCCTAAACCGCCACACCCGGAGCCCACCACCACCTACATTACATTTATCTAAATAAAACTTACTATTATTAACTAAAGTATTCCTATTTAAAACTAAATACTTACCAAGAAAATAAACCCTAAGATAGCTACAATATAACTAATAATTATATTGTAGCTATTTTAGGATTTAGTTTTATTTTACAGGCAACTTTGTATTTATTTTAACTAGGTACAATAGTTATTAAATAGTTATTAACTATTTAATAACTACCTAGCTAAAATACTTACAAAATTACCTGTAAAATAAATCCTAACCTAAGTTACAACTAAACCTAACACTACACTATCATTAAATTAAATTAATTAACTACAATTACCAAAAATTAAATTAAACTAAATAAACTAAACTATAGTACAAAAAAACAAACACTAAATTACAGAAAATAAAAAAGAATTACAAGAAGTTTAAACTAATTACACCTAATCTAAGCCCCCTAATAAAATAATAAAGCCCTCCAAAATAAAAAAATGCCCTACCCTATTCTAAATTACCAAGTAACCAGCTCTTTTACCAGCCCTTTTTGCGGGACATTGCCCCAAAGTAATCAGTTCTTTTACCTGTAAAAAAAAATACAACCCCCCCAACATTAAAACCCACCACCCACATACCCCTACTCTAACCCACCCAAACCCCCCTTAAAAAAAACTAACACTAACCCCCTGAAGATCTCCCTACCTTGAGTCGTCTTCACCCAGCCGAGCCGAATTCTTCATCCAATCCGGGCAATGTGGTCCTCCATCCGGGCGAAGTCTTGATCCAAGCAGCAAAGAAGAGGTCCTCCATGCGGGCGAAGTCTTGATCCAAGCGGCAAAGAAGAGGTCCTCCATCCGGGCGATGTCTTCCTCCAAGCGGCATCTTCTATCTTCCGGCTCCATCTTCAGACCGCCGACGCGGAACATCCACCTTCCCCCAACGGACTAACGACGAATGACGGTTCCTTTAAGGGACGTCATCCAAGATGGCGTCCCTCGAATTCTGATTGGCTGATAGGATTCTATCAGCCAATCGGAATTAAGGTAGGAAAAATCTGATTGGCTGATTCAATCAGCCAATCAGATTCAAGTTCAATCTGATTGGCTGATCCAATCAGCCAATCAGATTGAGCTCGCATTCTATTGGCTGTTCCGAACAGCCAATAGAATGCAAGCTCAATCTGATTGGCTGGTGGCGACGACGTGGGGGGGCAGATTAGGGGTTAATAAATATTATGTAGGTGTCGGCGATGTTGGGGTCAGCAGATTAGGGGTTCATAGGGATAATGTAGGTGGTAGCGGTGTCCGGAGCGGCAGATTAGGGGTTAATTGTGTAAATCAGGTGTCAGCGATAGCGGGGGAGGCAGATTAGGGGTTAATAAATGTAAGGTTAGGGGTGTTTAGACTCGGGGGTTCATGTTAGGGTGTTAGGTGCAGACTTAGAAAGTGTTTCCCCATAGGAAACAATGGGGCTACGTTAGGAGCTGAACGCTGCTTTTTTGCAGGTGTTAGGTTTTTTTCAGCCCAAACTGCCCCATTGTTTCCTATGGGATATCGTGCACAAGCACGTTTTTCCAGCTTACCGCTACCGTAAGCAACGCTGGTATTGAGGGTTGAAGTGTAGCTACATTGGACTCAACACACCCTTTTTGGAGCCTAACGCAGCCCTTCAGACAACTCTAAAAAACAGAATTTATGCTTACCTGATAAATTACTTTCTCCAACGGTGTGTCCGGTCCACGGCGTCATCCTTACTTGTGGGATATTCTCTTCCCCAACAGGAAATGGCAAAGAGTCCCAGCAAAGCTGGTCACATGATCCCTCCTAGGCTCCGCCCACCCCAGTCATTCGACCGACGGACAGGAGGAAATATATATAGGAGAAATCATATGATACCGTGGTGACTGTAGTTAGAGAAAATAATTCATCAGACCTGATTAAAAAAACCAGGGCGGGCCGTGGACCGGACACACCGTTGGAGAAAGTAATTTATCAGGTAAGCATAAATTCTGTTTTCTCCAACATTGGTGTGTCCGGTCCACGGCGTCATCCTTACTTGTGGGAACCAATACCAAAGCTTTAGGACACGGATGAAGGGAGGGAGCAAATCAGGTCACCTAAACGGAAGGCACCACAGCTTGCAAAACCTTTCTCCCAAAAATAGCCTCCGAAGAAGCAAAAGTATCAAATTTGTAAAATTTGGCAAAAGTGTGCAGTGAAGACCAAGTCGCTGCCTTACATATCTGATCAACAGAAGCCTCGTTCTTGAAGGCCCATGTGGAAGCCACAGCCCTAGTGGAGTGAGCTGTGATTCGTTCAGGAGGCTGCCATCCGGCAGTCTCATAAGCCAAACGGATAATGTTTTTAAGCCAAAAGGAAAGAGAGGTGGAAGTCGCTTTTTGACCTCTCCTTTTACCAGAATAAACAACAAACAAGGATGATGTTTGTCTGAAATCTTTAGTAGCCTCTAAATAGAATTTTAGAGCACGGACAACGTCCAAATTGAAGCTCCTTCTTTGAAACTGGATTCGGACACAAAGAAGGTACAACTATCTCCTGGTTAATATTTTTGTTAGAAACAACTTTAGGAAGAAAACCAGGCTTAGTACGCAAAACCACCTTATCTGCATGGAACACCAGATAAGGAGGAGAACACTGCAGAGCAGATAACTCTGAAACTCTTCTAGCAGAAGAGATTGCAACCAAAAACAAAACTTTCCAAGATAGTAACTTAATATCTACGGAATGTAAGGGTTCAAACGGAACCCCTTGAAGAACTGAAAGAACTAGATTTAAACTCCAGGGAGGAGTCAAAGGTCTGTAAACAGGCTTGATCCTAACCAGAGCCTGAACAAATGCTTGAACATCTGGCATAGCTGCCAGTCGTTTGTGTAGTAAGACAGATAAAGCAGAAATCTGTCCCTTTAGAGAACTTGCAGATAATCCTTTCTCCAAACCTTCTTGTAGAAAGGATAGAATCTTAGGAATCTTTATCTTGTTCCAGGGCAATCCTTTGGATTCACACCAACAGATATATTTTTTCCATATTTTATGGTAAATTTTTCTAGTTACAGGCTTTCTAGCCTGAATCCGAGTATCTATTACAGAATCTGAAAACCCACGCTTTGATAAAATCAAGCGTTCAATCTCCAAGCCGTCAGCTAGAGAGAAACCAGATTCGGATGTTCGAATGGACCTTGAACAAGAAGGTCCTGTCTCAAAGGTAGCTTCCATGGTGGAGCCGATGACATATTCACCAGGTCTGCATACCAAGTCCTGCGTGGCCACGCAGGAGCTATCAAGATCACCGAAGCCCTCTCCTGATTGATCCTGGCTACCAGCCTGGGAATGAGAGGAAACGGTGGGAATACATAAGCTAGGTTGAAGGTCCAAGGTGCTACTAGTGCATCTACTAGAGTCGCCTTGGGATCCCTGGATCTGGACCCGTAGCAAGGAACCTTGAAGTTCTGACGAGACGCCATCAGATCCATGTCTGGAATGCCCCATAATTGAGTTATTTGGGCAAAGATTTCCGGATGGAGTTCCCACTCCCCCGGATGGAATGTCTGACGACTCAGAAAATCCGCTTCCCAATTTTCCACTCCTGGGATGTGGATCGCAGACAAGTGGCAGGAGTGATCCTCCGCCCATTGAATTATTTTGGTCACTTCTTCCATCGCCAGGGAACTCCTTGTTCCCCCCTGATGATTGATATATGCAACAGTCGTCATGTTGTCTGATTGAAACCTTATGAATTTGGCCTTTGCTAGTTGAGGCCAAGCTTTGAGAGCATTGAATATCGCTCTCAGTTCCAGAATGTTTATCGGGAGAAGAGATTCTTCCCGAGACCATAGACCCTGAGCTTTCAGGGATTCCCAGACCGCGCCCCAGCCCACCAGGCTGGCGTCGGTCGTGACAATGACCCACTCTGGTCTGCGGAAGCTCATTCCCTGTGACAGATTGTCCAGGGTCAGCCACCAACGGAGTGAATCTCTGGTCTTTTGATCTACTTGAATCGTCGGAGACAAGTCTGTATAATCCCCATTCCACTGTCTGAGCATGCACAGTTGTAATGGTCTTAGATGAATTTGTGCAAAAGGAACTATGTCCATTGTTGCAACCATCAATCCTATTACTTCCATGCACTGCGCTATGGAAGGACGAAGAACAGAATGAAGTACTTGACAAGAGCTTAGAATTTTTGATTTTCTGACCTCTGTCAGAAAAATCCTCATTTCTAAGGAATCTATTATTGTTCCCAAGAAGGGAACTCTTGTTGACGGGGACAGAGAACTTTTTTCTTTGTTCACCTTCCATCCATGAGATCTGAGAAAGGCTAGGACGATGTCCGTATGAGCCTTTGCTTTTGACAGAGACGACGCTTGAATCAGGATGTCGTCCAAGTAAGGTACTACTGCAATGCCCCTTGGTCTTAGAACCGCTAGAAGGGACCCTAGTACCTTTGTGAAAATCCTTGGAGCAGTGGCTAATCCAAATGGAAGTGCCACAAACTGGTAATGCTTGTCCAGAAAAGCGAACCTTAGGAACTGATGATGTTCCTTGTGGATAGGAATATGTAGGTACGCATCCTTTAAATCCACGGTAGTCATAAATTGATTTTCCTGGATAGTAGGTAGGATCGTTCGAATAGTTTCCATTTTGAACGATGGTACCCTGAGAAATTTGTTTAGGATCTTGAGATCCAAAATTGGTCTGAATGTTCCCTCTTTTTTGGGAACTATGAACAGGTTGGAATAAAAACCCATCCCTTGTTCTCTTATTGGAACTGGATGAATCACTCCCATCTTTAACAGGTCTTTTACACAATGTAAGAATGCCTGTCTTTTTATTTGGTTTGAAGATAATTGAGACCTGTGGAACCTTCCCCTTGGGGGTAGTTCCTTGAATTCCAGGAGATAACCTTGAGAAACTATTTCTAGCACCCAAGGATCCTGAACATCTCTTGCCCAAGCCTGAGCAAAGAGAGAAAGTCTGCCCCCCACCAGATCCGGTCCAGGATCGGGGGCTATCCCTTCATGCTGTTTTGGTAGCAGTGGTAGGCTTCTTGGCCTGCTTACCCTTGTTCCAGCCTTGCATTGGTTTCCAGGCTGGTTTGGGTTGTGAAGTATTACCCTCTTGCTTAGAGGATGTAGAATTAGAGGCTGGTCCGTTTCTGCGAAAGGGACGAAAATTAGGCTTATTTTTAGCCTTAAAAGACCTATCCTGTGGGAGGGCGTGGCCCTTTCCCCCAGTGATGTCTGAAATAATCTCTTTCAAATCAGGTCCAAATAATGTTTTACCCTTGAAAGGAATGTTAAGCAATTTTGTCTTGGAAGACACATCCGCTGACCAAGACTTTAGCCAAAGCGCTCTGCGCGCCACGATAGCAAACCCTGAATTTTTCGCCGCTAATCTAGCTAATTGCAAAGCGGCATCTAAAATAAAAGAGTTAGCCAATTTAAGTGCTTGAACTCTGTCCATAACCTCCTCATACGAAGATTCTTTATTGAGCGACTTTTCTAGTTCCTCGAACCAGAAACACGCTGCCGTAGTGACAGGAACAATGCATGAAATTGGTTGTAGAAGGTAACCTTGCTGAACAAAAATCTTTTTAAGCAAACCCTCTAATTTTTTATCCATAGGATCTTTGAAAGCACAACTATCTTCGATAGGAATAGTAGTACGTTTGTTTAGAGTAGAAACCGCCCCCTCGACCTTGGGGACTGTCTGCCATAAGTCCTTTCTGGGGTCGACTATAGGAAATAATTTCTTAAATATAGGGGGGGGGGACAAAAGGTATGCCGGGCCTTTCCCACTCTTTATTTACTATGTCCGCCACCCGCTTTGGTATAGGAAAAGCGTCGGGGGGCACCGGAACCTCTAGGAACTTGTCCATCTTACATAACTTCTCTGGAATGACCAAATTGTCACAATCGTCCAGAGTAGATAATACCTCCTTAAGCAGTGCGCGGAGATGTTCTAATTTAAATTTAAATGTCACAACATCAGGTTCAGCTTGATGAGAAATCTTTCCTGAATCTGAAATTTCTCCCTCAGACAAAACCTCCCTCATGGCCCCTTCAGATTGGTGTGAGGGTATGACAGAACAATTATCATCAGCGTCCTCTTGCTCTTCAGTGTTTAAAACAGAGCAATCGCGCTTTCTCTGATAAGTAGGCATTTTGGATAAAAGATTTGCTATAGAGTTATCCATTACAGCCGTTAATTGTTGCATGGTAATAAGTATTGGCGCACTAGATGTACTAGGGGCCTCCTGTGTGGGCATAACTGGTGTAGACACAGTAGGGGATGATGTAGTATCATGTTTACTCCCCTCATTTGAGGAATCATCTTGGGCAATATCATTATCTGTGGCATTACTGTCCTTACTTTGTTTGGACACTATGGCACAATTATCACATAAATTTAAATGGGGAGACACATTGGCTTTCATACATATAGAACATAGCTTATTTGATGGTACAGACATGTTAAACAGGCTTAAACTTGTCAACAAAGCACAAAAAACGTTTTAAAATAAAACCGTTACTGTCACTTTAAATTTCAAACTGAAAACACTTTATTACTGAATATGTGAAAAAGTATGAAGGAATTGTTCAAATTTCACCACAGTGTCTTAAAGCATTAAAAGTATTGCACACCAAATTTCAGAGCTTTAACCCTTAAAATAACGGAACCGGAGCCGTTTTTACATTTAACCCCTATACAGTCCCAGCTATATGCTTTGCTGAGACCCAACCAAGCCCAGAGGGGAATACGATACCAAATGATGCCTTCTATAAGCTTTTTCAGTGATTCTTAGCTCCTCACACATGCATCTGCATGCCTTGCTCTCCAAAAACAACTGCGCATTAGTGGCGCGAAAATGAGGCTCTGTCTATAACTAGAAAAGGCCCCCATCTGAAAAAGGTGTCCAACACAGTGCCTGCCGTTTTTCTAAACAATCCCCAAGATTATAATAACCATTATTAGTTAGAATCTGCATAATATGCCTAGTAAAGCAATCGTTTTAGCCCAGAAAAATGTCTACCAGTTTTTGAAGCCCTTTTTGAAGCCCTTTATTCTTTTATGTTTAACTAAGAAAATGGCTTACCGGTCCCCATGAGGGGAAATGGCAGCCTTCCAGCATTACATGGTCTTGTTAGAAATATGGCTAGTCATACCTTGAGCAGAAAGGTCTGCTAACTGTTTCCCCCAACTGAAGTTACTTCATCTCAACAGTCCTGTGTGGAAACAGCAATCGATTTTAGTAACTGTCTGCTAAAATCATCTTCCTCTTACAAACAGAAATCTTCATCCTTTTTCTGTTTCAGAGTAAATAGTACATACCAGCACTATTTTAAAATAACAAACACTTGATAGAAGAATAAAAACTACATTTAAACACCAAAAAAACTCTTAACCATCTCCGTGGAGATGTTGCCTGTGCAACGGCAAAGAGAATGACTGGGGTGGGCGGAGCCTAGGAGGGATCATGTGACCAGCTTTGCTGGGACTCTTTGCCATTTCCTGTTGGGGAAGAGAATATCCCACAAGTAAGGATGACGCCGTGGACCGGACACACCAATGTTGGAGAAACCAGCGTTGTTTGGAAGCAGCAGTAGGAAAAAAAGCTGCGTTAGCTACATGGGTCTTTACCGACAAAACTCTAAATCTAGCCGAAAGCGTCTTAGTAAATGGAGTTCATTTAGCAGAGCTGGCTGTTAATAGTGGTGTTCCTCAGGGGTCAGTTCTGGGGCCTGTTTTGTTTAGCATATTTATCTGTGATATCAGCAAAGGGCTACAGGGGAAAGTATGTCTGTTTGCAGATGATACAAAAATTTGTAACAGAGTGGATGTTCCAGGGGGGTAGACAAAATGAGAAGTTATATGCAACAATTGGAGGATTGGACAAACGACTATGATCTAAAGTTTAACACAGCAAAATGTAAAATAATGCATTTAGGGAAGAAAAATCTGAATGTTAATTACAGATTCAATGACACTTTACTGACTGTTACAGATGAGGAACAGGACTTGGGAATTATTATTTTAGACGTTTAAAACTTAGCAAACAATGTAGTAATGCAGCGAGTAAGGCTAGCAGAATGCTTGGATGTATTGGTAGAGGTATTTGCAGCAGAAATAGTAAGGTTCTTATGCCACTTTATAGATCATTAGTTAGGCCTCATCTTGAGTATTGTGTGCAGTTCTGGAGACCATATCTTCAGAAGGATATTAACAAACTTGAATCTGTGCAAAGGAGGGCTACCAAAATGGTACATGGTCTAAAAAATAAAACTTACCAGGATAGGCTCAATGACCTAAATATGTATAGCTTAGAGGAGAGAAGGGAAAGAGATGATATGATAGCAACTTTCAAGTACGTTCAAGGGCTTTGTAAAACTGAGGCTGTGGGTATTTTACATAAAATGGAAAATTCAAGAACAAGGGGTCATGATCTCAAGCTAAAGGTTAGTAGATTCAGGAGTAATTTGAGGAAGCACTTCTTTACAGAAAAAGTGATTGATTTATGGAATAAACTTTGGGGGACTTTAAAAAATGCATGGGACAAGCATAAGGCTATCCTACAAACTAGATAAGTTTATACTATTAGGTAATATCGGGGAGACTTGCTGGGCCTATGGCTCTTATCTGCCATCAATATCTATGTTTCTATGTAAATGCCCTTTTCAGGGCAATGCAAAAGAGCTAAATGCTGTTTTAAGGGCAATGCCCATACAAATGCCCCTTTCAGGGCAATGGGTAGCTTAGGCTTTTGTTAGAGTTATTTTTTATTTTATTTTAGGGGTTTGGTTGGGTGTTGGGTTTTACTGTTGGGGGGGTCTTTGTATTTTGTTTACAGGTAAAAGAGCTGTTTAACTTAGGGCAATGCCCTACAAAAGGCCCTTTTAAGGGCTATTGGCAGTTTATTGCAGGCTAGGGGTGTTTTTTTTATTTTGTGTGGGCTTTTTTATTTTTATAGGGCTATTAGATTAGGTGTAATTCTTTTTTATATTTGATAATTTCGTTTGTTATTTTTCGTAATTTAGTGTTTGTTATTTTTTGTAATTTAGTATTTTATATTTTTGTAATTAGATACGGCTAGATTATGAGTTGTGCGTTATGAGGGGTGCGGTGCTAACTTGCAGCTTATTCTCACCGCTCACTTGCCTGCAGTGCTGGTATTACGGGTTTTTATCAACCCGGCGTTAACAGGCAAGTAGTGAGCGTAGAGCAAAATTGAGCTCCACACTGCACTCCAATACCAGCGGTGCTTAAGTGAGCGGTGAGCTGGTTATACGTGCTCGTGCACGATTTCCCCATAGACATCAACAAAAGCCTAACACCTGCAAAAAAGCAGCGTAAAACTCAGTAACGCAGCCCCATTGATTCCTATGGGGAAACACATTTTATGTTTACACCTAACACCCTAACATGAACCTAGTCTAAACACCCCTAATCTTACACTTATTAACCCCTAATCTGCCGCCCCCTACATCGCCGCCACCTACATTATATTTATTAACCCCTAATCTGCCTTCCCCAACGTCGCCAGCCACTATTCTAAATTTATTAAGACCTAAACCCCCTAACTTAAAAAGAAGGCATCTAAGCTTTTTTTTTATTTCAAAACTCCAGACAGCACTTTTTTATTGGTGGATGAATTTATCCACCAGTCAGGAAGAACAACCCAGGTTGTTCACATAAAATGGGCCGGCATCTAAACTTACATTCTTGCATTTCGAATAAAGATACCAAGAGAATGAAGAAAATTTGATAATAGGAGTAAATTAGAAAGTTGCTTAAAATTGCATGCTCTATCTGAATCATGAAAGAAAACAATTTGGGTTCAGTGTCCCTTTAAATATAATTAAATAAATCTAAATAAAATTCCAATCATTACCTAAATTATTCCTATTTAAAACTAAACACTTACCTATAAAATAAACCCTAAGCTAGCTACAATATAACTAATAGTTACATTGTATCTAGCTTAGGTTTTATTTTTATTTTACAGGAAAGTTTGTATTTATTTTAACTAGGTAGAATAGTTACTAAATAGTTATTAACTATTTACTAACTACCTAGCTAAAATAAATACAAATTTACCTGTAAAATAAAACCTAACCTAAATTACAATAACACCTAACACTACATTACAATTAAATAACTTACCTAAATTAAATACAATTAAATAAATTAAATACAATTAGCTAAATTAGAAAAACAAACAAAAACTAAATTACAGAAAATAAGAAAATAAAAAACAAATTACAAGATATTTAAACTAATTACACCTAATCTAAGAGACCTATCAAAATAAAAAAGCCCCCCCAAAATAAAAAAAAACCCTAAACTAAACTATCAATAGCCCTTAAAACAAACAAATAGTCCCAAAAAAGTATGTATACAGTATATGTAAAAGTTCAACTTTATTCGTTATCCATTTAAAACAGCATACAAAAATAAATAAAAATGAAAAGTTTGGTCTAACGCATTTCGGCTAGCTTGTTTCCGTATTCATAGACCCTATCTAGTAACAGTTTACCTCTCATTATATAGGTCTCTAATTACAATTCAATCATATGCATCTGTTTCGTTTTTAGTATTAACCCTTTATATTCTAAAGTAGTATAAATGATGCTTATTTAGCTGCAAACCATATGAAATATAACTAAACTCTCTTGGATGAGGAAAAATAACAAGCATAATTAGGAATACACACAAAATACATAAAAGTACCGCTAACATGTACTGCTACATACCTATAAAAACAATATATATAATTTGTTTTAAACATAGAAAGAAATTATTATATGGTAGAAGCAGTGTTAGTACCATTCAATTGTCTATAACTCTCAGTATTATCAAATCTAAACAAAACACTTCTATTTAAAAAAAAAACATAATTTATGTAAGAACTTACCTGATAAATTCATTTCTTTCATATTAGCAAGAGTCCATGAGCTAGTGACGTATGGGATATACATTCCTACCAGGAGGGGCAAAGTTTCCCAAACCTTAAAATGCCTATAAATACACCCCTCACCACACCCACAAATCAGTTTAACGAATAGCCAAGAAGTGGGGTGATAAGAAAAAAGTGCGAAAGCATAAAAAATAAGGAATTGGAATAATTGTGCTTTATACAAAAAAATCATAACCACCACAAAAAAGGGTGGGCCTCATGGACTCTTGCTAATATGAAAGAAATTAATTTATCAGGTAAGTTCTTACATAAATTATGTTTTCTTTCATGTAATTAGCAAGAGTCCATGAGCTAGTGACGTATGGGATAATGACTACCCAAGATGTGGATCTTTCCACGCAAGAGTCACTAGAGAGGGAGGGATAAAATAAAGACAGCCAATTCCTGCTGAAAATAATCCACACCCAAAATAAAGTTTAATGAAAACATAAGCAGAAGATTCAAACTGAAACCACTGCCTGAAGTACTTTTCTACCAAAAACTGCTTCAGAAGAAGAAAACACATCAAAAATGGTAGAATTTAGTAAAAGTATGCAAAGAGGACCAAGTTGCTGCTTTGCGAATCTGATCAACCGAAGCTTCATTCCTAAACGCCCAGGAAGTAGAAACTGACCTAGTAGAATGAGCTGTAATCTTTCGAGGCAGAGTTTTACCCGACTCGACAAAGGCATGATGAAATAAAGATTTCAACCAAGATGCCAAAGAAATGGCAGAAGCTTTCTGGCCTTTTCTAGAACCGGAAAAGATGACAAATAGACTAGAAGTCTTTCGGAAAGACTTAGTAGCTTCAACATAATAATACAAAACTCTAACAGCATCCAAAGAATGCAATGATTTCTCCTTAGAATTCATAGGATTAGGACATAATGAAGGAACCACAATTTCTCTACTAATGTTGTTAGAATTCACAACCTTAGGTAAAAAATTCAAAAGAAGTTTGCAGCACCGCCTTATCCTGATGAAAAATCAGAAAAGGAGACTCACAAGAAAGAGCAGATAATTCAGAGACTCTTCTGGCAGAAGAGATGGCCAAAAGAAACAAAACTTTCCAAGAAAGTAATTTAATGACCAAAGAATACATGGGTTCAAAAGGAGGAGCTTGAAGAGCCCCCAGAACCAAATTCAAACTCCAAGGAGGAGAAAATGACTTAATGACAGGTTTTATACGAACCAAAGCTTGTACAAAACAATGAATATCAGGAAGATTAGCAATCTTTCTGTGAAAAAGAACAGAAAGATCAGAGATTTGTCCATTCAAGGAACTTGCGGACAAACCTTTATCTAAACCATCCTGAAGAAACTGTAAAATTCTCGGTATTCAAAAAGAATGCCAAGAAAAATGATGAGAAAGACACTAAGAAATATAAGTCTTCCAGACTCTATAATATATCTCTCTAGATACAGATTTACGAGCCTGTCACATAGTATCAATCACAGAGTCAGAGAAACCTCTTTGACCAAGAATCAAGCGTTCAAACTCCATACCTTAAAAATTAAGGATTTGAGATCCTGATGGAAGAAAGGACCTTGCGACAGAAAGTCTGGTCTTAACGGAAGAGTCCAAAGCTGGCAAGAGGCCATCCGGACAAGATCCGCATACCAAAACCTGTGAGGCCATGCTGGAGCTACCAGCAGGACAAACAAGCATTCCTTTAGAATCTTTGAGAATACTCTTGGAAGAAGAACTAGAGGCGGAAAGATATAGGCAGGATGATACTTCCAAGGAAGTGATAATGCATCCACTGCCTCCGCCCGAGGATCCCGGGATCTGGACAGATACCAGGGAAGTTTCTTGTTTAGATGAGAAGCCATCAGATCTATTTCTGGGAGTTCCCACATTTGAACAATCTGAAGAAATACCTCTGGGTGAAGAGACCATTCGCCCGGATGCAACGTTTGGCGACTGAGATAATCCGCTTCCCAATTGTCTATACCTGGGATATGAACCGCAGAGATTAGACAGGAGCTGGATTCTGGCCAAACCAAAATTTGAGATACTTCTTTCATAGCCAGAGGACTGTGAGTCCCTCCTTGATGATTGATGTATGCCACAGTTGTGACATTGTCTATCTGAAAACAAATGAACAACTCTCTCTTCAGAAGAGGCCAAGACTGAAGAGCTCTGAAAATTGCACGGAGTTCCAAAATATTGATCGGCAATCTCACCTCCTGAGATTCCCAAACCCCTTGTGCCGTCAGAGACCCCCACACAGCTCCCCAACCTGTAAGACTTGCATCTGTTGAGATTATAGTCCAGGTCGGAAGAACAAAGAAGCCCCCTGAACTAAACGATGGTGATCTGTCCACCACGGCAGAGAGTGTCGTATAATCGGTTTAAAGATATTAATTGAGATATCTTTGTGTAATCCCTGCACCATTGGTTCAGCATACAGAGCTGAAGAGGTCACATGTGAAAACGAGCAAAGGAGATCGCATCCGATGCGGCAGTCCTAAGACCTAAAATTTCCATGCATAAGGCTACCAAAGGGAATGATTGTGACTGAAGGTTTTGACAAGCTGATATCAATGTTAAACTTCTCTTGTCTGACAAGGACAGAGTCATAGACACTGAATCTATCTGGAAACCTAAAAAGGTTACCCTTGTCTGAGGAATCAATGAACTTTTTGGTAAATTGATCCTCCAACCATGATCTTGAAGAAACAACACAAGTCGATTCGTATGAGATTCTGTGAAAATGTGAAGACTGAGCAAGTACCAAGATATCGTCCAAATAAGGAAATACCAAAACCCTGTTCTCTGATTATAGACAGAAGGGCACAGAGAACCTTTGAAAAAATTCTTGGAGCTGATGCTAGGCCAAACGGTAGAGCCACAAAACTGATAATGCTTGTCTAAAAAGAGAATCTCAGAAACTAAAAGTGATCTGGATGAATCGGAATATGCAGATATGCATCCTGTAAATCTATTGTAGACATATAATGCCCTTGCTAAACAAAAGGCAGGATAGTCCTACAGTTACCATCTTGAATGTTGGTATCCTTACATAACGATTCAATATTGATAGATCCGGAACTGGTCTGAAGGAATTGACCTTCTTTGGTACAATGAAGAGATAGAATAAAACCCCAGCCCCTGTTCCAGAACTGGAACTGGCATAATTACTCCAGCCAACTCTAGATCTGAAACACATTTCAGAAATGCTGAGCCTTTGCTGGGTTTACTGGGACACGGGAAAGAAAAAAATCTCTTTGCAGGAGGCCTTAACTTGAAGCCAATTCTGTACCTTTCTGAAACAATGTTCTGAAACCAGAGATTGTGAACGGAAATGATCCAAATTTCTTTGAAGAAAACGTAATCTGCCCCATACCAGCTGAGCTGGAATGAGGGCCGCACCTTCATGGGTACTTAGGAGCTGGCTTTAGGTTTCTATAAGGCTTGGATATATTCCAAACTGGAAATGGTTTCCAAACTGATACCGCTCCTGAGGATGAAGGAACAGGCTTTTGTTCCTTGTTGTGAGGAAAGGAACAAAAACGATTATTAGACCTAAATTTACCTTAGATTTTTTATCCTTTGGTAAAAAAGTTCCCTTCCCTCCAGTAACAGTTGAGATAATAGAATCCAACTGAAAACCGAATAATTTATTACCCTGGAAAGAAAGGGAAAGCAAAGTTGACTTAGAAGACATATCAGCATTCCAAGTTTTAAGCCATAAAGCTCTTCTAGCTAAAATAGCTAGAGACATATACCTGATATCAACTCTAATGATATCAAAAGATGGTATCACAAATAAAATTATTAGCATGTTATAGAATAATAATAATGCTATAAAATTATGATCTGTTACTTGTTGCGCTAAAGCTTCTAACCAAAAAGTTGAAGCTGCAGCAACATCCGCTAAAAATATAGCAGGAGTAGAGACAGCCCCATTAACCTTAGGGATTTTGTCCCAAAAAACTCTAATCTGTCAGATGGCACAGGATATAATTGCTTAAAACGTTTTAGAAGGAGTAAATGAATTACCCAAATTATTCCATTCCCTGGAAATTACTTCAGAAATAGCATCAGGGAGAGAAAACACTTCTGGAATAACTACAGGAGATTTAAAAACCTTATTTAAACGTTTAGATTTAGTATCAAGAGGACCAGAATCCTCTATTTCTAATGCAATTAATACTTCTTTAAGTAAAGAACGAATAAATTCCATCTTGAACAAATACAAAGATTTATCAGCATCAACCTCTGAGACAGAAACCTCTGAACCAGAAGAACCATTATCAGTATCAGAATGATGATATTCATTTAAAAATTCATCTGAAAAAAGAGAAGTTTTAAAAGACTTTTATGTATACCAGAAGGAGAAATAACAGACATAGCCTTCTTAATGGATTTAAAAATAAAATCTCTTATGTTATCAGGAACACTCTGAAAATTAGATGTTGACGGAACAGCAACAGGTAATGTAACAGTACTAAAGGAAATTTTATCTGCATTAATAAGTTTGTCATGACATGCAATACAAACAACAGCTGGAGAAACAGATACCAAAAGTTTATAGCAGATACACTTAGCTTGGTAGCTCCAGCACCAGGCAGCGATTTTCCTGAAGTATCTTCTGACTCAGTTGCAACGTGGAACATCTTGCAATATGTAATAGAAAAAACAACATATAAAGCAAAATTGATCAAATTCCTTAAATGACAGTTTCAGGAATGGGAAAAAAATGCCAGTGAACAAGCTTCTAGCAACCAGAAGCAATAAATAATGAGACTTAAATAATGTGGAGACAAAAATGACGCCCATATTGACGTGACGCCACATCCGGAACGCCGACACTTTTGACGCAAAAAAACGTCAAAAAATTACGCAACTTCCGGCGACACGTATGACGCCGGAAACAGAAAAAAAATTTTGCGCCAAAAAAGTCAGCGCCAAGAATGACGCAATAAAATGAAGCATTTTCAGCCCCCGCGAGCCTAACAGCCCACAGGGAAAAAGTCAAATTTTTTAAGGTAAGAAAAAATGATTGATTCAAATGCATTATCCCAAATATGAAACTGACTGTCTGAAAATAAGGAATGTTGAACATCCTGAGTCAAGGCAAATAAATGTTTGAATACATATATTTAGAACTTTATAAAAAAAGTGCCTAACCATAGCTTAGAGTGTCACAGAATATAAGCTTACTTACTTACCCCAGGACACTCATCTACATGTTGTAGAAAGCCAAACCAGTACTGAAACGAAAATCAGCAGAGGTAATGGTATATATATAAGAGTATATCGTCGATCTGAAAAGGGAGGTAAGAGATGAATCTCTACGACCGATAACAGAGAACCTATGAAATAGACCCCGTAGAAGGAGATCATTGCATTCAAATAGGCAATACTCTCCTCACATCCCTCTGACATTCACTGCACGCTGAGAGGAAAACCGGGCTCCAACCTGCTGCGCAGCGCATATCAACGTAGAATCTAGCACAAACTTACTTCACCACCTCCATAGGAGACAAAGTTTGTAAAACTGATTTGTGGGTGTGGTGAGGGGTGTATTTATAGGCATTTTAAGGTTTGGGAAACTTTGCCCCTCCTGGTAGGAATGTATATCCCATACGTCACTAGCTCATGGACTCTTGCTAATTACATGAAAGAAATACTTTTTCTATGTATCTATTTAGATATTACTGACATATATTTTATCTAAGGTATATAATATTTTGTACATAAAAAAGCTCCACAAGGGATAAATGTACATTTATCAAGTGCTGAATATATGGGATTTTTAATCTTAGCAATAATCAATTTATATTTGCTCTTGTACTATACATGTACTAATACTAAAGTATATATATATCTCATATATTTATGTATTCTTATGAATGTAGTACTACTTATATGATTAATTCCTGGTATTCACTCCCAAAAATTTACAAGATCGAATTCAGAATTATAGCCTAAAGGGATCCAATAGACTTCTTGTCTACCTAGGATTTGTGATTTATCACCTCCTCTGCTGGGGGTCTTAATTGCCTCTATTATGTTCCATCTAAAGGAATCTACTATCTGATTATGTTCATAGATAAAATGTCTACTGAGAGCTGAACATGGGACATTATTTGTAATGCCTCCTAAATGTTCTCCTATACACGTTCTTGCTTCACGAGTAGTGAGGCCCACGTATTGACCCTTAAAAATATTACATTCAACCAAGTATATAACATAGCATAAACTACAGTTCACACATCCTTGTACATTAAAGATTATTGCTAAGATTAAATTGAAGAAAAACAGAATTTATGTTTACCTGATAAATTACTTTCTCCAACGGTGTGTCCGGTCCACGGCGTCATCCTTACTTGTGGGATATTCTCTTCCCCAACAACAGAAATTGGCAAAGAGCCCAGCAAAGCTGGTCACATGATCCCTCCTAGGCTCCGCCTTCCCCAGTCATTCGACCGACGTAAAGGAGGAATATTTGCATAGGAGAAATCATATGATACCGTGGTGACTGTAGTTAAAGAAAATAAATCATCAGACCTGATTAAAAAACCAGGGCGGGCCGTGGACCGGACACACCGTTGGAGAAAGTAATTTATCAGGTAAACATAAATTCTGTTTTCTCCAACATAGGTGTGTCCGGTCCACGGCGTCATCCTTACTTGTGGGAACCAATACCAAAGCTTTAGGACACGGATGATGGGAGGGAGCAAATCAGGTCACCTAGATGGAAGGCACCACGGTTTGCAAAACCTTTCTCCCAAAAATAGCCTCAGAAGAAGCAAAAGTATCAAATTTGTAAAATTTGGTAAAAGTGTGCAGTGAAGACCAAGTCGCTGCCTTACATATCTGATCAACAGAAGCCTCGTTCTTAAAGGCCCATGTGGAAGCCACGGCCCTAGTGGAATGAGCTGTGATTCTTTCAGGAGGCTGCCGTCCGGCAGTCTCATAAGCCAATCTGATGATGCTTTTAAGCCAAAAAGATAGAGAGGTAGAAGTTGCTTTTTGACCTCTCCTTTTACCAGAATAAACAACAAACAAGGAAGATGTTTGTCTGAAATCCTTTGTAGCATCTAAATAGAATTTTAGAGCACGGACAACGTCCAAATTGTGTAACAAACGTTCCTTCTATGAAACTGGATTCGGACACAAAGAAGGTACAACTATCTCCTGGTTAATATTTTTGTTGGAAACAACCTTCGGAAGAAAACCAGGCTCAGTACGTAAAAACCACCTTATCTGCATGGACCAGATAGGGCGGAGAACACTGCAGAGCAGATAACTCAGAAACTCTTCTAGCGGAAGAAATTGCAACCTAAAACAAAACTTTCCAAGATAATAACTTAATATCTATGGAATGTAAGGGTTCAAACGGAACCCCTTGAAGAACTGAAAGAACTAGATTAAGACTCCAGGGAAGAGTCAAAGGTCTGTAAACAGGCTTGATTCTAACCAGAGCCTGAACAAACGCTTAAACGTCTGGCACAGCTGCCAGCCTTTTGTGAAGTAAAACAGATAAAGTAGAGATCTGTCCCTTCAGAGAACTCGCAGAAAATCCTTTCTCCAAACCTTCTTGTAGAAAGGAAAGAATCTTAGGAATTTTTATCTTGTTCCATGGGAATCCTTTAGATTCACACCAACAGATATATTTTTTCCATATATTATGGTAAATTTTTCTAGTTACAGGCTTTCTAGCCTGAATAAGAGTATCTATTACAGAATCTGAAAACCCACGCTTTGATAAAATCAAGCGTTCAAACTCCAAGCAGTCAGTTGGAGGAAAACCAGATTCGGATGTTCGAATGGACCCTGAATAAGAAGGTCCTGTCTCAAAGGTAGCTTCCATGGTGGAGCCGATGACACATTCACCAGGTCTGCATACCAAGTCCTGCGTGGCCACACAGGAACTATCAAGGTCACCGAAGCCCTCTCCAGATTGATCCTGGCTACCAGCCTGGGAATGAGAGGAAACGGTGGGAATACATAAGCTAGGTTGAAGATCCAAGGTGCTACTATTGTATCCAATAGAGTCGCCTTGGGATCCCTGGATTTGGACCCGTAACAAGGGACCATGAAGTTCTGACGAGAGGCCATCAGAACCAAGTCTGGAATGCCCCATAATTGAGTTATTTGGGCAAAGATTTCCAGATGGAGTTCCCACTCCCCCGGATGCTCCTCCATCGCCAGGGAACTCCTTGTTACCCCCTAATGGTTGATATATGTAACAGTCGTCATGATGACTGATTGAAACCTTATGAATTTGGCCTTTGCTAGTCGAGGCCAAGCCTTGAGAGCATTGAATATCGCTCTCAGTTCCATTATGTTTATCGGGAGAAGAGAGTCTTCCCGAAACCATAGACCCTGAGTTTTCAGGGGTTCCCAGACCGCGCCCCAGCCCACCAGACTGGCGTCGGTCGTGACAATGACCTATTCTGGTCTGCGGAAGCTCATTCCCTGTGACAGGTTGTCCAGGGTCAGCCACCAACGGAGTGAATCTCTGGTTATTTGATCTACTTGTATCGTCGGAGACAAGTCTGTATAATCCCCATTCCACTGTCTGAGCATGCCCAGGTGCAATGGTCTTAGATGAATTCGTGCAAAAGGAACTATGTCCATTGCCGCAACCATCAACCCTATTACTTCCATGGACTGCGCTATGGAAGGAAGAAGAACAGAATGAAGTACCTGACAAGAGCTTAGAAGTTTTGATTTTCTGGCCTCTGTCAGAAAAACCTTCATTTCTAAGGAAACTATTATTGTTCCCAAGAAGGGAACTCTTGTTGACGGGGACAGAGAACTTTTTCCTATGTTCACTTTCCATCTGTGAGATCTGAGAAAGGCTAGGACAATGTCCGTATGAGCCCTTGCTTTTGACAGAGACGACACTTGAATCAGGATGTCGTCCAAGTAAGGTACTACTGCAATGCCCCTTGGTCTTAGCACCGCTAGAAGGGACCCTAATACCCTTGTGAAAATCCTTGGAGCAGTGGCTAATCCGAATGGAAGTGCCACAGGTAATGCTTGTCCAGAAAGGCGAACCTTAGGAACCGAAAAAGTTCCTTGTGGATAGGAATACGTAGGTACGCATCCTTTAAGTCCACCGTGGTCATGAATTTACCTTCCTGGATGGTAGGAAGGATCGTTCGAATGGTTTCCATTTTGAATGATGAAACCCTTAGAAACTTGTTTAGAATCTTGAGATCTAAAATAGGTCTGAATGTTCCCTCTTTTTTGGGAATTATGAACAGGTTGGAGTAAAAACCCATCCCTTGTTCTCCTAATGGAACAGGATGAATCGCTCCCATGCTTAACAGGTCTTCTACACAGTGTAAGAATGCCTGTTCGAAGATAATTGAGACCCGTGGAACCTTCCCCTTGGGGGTAGTTCCCTGAATTCCAGGAGATAACCTTGAGAAACTATTTCTAGCGCCCAAGGATCCTGAACATCTCTTGCCCCAGCCTGAGCAAAGAGAGAAAGTCTGCCCCCCACCAGATCCTTCCCAGATCGGGGGCCAACACTTCATGCTGTTTTGGTAGCAGTGGCAGGTGACTTGACCTGCTTACCCTTGTTCCAGCCTTGCATCGGCCTCCAGGCTGGCTTGGTTTGAGAAGTATTACCCTCTTGCTTAGAGGGTGTAGAATTTGAGGCTGGTCCGTTTCTGCGAAAGGGACGAAAATTTGGCTTCTTTTTAGCCTTAAAAGACCTATCCAGAGGAAGGGCGTGGCCCTTTCCCCCAGTGATGTCTGAAATAATCTCTTTCAAGTCAGGGCCAAACAGTGTTTTACCCTTGAAAGGGATGTTAAGCAAAAGCGCTCTGCGCGCCACGATAGCAACCCTGAATTATTCGCCGCTAATCTAGCTAATTGCAAAGCGGCATCTAAAATAAAAAAGAGTTAGCCAATTTAAGAGCTTGAACTCTGTCCAAAACCTCCTCGTACGAAGATTCTTTATTGAGCGACTTTTCTAGTTCTTCGAACCAGAAACACGCAGCTGTAGTGACAGGAACAATGCATGAAATTGGTTGTAGAAGGTAACCTTGCTGTACAAAAATCTTTTTAAGCAAACCCTCTAATTTCTTATCCATAGGATCTTTGAAAGCACAACTATCTTCGATAGGAATAGTAGTGCGTTTGTTTAGAGTAGAAACCGCCCCCTCGACCTTGGGGACTGTCTGCCATAAGTCCTTTCTGGGGTCGACTATAGGAACTAATTTCTTAAATATAGGGGGAGGACAAAAGGTATGCCGGGCCTTTCCCACTCCTTATTTACTATGTCCGCCACCCGCTTGGGTATAGGAAAAACATCGGGGGGCACCGGAACCTCTAGGAACTTGTCCATCTTACCTAATTTCTCTGGAATGACCAAATTGTCACAATCATCCAGAGTAGATAATACCTCCTTAAGTAGTGCGTGGAGATGTTGAAATTTAAATTTAAAAGTTACAATATCAGGTTCTGCTTGTTGAGAAATTTTCCCTGAATCTGAAATTTCTCCCTCAGACAAAACCTCCCTCCTGGCCCCTTCAGATAGGTGTGAGGGTATGTCAGAACAGATATCATCAGCGTCCTCTTGCTCTTCAGTGTTTAAAACAGAGCAATCACGCTTTCTCTGATAGGTAGGCATTTTGGAAAAAAATGCATGCAATAGAATTATCCATTACAGCCATTAATTGTTGTATGGTAATAAGTATTGGCGCACTAGATGTACTAGGGGCCTCTTGTGTGGGCAAAACTGGTGTAGACACAGAAGGGGATGATGCAGTACCATGCTTACTCCCCTCATTAGAGGAATCATCTTGGGCAATATCATATCTATGGCATTATTATCCCTACTTTGTTTGGACATTATGACACAAATATATCACATATATTTAAATGGGGAGACACATTGGCTTTCATACATATAGAACATCGTTATCTGATGGTTCAGACATGTTAAACAGGCTTAAACTTGTCAACAAAGCACAAAAAACGTTTTACAATAAAACCGTTACTGTCCCTTTAAATTTCAAACTGAACACACTTTATTACTGAATATGTGAAAAAGTATGAAGGAATTGTTCAAATTTCACCAAAATTTCACCACAGTAACTTAAAGCCTTAAAAGTATTGCACACCAAATTTGAAAGCTTTAACCCTTAAAATAACGGAACCGGAGCCGTTTTTACATTTAACCCCTATACAGTCCCAGGTATCTGCTTTGCTGAGACCCAACCAAGCCCAGAGGGGAATACAATACCAAATGATGCCTTCTATAAGCTTTTTCAGTGGTTCTTAGCTCCTCACACATGCATCTGCATGCCATGCTTTCCAAAAACAACTGCGCATTAGAGGCGCGAAAATGAGGCTCTGTCTATGACTAGAAAAGGCCCCCAGTGAAAAAGGTGTCCAATACAGTGCCTGCCGTTTTTATTAAAACAATCCCCAAGATTTAACAACTATTAAAAGTAATAATCTGCCAAATATACTTAGTAAAGTAATCGTTTTAGCCCAGAAAAATGTCTACCAGTTTTTTAAGCCCTAATGAAGCCCTTTATTCTTTTACTTAAACTAAGAAAATGGCTTACCGGTTCCCATAGGGAAAATGACAGCTTCCAGCATTACCGAGTCTTGTTAGAAATGTGTCATACCTCAAGCAGCAAAAGTCTGCTCACTGTTTCCCCCAACTGAAGTTAATTCCTCTCAACAGTCCTGTGTGGAAACAGCCATCGATTTTAGTAACGGTTGCTAAAATCATTTTCCTCTTACAAACAGAAATCTTCATCTCTTTCCTGTTTCAGAGTAAATAGTACATACCAGCACTATTTTAAAATAACAAACTCTTGATTGAAGAATAAAAACTACATTTAAACACCAAAAAACTCTAAGCCATCTCCGTGGAGATGTTGCCTGTACAACGGCAAAGAGAATGACTGGGGAAGGCGGAGCCTAGGAGGGATCATGTGACCAGCTTTGCTGGGCTCTTTGCCATTTCCTGTTGTTGGGGAAGAGAATATCCCACAAGTAAGGATGACGCCGTGGACCGGACACACCTATGTTGGAGAAACTAAATTTATGCTTACCTGATAAATTTCTTTCTCTTGTGGTGTATCCAGTCCACGGGTTCATCCATTACTTGTGGGATATTCTCCTTCCCAACAGGAAGTTGCAAGAGGACACCCACAGCAGAGCTGTCTATATAGCACCTCCCCTAACCCCCACCTCCAGTCATTCGACCGAAGACAAGTAAGAAAAAGGAGAAACTATAGGGTGCAGTGGTGACTGTAGTTTAAAAAAAAAAAAACACCTGCCTTAAAGTGACAGGGCGGGCCATGGACTGGATACACCACAAGAGAAAGAAATTTATCAGGTAAGCATAAATTTTGTTTTCTCTTGTAAGGTGTATCCAGTCCACAGGTTCATCCATTACTTGTGGGATACCAATACCAAAGCTTTAGGACACGGATGAAGGGAGGGACAAGGCAGGCACTTAAACGGAAGGCACCACTACCTGTAAGACCTTTCTCCCAAAAATAGCCTCCGAGGAAGCAAAAGTATCAAATTTGTAGAATTTAGAAAAAGTATGAACCGAAGACCAATTCGCCGCCTTACAAATCTGTTCAACAGAGGCCTCATGTTTAAAAGCCCATGTGGAAGCTACCGCTCTAGTAGAATGAGCTGTAATTCTTTCAGGAGGCTGCTGGCCAGCAGTCTCATAAGCTAAACGGATTATGCTTCTCAGCCAAAAAGAAAGAGAAGTTGCCGAAGCCTTTTGGCCTATCCTCTTTCCAGAGTAGACAACAAACAATGCAGATGTTTGATGAAAATCCTTCGTAGCTTGCAAATAAAACTTTAAAGCACGAACCACGTCAAGATTGTGTAACAGACGTTCCTTCTTTGAAGAAGGATTAGGACACAGTGACGGAACAACAATTTCCTGATTTATATTCCTATTAAATACTACCTTAGGAAGAAACCCAGGTTTGGTACGCAAAACTACCTTATCTGCATGGAAGATCAGATAAGGGGAATCACACTGTAAGGCAAATAACTCTGAAACTCTACGAGCCGAAGAGATAGCTGCTAAAAACAGAACTTTCCAAGATAAAAGCTTGATATCTATGGAATGCAAGGGTTCAAACTGAACCCCTTGAAGAACTTTAAGAACTAAATTTAAACTCCATGGCGGAGCAACAGGTTTAAACACAGGCCTGATTCTAACCAAAGCCTGACAAAACGCCTGAACGTCTGGAACATCAGCCAGACACTTGTGCAAAAGAATAGACAGAGCAGAAATCTGTCCCTTTAAGGAACTAGCCCATAATCCCTTTTCCAATCCTTCTTGGAGAAAAGATAGTATCCTAGGAATCCTGACCTTACTCCACGAGTAACCCTTGGATTCACACCAATGAAGATATTTACACCATATCTTATGATAGATTTTCCTGGTGACAGGCTTTCGAGCCTGAATCAAGGTATCAATGACTGACTCGGAGAAACCACGTTTTGATAAAATAAAGCGTTCAACCTCCAAGCAGTCAGTCGCAGAGAAACTAGATTTGGATGTTTGAATGGACCTTGGAGTAGAAGGTCCTGCCTCAGCGGCAGAGTCCATGGTGGAAAGGATGACATGTCCACCAGATCTGCATACCAAGTCCTGCGTGGCCACGCAGGTGTTATCAAAATCACCGAAGCTCTCTCCTGCTTGATCTTGGCAATCAGACGAGGGAGGAGAGGAAATGGTGGAAACACATAAGCCAGGCTGAAGGACCAGGGCACTGCTAGAGCATCTATCAGCGTTGCCTGGGGATCCCTTTACCTGGACCCGTAACGAGGAAGCTTGGCGTTCTGACGAGACGCCATCAGATCCAGTTCTGGTTTGCCCCAAAGTTGAATCAGCTGGGCAAATACCTCTGGATGGAGCTCCCACTTCCCCGGATGAAAAGTCTGCCGACTTAGAAAGTCCGCCTCCCAGTTCTCTACTCCTGGGATATGGATAGCTGAGAGATGGCAAGAGTGAACCTTTGCCCATAGAATTATCTTGGAAACCTCCATCATTGCCAGGGGACTCCTCTAGTTGAGGCCAAGCCTGAAGAGCATTGAATATCGCTCTTAGCTCCAGAATGTTTATCGGAAGGAGGGCCTCCTCCTAAATCCACGAACCCTGAGCCTTCAAGGAATTCCAGACTGCGCCCCAGCCCAGAAGGCTGGCATCTGTCGTCACTATAGTCCACACTGGCCTGCGGAAACTCATTCCCCTGGACAGATGGACCCAAGATAACCACCAGAGAAGAGAATCCCTGGTCTCTTGATCCAGATTTAACAGAGGAGACAAATCTGTGTAGTCCCCATCCCACTGATTGAGCATGCAAAGTTGCAGTGGTCTGAGATGTAGGCAGGCAAATGGAACTATGTCCATTGCCGCTACCATTAGGCCGATCATTTCCATACACTGAGCTACTGATGGCCGAGAAGTGGAATGAAGAGCACGGCAAGAAGTTAAAAATTTTCATTTCTACCGAATCTATCAGAGTTCCTAGGAAGGAAACTCTTGTGAGAGGAGAGAGTGAACTCTTTTCTCTGTTCACCTTCCACCCGTGAGACCTCAGAAAGGCCAAAACAATGTCCGTATGGGACTTGGCGATTTGAAAAGTCACGCCTGTATCAGGATGTCATCTAGGTAAGGAGCCACCGCTATGCCCCGCGGCCTTAGAACCGCCAGTAGAGATCCTAGAACCTTCGTAAAGATTCTTGGCACCGTGGCTAATCCGAATGGAAGAGCCACAAACTGGTAATGCCTGTCTAGGAAGGCGAACCTGAGGAACTGATGATGATCTCTGTGAATCGGAATGTGGAGATAAGCATCCTTTAAGTCCACGGTAGTCATATATTGACCCTCCTGGATCATAGGGAGGATGGTTCGGATTGTCTCCATCTTGAAAGATGGGACCCTGAGAAATTTGTTTAGGATCTTGAGATCCAAGATTGGTCTGAACGTTCCCTCTTTTATGGGAACTATAAACAGGTTTGAATAGAAACCCTGCTCCTGTTCCTTCCTTGGAACTGGGTGGATCACTCCCATAACCAGTAGGTCTTGAACGCAACGTAAGAATGTCTCTCTCTTTATCTGGTTTGCAGATAGTTGTGAGAGGTGAAATCTCCCCTTTGGAGATGAACCTTTGAATTCCAGAAGATATCCCTGGGAAACAATCTCTAGTGCCCAGGGATCCTGGACGTCTCTTGCCCAAGCCTGAGCGAAGAGAGAAAGTCTGCCCCCTATGAGATCCGGTCCCGGATCGGGGGCTACTCCTTCATGCTGTCTTAGAGGCAGCAGCAGGTTTTTTGGCCTGCTTCCCCTTGTTCCAAACCTGGTTAGGTCTCCAGACTGATTTGGACTGGGCGAAATTTCCCTCTTGTTTTGTATTAGAGGAAGCTGAAGCTGTGCCACTCTTGAAGTTTCGAAAGGAACGAAAATTATTCTGTTTGGTCCTTAACTTATTGGACCTATTCTGAGGAAGGGCGTGACCTTTTCCTCCAGTAATATCAGAAATGATCTCCTTCAGACCAGGCCCGAATAGGGTCTGTCCCTTGAATGGGATGTTAAGAAGCTTAGACTTTGAAGTAACGTCTGCTGACCAGGACTTAAGCCATAGTGCCCTACGCGCCAGAATGGCAAAACCTGAATTCTTAGCCATTAGCTTGGTTAAATTAAAAACGGTGTCAGCGGCATCTATGGGAAACATCTTTTTAAAAGCAGGAGGGGGAGAGAACGGCACACCTGGTCTATCCCATTCCTTAGTAATAATTTCCGAAAACCGCTTAGGGACTGGAAAAACATCAGTGTAAACAGGCACTGCAAAGTATTTGTCCATCTTACACAATTTCTCTGGAACTGCAATGGGTTCACAGTCGTCCAGAGTCGCTAAAACCTCCCTAAGCAATAAGCGGAGGTGTTCGAGCTTAAATTTAAACGCTGTCATTTCAGAATCAGACTGAAGCAACGCCTTCCCTGAATCTGAAATGTCACCCACAGATAGAAGCTCTCCTGCCTCGGTTTCTGAGTATTGTGAGGGTATATCGGACACAGGTATTAAAGCGTCAGAAAGCTCTGTATTAGTTCTAGCCCCAGAGCTGTCTCGCTTTCCTGTAACCCTGGCAGTTTGGACAATACCTCTGAGAGGGTAGCATTCATAACTGCCGCCATGTCCTGTAAGGTAAAAGAATTAGACGCGCTAGATGTTCTTGGCGTCACTTGAGCGGGAGTTATAGGTTCTGACACATGGGGAAAGCTAGATGGCATAATCTCCCTTTTTTTAGTCAGAGAATCCTCTGGAGATAAATCTTTAAACGCCATAATATGGTCTTTATAGTTAATAGAAATTTCAGTACATTTGGTACACATTCTAAGAGGGGGTTCCACAATGGCTTCCAAACATATTGAACAAGGAGTTTCCTCTATGTCAGACATGTTTAACAGACTAGTAATGAGACAAGCAAGCTTGGAAAACACTTTAATAAAGGTGAAACAGCAATTAAACAAAAACGTTACTGTGCCTTTAAGAGAAAAAACTAGCACTGAAATTGCAAAACAGTGTAAAAATATAGTAAAGTCTTTGAAATTTTTACAGTGAGTGTAAGGGACTAAAGCAACAGTGCACCCACTTGCAAATGGATGATTAACCCCTTAGCCCCCAAACCGGATTTAAAAAACGTCAACCACCGGTAAAAGACAGTTGAGCACCTTGCCACAGCTCTACTGAGGCTCCTACCTGCCCTCAAATACGATTTAGGGAAGAAATAAACCCTTTATAATGGTCCTCAGATGCCAGAGGACTCCTCTAGGGAAGCTGGATGTCTCAGTCTGAAGGAAACTGCGCATCTAGAGCGTGAAAATAGGCCCCTCCCACCATGTACTGGATGTCAGAGGGGCCTTAAGAAAATACTCCTAGGAGTATCTGATTAGCCATGTGGAAAACTAGGCCCCAAATAAAGACTTATCTCCCTCAGAGAAAAAATGTCCTATTTATGAAACATGTAAACGTTTTGTCACTAAGTAATATGAGTATTAACATGAGTATTACTCTGTTTTGTAAGCATGATCCCAGTCGTTGTTAAATCACTGCATCTAGCTTACCTCAAATACACAAGGCTCTGTCAGCATTTTCTAGAACTTATTCATCTCTCTAGAAATAAAAATACTGAATATACCTCAAAGCAGGTAATCTGCAGACGGTTCCCCCAACTGAAGTTTTCCCATACTCTTCAGTTATGTGTGAGAACAGCAATGGACCTTAGTTACAAACCGCTAAGATCATCAACCTCCAGGCAGAATTCTTCTTCTAATTTCTGCCTGAGAGTAAAACAGTACAACGCCGGTACCGTTTAAAAATAACAAACTCTTGATTGAAGTTAACACTACACTAAGTCACCACATATCTCTTGATACTTCCTATCTTGTCGAGAGTTGCAAGAGAATGACTGGAGGTGGGGGTTAGGGGAGGAGCTATATAGACAGCTCTGCTGTGGGTGTCCTCTTGCAACTTCCTGTTGGGAAGGAGAATATCCCACAAGTAATGGATGAACCCGTGGACTGGATACACCTTACAAGAGAAAAGGGAAATGTTTTGGATTAGAAAATTGGACTCCTTACAACCAAAATGGCTTAATAAGGATTTTGATTGGTCTCTGTTCTTTTAAATATACCTATAACAGATTGGTGCATGATTCTGATTTTTCTTGTTTGTATAGGTTTGCTTGATTTTAAATTTCTTAATAATATTTTAATTATGAATATATGTAACAATATACATGGAGGAATCTCTACAAATACATGTAATACTAATTTTTGTATGCCAACTTGATATTGTAATCTTATACTTATTCACATGTATACAGAAAACAATCCACAAGATGGCAGTGTTGTTCCAGCTGACAATTGCTTGATGGGTATAAAAGGCACACCTGTGCAACTATTCATTGACAAGACTAAGAACCAATTGCTTGTTTGAAACGTTTGTATTATAGACCCTGTGTGAATAAAGGTTTTTTATTTTTATCATTTGGAGGCTGGAAATCTTCTTGGAATAGTAACTTTGTCATTGGGGTCTAGCTAACCCTATTTCCGTGCCCCAGAACTTTAAATGAGGTGCTGTCTTCCCCTGTGAATTATTTAATAAATATAATGTAGGTGGCGGCGATGTTAGGGACAGCATATTAGGGGTTAATAATATTTAACTAGTGTTTGTGATGCGGGAGTGCAGCGGTTCAGGGGTTAATATGTTTATTCTAGAGGCGGCGATGTCCGGAGCGGCAGATTAGGGGTTAATAATTTTATTTTAGTGTTTGCGATGCGGGAGGGCCTCGGTTTAGGGGTTAATAGGTAGTTTATGGGTGTTAGTGTACTTTTTAGCACTTTAGTTATGAGTTGTATGCTACAGCTTTGTAGCGTAAAAGTCATAACTACTGACTTTAAAATGCGTTAGGAATCTTGGCGTTAGAGGGTGTACCGCTCACTTTTTGGCCTCCCAGGACAAACTCGTAATACCGGCGCTATGCAAGTCCCATTGAAAAAAGCCTTTACGAAATTTACGTAAGTTAATTTGCGGTAAGGCCAATATCTTAATATCAGCGGGCGTAAAAAAGCAGCGTTAGGACCTGATAACGCTGCTTTTTTACCTTAACGCAAAACTCGTAATCTAGCCAATAGTTTGTAATTTTTATAGTAGTGTTAGGATTTTTTTAATGTGTATTTTAGTTTTCTTTAATTGGTAGTTAAACTAAAATTAAACTAATAGTTATATTAGTTTAATTGTTAGTTTAAACTTAGTTTTTTTAATTTGACAGGTAAGTTTTAATTTAAGATAGGGAAATTGTAATTTTTAAATAAAGTTAGGGGGGTGTTTAGGGGTTACTAGTTTAAATTAGTTTATTGTGATGTGGGGGGCTTGCTGTTTAGGGGTTAATTAGTTTATTATAGTGGCGGCGGTGTCTGGGAGTGGCGGAATAGGTGTTAAAATATTTAGTATAGTGGGGGCGATGTGGGTGGATGGCAGATTAGGGGTTAATAATATTTAAATAGTGTTTGCGATGCGGGAGGGCGTCGGTTTAGGGGTTATTAACTTTATTATAGTGGTGACGTTGTTGGAGAGTGGCAGAAGAGGGTTTAATAAATTTTATTAGTGGCGGCAATGTCGGGAGCAGCAGAGTAGGGGTTAATAACTTTAAAAAGGAAATTTATGCTTACCTGATAAATTGATTTATTCTACGATACGACGAGTCCACGGATTCATCCTTACTTGTGGGATATTATCCTCCTGCTAACAGGAAGTGGCAAAGAGCACTACAGCAGAGCTGTATATATAGCTCCTCCCTTCTCTCCACCCCCAGTCATTCGACCGAAGGTATAGGAAGAGAAAAGAAAAGCTAAAAGGTGCAGAGGTGACTGAAGTTTTGAAAAACAAAAATATAATCTGTCTAAAATGACAGGGAGGGCCGTGAACTCGTCGTATCGTAGAAGAAATCAATTTATCGGGTAAGCATAAATTTCCTTTTCTTCTACTAGATACAACGAGTCCACGGATTCATCCTTACTTGTGGGATACAATACCAAAGCAACAGGACACGGATGAATGGGAGGGACAAGACAGATACCTAAACGGAAGGCACCACTGCTTGAAGAACTTTTCTGCTACACTACAGAAAGAGTTTTAAAGTTAAAAATAAAATAAAAACTTTGTTTTTTGGGGCCAAACTGGGTACTGGCAGACAGCTGCCAGTACACAAGATGGCGGTAATTAGGTAGGGGAGAGGGTTAGAGAGCTGGAGGGGGGGGTCAGGGAGGTTGGGGCTAAGGCAGGGGCCCATCACAGCTAAAATATTTTATTATTTTTATTTAAAAAAATAAAAACTCTTTTATTTAGTACTGGTAGACTTTCTGCCAGTACTTAAGATGGCGGGAACAATTGTGGGGTGGGGGAGGGAAGAGAGCTGTTTGGGAGGGATCAGGGGGTGGGATGTGTCAGGTGGGAGGCTGATCTCTAAAATTAACCCTGCAAGCTCCCTACAAGCTACCTAATTTAACCCCTTCACTGCTGGGCATAACTCACGTGTGGTGCCCAGCAGCATTTAGCGGCCTTCTAATTACCAAAAAGCAACGCCAAAGCCATATAAGTCTGTTATTTCTGAACAAAGGGGATCCCAGAGAAGCTTTTACAACAATTTCTGCCATAATAGCACAAGCTGTTTGTAAATAATTTCAGTGAGAAACCTAAAATTGTGAAAAATGTAAAAAAAATTTTTTTATTTGCTCACATTTGGCGGTGAAATGGTGGCATAAAATATACCAAAATGGGCCTAGATCAATACTTGGGGTTGTCTACTACACTACACTAAAGCTAAAATTAACCCTACAAGCTCCCTAATTAACCCCTTCACTCCTGGGCATAAAACACGTGTGGTGCGCAGCGGCATTTAGCGGCCTTTTAATTACCAAAAAGCAACCCCAAAGCCATATAAGTCTGTTATTTCTGAAAAAAGGGGATCCCAGAGAAGCATTTACAACCATTTGTGCCATAATTGCAGAAGCTGTTTGTAAATAATTTCAGTGGGAAACCTAAAGTTTGTGACAAAATGTGTGAAAAAGTGAACTTTTTTTTTTATCGCATTTGACAGTGAAATGGTGGCATGAAATATACCAAAATGGGCCTAGTTCAATACTTTGGGTTGTCTTCTAAAAAAAAATATATACATGTCAAGGGATATTCAGGTATTCCTGACAGATATCAGGGTTCCAATGTAACTAGTGCTAATTTTGAAAAAAAAAGTGGTTTGGAAATAGCAAAGTGCTACTTGTATTTATTGCCCTATAAATTGCAAAAAAAGCAAAGAATGTGTAAACATTGGGTATTTCTAAATTCAGGACAAAATGTAGAAACTATTTAGCATGGGTGTTTTTTGGTGATTGTAGATGTGTAACAGATTTTGGGGGTCAAAGTTAAAAAAAGTGTTTTTTTTTCCATTTTTTCCTCATATTTTTTTGTAAATTATAAGATATGATGAAAATAATGTTATCTTTAGAAAGTCCATTTAATGGCGAGAAAAACGGTATATAATATGTGTGGGTACAGTAAATGAGTAAGAGGAAAATTACAGCTAAACACAAACACTGCAGAAATGTAAAAATAACCATTGTCATTAAGGGTAAGAAAATTGAAAAATGGTCCGGTCATTAAGGGGTTAATATCTATGGAATGCATGAGTTCAAACGGCACCCCTTGAAGAACATTAAGAACTAAATTCAAACTCCATGGCGGAGCAATAGGTTTAAACACAGGCTTGATTCTGATTAAAGCCTGACAAAAAGACCGAACGTCTGGGACATCCGCCAGACGCTTATGTAGTAGAATTGACAAGGCAGAAATTTGTCCCTTTAAGGAACTAGCTGATAATCCCTTCTCCAATCCTTCTTGGAGAAAAGACAAAATCCTAGGAATCCTAACCCTACTCCATGAGTAGCCCTTGGATTCACACCAATAAAGATATTTACGCCATATCTTATGGTAAATTTTCCTAGTGACAGGCTTGCGAGCCTGTATCAAAGTATCAATGACCGACTCAGAGAATCCCCGCTTAGATAAGATCAAGCGTTCAATCTCCAGGCAGTCAGCTGCAGAGAATTTAGATTTGGATGTTGGAACGGACCTGGAATGAGAAGGTCCTGTCTCAACGGAAGTTTCCACGGTGGCAGAGAGGACATGTCCACTAGATCCGCATACCAAGTCCGGTGTGACCATGCAGGCGCTATTAGGATTACCGAGGCTCTCTCCTGTTTGATTCTTGCAATCACACGAGGCAGGGGAGGAAATGGTGGAAACACATAAGCCAGGTTGAACGACCAAGGTACTGCTAGAGCATCTATCAGTACATCTTAGGGATCCCTTGACCTGGACCCGTAACAAGGAAGTTTGGCTTTCTGACGAGATGCCATCAGATCCAATTCTGGTGTGCCCCATTGATGAATCAAGGACGCAAACACCTCCGGATGGAGCTCCCACTCCCCCGGATGAAAAGTCTTAGACTTAGAAAATCCGCTTCCCAGTTCTCTACTCCTGGGACATAGATTGCTGATAGATGGCAAGAGTGAGCCTCCGCCCATCGGATTATCTTTGAAACCTTTATCATAGCTAGAGAACTCTTTGTTCCCCCTTGATTATTGATATATGCTACAGTTGTGATATTGTCCGACTGGAATCTTATGAATTTGGCCAAAGTCAACTGAGGCCACGCCTGCAGCGCGTTGAATATTGCTCTCAGTTCCAGAATATTGATTGGTAGTAGAGACTCCTCCTGAGTCCAAACACCCTGAGCCTTCAGGGAATTCCAGACTGCACCCCAGCCCAAGAGGCTGGCGTCCGTCGTCACTATGACCCATGCTGGCCTGCGGAAGCACATTCCCTGGGACAGATGATCCTGTGACAACCACCAAAGAAGAGAGTCTCTGGTCTCTTGATCCAGATTTATCTGAGGAGATAAATTCGCATAATCCCCATTCCACTGTCTGAGCATGAACAGCTGCAGTGGTCTGAGATGAAAGCGTGCAAACGGAACGATGTCCATTAGAGCTACCATTAATCCAATGACTTCCATACACTCTGCAAGTATTTAGAATCTTTGACTTTCTGACCTCCGTCAGAAATATTTTCATGTCTACCGAGTCCATCAGAGTTCGCAAGAATGGAACTCTTGTTAGTGGAACAAGTAAACTCTTTTCTATATTTACTTTCCAACCGTGAGTTCTTAGAAATGCCAACACAATGTCCGTGTGAGATTTGGTCAGATGACAAGTTGACGCCTGAATCAAAATATCATCCAGATAGGGCGCCACTGCTATGCCCCGCTGTCATGATCCGGTGTACATGCGCTCAGGACACAGACCCTCGGGGCAGTGGTAGGGATTTGAAGACACCGACCCCTGACCCGGGGAAGAGTATCCTGGACGTGGATAGATGATATTCTGTGATTCATAGTTGCTAGAAGTTATTGTAGAATAAATGGAGAGTGCAACATTTGTATACAATATATTCTGACTTCACTGTGACTTATAGTTAGTTAATAGAAGTAACTGCAGGATTCCATGAGAGAAAAAAAATATAGCAATGTGGAATGTTCAGGCTTCAGAGTAATCTAGTAAAAGATTGACACTTAGATGCAAACTAAGGTTTGTTGCAGGTTCACAGTACATAATATTATATAAAGCTGTATTTCAGAGTTTAAGCACAGCTGCACAGGTACTTAGACAAGCTGCAAGTTTAGGCATTAATTACTGTTTGTGCATTTAGATGCAAACTTGGTTTGTTGCAGGTTCACAGTATATAATATTATAAAGAGCTGTATGTCAGTAATTAGCAGAGCAGCACAGGTGAAAGTTAAGTTTAAGGCATCAATTACTGTTTGAACATATATTGGAGAATCACATGAAAGCTTTTAATTGAACACATAGATGCAGAGTTCAGAATATGTTAACATATTTGCAGCAGGATATTTCAGCAATGACAACTTGTAGCAGAGAAGTAGTTATAAAGTTCTGAGTAAGATGCTGTTGTAATTAGAGAGTGATGATAACCAAAAGTATGCTTGATTTATAATAAAGTTCTGAGTTTGTTAAGTAGCAGTGTCCAGGAAACAGAAAATGGAATTATTTGGATACTTGCGATTTGATGATTTTAGGCATTGGAATAGAAAATGCTGTAGGTTGAAATAGTTGGTAAATTCATACAGGAAACAGTCACAGACCTCTGTTGTTCAGGATCACAACTTCAATGTTAATGCAAAGCACATTAGACCTGAGAAGGCTTAAAAAGAGGCTGAGGTAATCAGGTGCATGAATGATTAATCAGGCAGGCAAGCAAGCTGAATGTGAATACTGCCCAAATGCAGCAGTCAGAGAAGGAAGTCTTAAAGGGATAGTGACATTAGGCTGAGATATGTTACAGATCGCCCTCCTCAAAGGCGACCTCCGGGCGCCCAACACAATCCAAAAGGAGAGAGAACAAAAATGATATGGAGAACCGGTAGTAGGTGTATGGAGGTAGTGAGTCCAATCGGAAATCAAGAAAGGAGGGTTGGAGATCTCTTGAAAAAGTTGAATGACGAAGTAAAGGCCATGTAATTCAGGTATCAAAAGATCTTGAAAATGATGAGAGCAAATCTTGAAGTCAACTTTTTTGTAGTCATAGTGAGAATGCATGAACGCCACATACAATGAGGTTCCTACCACAGAATCATCCTGAGGGTAGATAGGCGTATGTTTTTCATGATAGATGAGCATGTACATAGCCAATGAAATGGCAGCCAGTCCTAGAGATATGAATAGGCTTTCCTCAGCTTCAGAAATAGAGATGCAGCATTCTGGATTGATAACCAGATTAACCACCTTTGGGTCAGAGATTTGAGTATCCTCAGAATTAACCTCTTGGCTGAGGATTAGATATACTCCAAAAGAAAAAGCTATAGCCACTTCTAACGCAATAGCAGGGCTTTCTTCAAAGTAGGAGATAGGAGTGTAGAGTGCAAGATTTCTCCAGTTCTTGCCATCTTCTAATTCAATATGAAATGTCTCCTTACTGGATTAAGAATCAAAAGTGTCCTCACTAAGAACAGGTATATGAATGCCCACACCAGGGCCAGGTTCAGGAATACCCACATCTGAGCAAGGTTCAGGAATATCCTCAATAGGATCAAGTGTAGGAATGCCCATGCCAGGGCAAGGTTCAGAAGTACCCACATCTGGGCAAGGTTCAGGAATATCCTCAGTAGGATCGGGTGAAGGAATGCCCATGCCAGGGCAAGGTTCGGAAGTACCCACATCTGGGCAAGGTTCAGGAATATCCTCAGTAGGATCGGGTGAAGGAATTCCTATGCCAGGGCAAGGTTCAACTATAGAGAAAGGAAAAGAACCCACTTTAGAGCCAGGAACCATACTCTCTTCTGAGCAGAGGGCAAGGCTTTCTTCAGGGTTCATAAATGAAGAATTAACAAGACCCACTTTACAGCCAAGAACCATACTCGCTTCTGAGTAGAGGGCATGGCTATCTTCAGGATCAAGTATTATTACACCCATTTCTGGGTTAAACAAAGGAATACCCATACCAGGGTCAAAAACAGGAGAGTCCACCTTGATGTCAGGTTTAGTTGTATAATCATGGAAAACAGGAACAGGAATGGGAACAGGGGAATCTTCTTGAAGAACTTTTGTACAAGTTTCAGGTTCAAGAATGTCCACTTGCGAACTTGGTTCAAAGTTGTCCTCACAGGATTGAGTATCAGGAATTCCTGTACAGGAAACTGATGTAGTAGAAAATGTAGGTTGGTGCAAAGTATCTCCCAAGGGAAACAATTTCTTAGATGCAGTAACAGAAGAATTTTGAGAAGGTGAAGTGTACTGAAATATGCCACACTCAGGTAGATGCGGAGGAATTGTGACACAAGATTCTGACTGAGAAGTTGTCTGGGGTTCAGCAGGCATACTTATTTGAGTTTGAATATCAGAGCTAAATTCTCCAGGGACTATCTCTGGTAAACTGTTAGATTGTATATCTGGAACAAAATTATCTTTTGTTTCTAGCACAGGATTTATAGACATTGAGGCAGCATGAGTGGGATGCAAGAAATCAATAGTTGGAAACAGTTTTTGTAGTTGTTGTAGAGTCTGAGAAGAGATACCATTAGATGCTTTAAGAACAGACAGATGGTGACTATAGACAACATCGAGCTTGGTGTTGACAGTGTCATGAGGCAAGAGAGGGTCTGGTACAACAGAAACTGAAACAGGAGATTCAGGCTGAGTTTCCTCTTTGCACTTTTGATTTTCTGTAGGCAGAAAGACTTTCTTCTTATTCTTCTTTTTCTTAGAGAGCTTAGATAACTGACATTTCTTCCCAGTATGAGGCTTCTTAGGTTGCTGCCATTGTGGCTTGTAGTACCTTATATCAGGTTGAGAACAGAAATCCTCTTCATCACTGGATGCATAATTCTGATGTAATAAATCTGCATAGTAGTTGAGGGGACCTTTTCTCCAAACAGCAGTCTGTAAACCAGATGTCTTTTCTTCCGGCTCTGAATCTGTCCAATCTAACGATTCCATGGGAATATCAGAAATAGGAAGATCAGTATTTCCATGAGAGGTTTCATGATGGGAGCTGTCTGTATCATCCATATTGTAAATATAACAACCAAGGATGTCATTATAGCAAATAGGTTGAGGTTTTGTCTGAGTTTGTGGCGAATTAAAGTTGCGCTCATACCAGTCTAATGCCAATTCAGCTGGATCTGTGAAGTCATCCTCCTTGTTGACATATTCAGACTCAGAATCAGTATCATCAGGATAGGAATCACAAACAGGAGGAGTAGATGGTATTCTGGAACAGTAGTCCTGTCTCTTTAAATCTTTAAAGGTCTGAATTTTTTCTGCTGAATCTATGAATGCATCCTCTTCAGTTACATAGTCAGACTCAGAATCAGTTTCACCAAAATGGAAATCACGAACATGAGGAACAGATGAAATTCTAGAAAAGTGGTTCTGTCTCTTTAAATCTTTAAAGATCTGAATTTTTTCTGCTGAAGCTATGGTTAAATCCTCTTCATTTTCATAGTCAGATTCAGGATTAGTTTCACCAAAATGGTAACCACGAACATGAGTAGAGGACAGTCTAGAATAGGAGTACTGTGTCTTTAAATTTTTAAAAGTATGAAAATCTTCTGTTTTTCCTTTAGGGATTGCTTGGGTCTGAGATATGTTGTAATTTTTTATTTTCCTTTGAGGGTCGGTGCATCCACTACCACTGCGGATCCCTTTTTTAGGCATTAACATTCTGTCATGATCCGGTGTACATGCGCTCAGGACACAGACCCTCGGGGCAGTGGTAGGGATTTGAAGACACCGACCCCTGACCCGGGGAAGAGTATCCTGGACGTGGATAGATGATATTCTGTGATTCATAGTTGCTAGAAGTTATTGTAGAATAAATGGAGAGTGCAACATTTGTATACAATATATTCTGACTTCACTGTGACTTATAGTTAGTTAATAGAAGTAACTGCAGGATTCCATGAGAGAAAAAAAATATAGCAATGTGGAATGTTCAGGCTTCAGAGTAATCTAGTAAAAGATTGACACTTAGATGCAAACTAAGGTTTGTTGCAGGTTCACAGTACATAATATTATATAAAGCTGTATTTCAGAGTTTAAGCACAGCTGCACAGGTACTTAGACAAGCTGCAAGTTTAGGCATTAATTACTGTTTGTGTATTTAGATGCAAACTTGGTTTGTTGCAGGTTCACAGTATATAATATTATAAAGAGCTGTATGTCAGTAATTAGCAGAGCATCACAGGTGAAAGTTAAGTTTAAGGCATCAATTACTGTTTGAACATATATTGGAGAATCACATGAAAGCTTTTAATTGAACACATAGATGCAGAGTTCAGAATATGTTAACATATTTGCAGCAGGATATTTCAGCAATGACAACTTGTAGCAGAGAAATAGTTATAAAGTTCTGAGTAAGATGCTGTTGTAATTAGAGAGTGATGATAACCAAAAGTATGCTTGATTTATAATAAAGTTCTGAGTTTGTTAAGTAGCAGTGTCCAGGAAACAGAAAATGGAATTATTTGGATACTTGCGATTTGATGATTTTAGGCATTGGAATAGAAAATGCTGTAGGTTGAAATAGTTGGTAAATTCATACAGGAAACAGTCACAGACCTCTGTTGTTCAGGATCACAACTTCAATGTTAATGCAAAGCACATTAGACCTGAGAAGGCTTAAAAAGAGGCTGAGGTAATCAGGTGCATGAATGATTAATCAGGCAGGCAAGCAAGCAGAATGTGAATACTGCCCAAATGCAGCAGTCAGAGAAGGAAGTCTTAAAGGGATAGTGACATTAGGCTGAGATATGTTACACCCGCGGCCTGAGAACCGCCAGAAGGGACCCTAGCACCTTTGTGAAGATTATGGGAGCTGTGGCCAACCCGAAAGGAAGGGCCACAAACTGATAGTGTTCATCCAGAAAGGCAAACCTTAGAAACTGATGATGATCCTTGTGGATAGGAATGTGAAGATACGTATCCTTCAGGTTCACGGTGGTCATATATTGACCCGCCTAGATCATTGGTAAAATTGTTCGTATAGTCTCCATCTTGAACAATGGGACTCTGAGAAATTTGTTTAGGCATTTGAGATCTAAAATCGGTCTGAAGGTTCCCTCTTTTTTGGGAACCACAAACAGATTTGAGTAAAACCCCTGTCCCTGTTCTAGTTTTGGAACTGGACAAATTACTCCCATGGTATAGAGGTCTATTACACAGCATAAGAACGCCTCTCTTTTTGTCTGGTCTACAGACAAACGTGAAAGATGAAATCTCCCTCTTGGGAGAAAATCCTTGAATTCCAGCTGATACCCCTGGGTCACAATTTCTAATGCCCAGGGATCCTGAACATCCCTTGCTCAAGCCTGAGCGAAGAGAGAAAGTCTGCCCCTACTAAATCCGGTCCTGGATCGGGGGCTGCCCCTTCATGCTGTCTTGGTAGCAGCAGCAGGCTTCTTAACTTGTTTACCTTTATTCCAGGCCTGGTTAGGTCTCCAGACTGACTTGGATTGAGCAAAATTCCCCTCCTGCTTTGTGGCGGAAGAGGAAGTAGAGGGTCCTCCTTTAAAGTTTTGTATGGAACGAAAATTATTTTGTTTAGCCCTCATCTTCACAGTCTTATCCTGAGGCAGGGCATGACCTTTACCTCTAGTAATGTCAGAAATGATTTCCTTCAATTCAGGCCCGAATAGGGTCTTACCTTTAAAAGGAATAGCTAAAAGCTTAGATTTTGATGACACATCAGCAGACCAAGAATTAAGCCATAACGCTCTACACGCTAAAATGGCAAAACCTGCATTTTTCACCGCTAATTTAGCAATTTGAAAAGCGGTATCAGTAATAAAAGAATCAGCCAGCTTGAGAGCCTTAATTCTATCCAAAATATCATCTTATGGGGTCTCAACCTTAAGAGACTCCTCTAGAGCCTCGAACCAAAAAGCTGCTGCAGTAGTAACTGGAACAATGCACGCTATAGGTTATAGAAGAAAACCCTGATGAATAAACAATTTCTTTAGAAGACCCTCTAATTTTTTATCCATAGGATCTTTGAAAGCACAACTTTCCTCAATAGGTATAATTATACGCTTAGCTAGGGTAGAAATAGCTCCCTCCACCTTAGGGACCGTTTACCAAGAATCCCGAATGGTGTCAGATATGGGAAACATTTTCTTAAAATTAGGAGGGGGAGAGAACGGAATGCCTGGTCTATCCCATTCCTTTGTAACAATGTCCGAAATTCTTTTAGGGACTGGAAAAACATCAGTGTAAGTAGGTACCTCTAGATATTTATCTATCTTACACAATTTCTCTGGTAGTATTACAATAGGGTCACAATCATCCAGAGTCGCTAAAACCTCCTGGAGTAACAGGCGGAGGTGTTCAAGCTTAAATTTAAAGGACATCACGTCCAAATCTGTCTGAGGTAACACATTTCCTGAATCTGAAAGCTCTCCCTCAAACAGCAATTCCCGACCCCCAAATCAGAACAGTGTGAGGGTACATCGGAAATATCCAATAAGGCATCAGAGGGCTCAGCATTTACCTTAATACCGGACCTACTGCGCTTACCCTGTAAACCTGGCAGTTTAGATAATACCTCTGTAAGGGTAGTAGACATAACTGCAGCCATATCTTGCAGAGTAAAAGAATTAGACGCACTAGAAGTACTTGGCGTCGCTTGAGTGGGCGTTAAAGGTTGTGACACTTGGAGAGAATTGGATGGCATAACCTGATTTTCTTCAGACTGAGGGGCCCATTTATCAAAGGGCTTGCGGACCTGATCCGACACTGCGGATCAGGTCCGCAAGACCTCGCTAAATGCGGAGAGCAATACGCTCTCCACATTTAACATTGCACCAGCAGCTCACAAGAGCTGCTGGTGCAACGCCGCCCCCTGCTGACTCGCGGCCAATCGGCCGCCAGCAGGGAGCTGTCAATCAACCCGATCGTATTCGATCGGGTTGATTTCCGGCGGTTCCTGTCCGCCTGCTCAGAGCAGGCGGACAGGGTTATGAAGCAGCGGTCTTTAGACCGCTGCTTCATAACTTGTGTTTCTGGCGAGTCTGAAGACTCGCCAGAAACACGGCCCTTCAAGTTCCATACAGAGCTTGATAAATGGGCCTGTGAGAATCATCCTTAGACATACTTTTATCACCTAAAATATGTTCTTTGCAATGTAAGGCCCTTTCAGTACAAGAGGGGCACAATGTAAGTGGGGGTTCCACAATGGCTTCTAAACACATAGAGTATTGACTTTCCTCAATGTCAGACATGTTGAACAGGCTAGTAATAACTACAAAAAGTCTTGAAAACACTTTAGTTATTGAAAAAAACACCAAGTTTGAAAAACGGTACTGCGCCTTTAAGAAGTAAAAAAGCGCACAATCTTTCCAAATCTGACTCAAAATGCTATAACGCTCACAATTTTAGCATATATCCTTCTTATATTGTAGCCTAATATTGCACCACAAGTAAGGGACAAATTAACCCCCTATAAGAAAAAACGTTATTCCCAAAACGTTAAGAAAAATAACTAAACAACCCCCTGCACCTCGCCACAGCTCTGCTGTGGCTCCTACCTGCCCTCAGGTGTCTGACAAGTCTCACTATGACTCCGGTAACCTATCTCTCAGTTTGGGCCCAACCGAAGCTGAAGTTTGCTGCCTTCTTGTGAAGATCAACTGCGCATCTGAGGCTCGAAAATTAGTTCCCGCCCATCATATGCGATGTACTCTCAGCCTAAAAAAACGCAAGGAAGCGGTATAGAAACTAGCCATGTGGGTTTAAGTATCCCAAATGTACATTAAAGCCATGTGAAAACCCCCAGCACAATGCCCAGCAACAGTGAATATAAAACCGTTTGCCAATAAAAACGTTATGCTGCCCCAGTGTCTAACCATGCTGCCATCATTTTCTTGCTGCATTTAGCCCATAACAATTCATACACAGGTCTCCAGTAATACCCCTTCTTATCTATAGGATTACTTCTTACCCCCTTCCCTCTTGGGAACTATGTCAGCCTGTTCTGAAATATCACAGTCTCTTCAGAAATAAATGACTGAACATACCTCAATGCTTGTAGCATGAAAAACGTTCTCCACACAGAAGCTTCTGTAATACTCCTCAGCCATTCTGTGGGAACTCATCTGGATCTTAGTGACAACTGCTAAGATCATCAACCTCCAGGCAGAAATATTCTTCCATATGCTGCCTGAGGAAAAATAGTACTCACCGGTACCATTTAAAATAAAAAAGTCTTGATAGAAGAAAATAAAAACTATAATTTTAACACCTCTTTCACTTTACCGCTTCCTATTACTAGTATAGGCAAAGAGAATGACTGGGGGTGGAGAGAAGGGAGGGGCTATATATACAGCTCTGCTGTGGTGCTCTTTGCCACTTCCTGTTAGCAGGAGGATAATATCCCACAAGTAAGGATGAATCCGTGGACTTGTTGTAGCTAGTAGAAGAAATAGTGTTTGCGATGCAGGAGGGCCTCGGTTTAGAGGTTAATAGGTAGTTTATGGGTGTTTAGTGTACTTTGTAACAGTTTAGTTATGAGTTTTATGTAACAGTTTTGTTGCGTAAAACTCATAACCACTGCTCTCAGATGGCGGTACAGATCTTGTCGGTATAGGCTGGAACGCAAGCTTTTTAGCCTTACCGCAAAACTCGTAATGGCTGCACTATGGAAGTCCCATGAAAAAAGTTGATTTTTACGAGTGCAGGACTGACGTTGCGTTACAGGCTAAAAGGTTTGCGGTACAGCTATACCGACAAGACTTGTAATAGCTGTGTTACTGTTTTAACGCTGAAATGACCATTTTTCAGCGTTAAAACACGAATGCACAACTCGTAATCTACCTGATTGTTAGTTTTGATTAATTAATCTAATCTAATTAGATTAGCATCTTATGTCAATTAGTGAAACCTTTCAGTTTACCATCACTTTAAGAAGTAGTTCGCTTTGTGACACACACACAACATTATAAACAGATATGTAATATTTTGGAGTAGTTACGTCTGAGACACACACACATACAACATATCCCCAGTACATTATTCACAGATATATAATATTATGGAGTAGTTCCCTCTGTGACACACACACCATATCCAAAGTACATTACATTCAGATAAATATTATTATGGAGTATCACACACACATCATATCCCCAATATATTATACGCAGCTATATTATGGAGTATTTCCTTTGAGACACACACACCCACACACCATAACCCCAGTGCATTTTAGACAGATATATAATATTATGGAGTATTTCCCTCTGAGACACACACACACACCATATCTCCAGCACATTAAACACAGATGTATAATATCATGGAGTAGTTCCCTCTGAGACACACACATTGTATCTCCAGTTCATTATATACAAATATATAATATTATCGAGTAGTTCCCTCTGACACACACTCCATATCCTCAGTAGATTATACACAGATATATAATATTATGCAGTAGTTCCCTCTGAGACACACACACACACCTTATCCCAGCACATTATACACAGATATATAATATTATGTAGTAGTTCCATTTGAGACACCCACACATAAAATCCCCAGTACATTATACACAGATGTATAATATTAAGAAGTAGGTCCCTCTGAGACACACACACAACATATTCTCAGTACATTATACACAGATGACGATAGCGATATGTTCACCTCTACTTAGAGGCTGGTCCTAAGTATTTGGACGGATTGGCCGATGGTAAAGCACATGGGACGGTCAAAAAGATATCGGATTGGGCTGTGTCAAGATGACGTTAGTATCCTTACGCCCAAAATAAAAGGCTGGTCCGGATTGCCTTATCGGATTGGCTTGATAATAACCAATTAGGAACTAAATACAAGGATTTAAGGAGACCCTGTATTACACAGCGTATAATCATTTCCTCTTCAAAAAGTTCACATAGGGTGAACGAAACGCGTTGGGGAGGAGCTTGACGAGGTTCCTTAGGAAAACTGAAGTGTGGTTTAAAAAGCGCAGGGTAAAAACACCAAACTCCTGATATACCTAAAAAGTCCCTAATATAGGTAAATAGAGTAGACAGAAATTAAATTTAAACAGGAGCGCTGTAGCTAAAGGTGTAAACTAAGGTGAAGCAAAGTGTAGCAAACTGTTAAAAATCAGTAAAAGTGGGACACATAAATATGTGTCAAATTATTATTATATTGTGCTAAAATATATCAATGGGGTGAAATACTTAGTGATAAAGTGATTGGTGCATATTAGGATTAGCCCAATTTTTTTTTTTAAGTATATATAATAAAATAAACAGTGACAAGCTTGTGCTATTTAGCAAAGCTCTGCCTAAAATTTAATGCAGCAAAAATGAATAACAAAAAGAAAAACACAAAGAAATATATTAGTAATAAAAACGGACGTCTCTGTATATAAAAGGGAATTTGCCAGTCCACCAAAAGTGTTGGAATGTTTATCCTTATGGCCAAATGGATTTGAACAGTCCAGGTATACAATATTTTGTGGATAAATGATGCAGGCTTACCCCCAAACAATGCGTCTCTCGATGAAAGGCAAAAAAAGAAGAATTAACGCCGTAGCGGAAGTGACGTCACCTATATGGGCGCTGGCCAGGCTGAGCCCTCTGATTGGTCCTTGTGCGATCGCTTCTCAGGTTTCAACTGTTAGGTTCCACAGCCACAGAATATCCGCTCTTTATGTGCCCAAAGCACGCAGGATACTGTTGAAAGGTGCTGTATGCTAAGTGCAGCTGTTCGAGTAGGTATAGAGTTCAGCTTTTGTACCTTTAATGCAGCTTGTAGTTTCGGTGCATAAGTAAGCACCAGAATAGTACAAACTTCAAGGTTTCAGAGTTTCACAGACGGCAAACAGGCATCAATCTGTGACAGCAACTTGTAGCTGTAAAGTACTCTTTGAAGTTAGATAATGGCAACAAACATCAACGCGTTTCTCCCTCTACAGGGCTTTCTCAAGATGAGGTGTTGCAACAGGTGCACCTTTTTTAAAGGTGTATCTTAATCTCTTATTGGTCACATTTAATTGGTCATAGAAAGGGGGTGTATATCGTTATTTAAAGGTGGTATTGGCAAAATATACATATGTTAAAAGGCAGCAATACATAAGATTAAATACAAAAAATAAAAAGACTACAATTGTCATTTAAAAATTATTATAAAAACACATAAATAAAAGATATATATATTTTCCATATGCTTATCTAAAAACTGTCAGTTACAGGTTATAGTGATAGTGGTGTTGTTTTAACTCAGTGTAGAAAATGTCATAAAGAATAAGGAAATTTCATAATAAAGTGAAGACATTCATAGATGAATAGGAACCTAAAAATGTATGTGGGGGCCTGAATTTATAAGACCTTTTTATAGAAGGACTTTTAATTTCTAAAATGAAATCTAGTGAACTAGTTAGAAAAATTCTATAGTCTGTATCCTTATTATGAAGATACATTAAAAGTGGTATATCTACATTTTAAAATATATAATATAATACATCTACATAAAGGGACACTGGTAAAGTTAAAAGCAAGAAGATGATATTACATCTATGGCATAAAGTTAATCTAATAAAAATGGGGAGATGTCTAACTCTGAATTCAGGCCAGCGGGATATAAAGTATCATATCTATATATGAGTTCTGCCTCTTTGAGTTTTAATTTTTTTTTCTATATTCCCACCCCTCCAGTTTTGTTTAAAATGTGCTATCCCCCAATATTTTAAATCAGAGGTTCTTCCATTATGCACTAATTTAAAATGTTTATAAAGATTAGTATCTTCCACTCCCTTTTCAATACAGAGGAGATGTTCCCTTATCCTGTCTTTTATCATTCTTTTTGTTTCCCCAAAATATATCAAATCACAAGTACACTTTAGAATATAAATGACCCCTTTGGTGGTACATCTAATGCATTCTTTAATACTAAATTCTTCTCCAGATTTATGAACTTTTACTGTGCTTCTTTTGTCACTGTACTTACAAGCCTTACAGGAGTAACAAGGAAAGAAGCCTAGTATTTTCCCTCCCTGTAAATTTTTCTGTATGGGTACCATTGTTTTAGTGTTATATGCACTAGGTGCCAGGATAGATTTGAAGTTTTTGGATTTTCTAAATATCATTTTAGGTTTTGGTGGTAAAGAGTCTCCTATAATAGGATCTGCTTTAAGTATGCCCCAGTTTTTATTTAAAATTTTTCTCATAAGACCATCTAGATATGATACTTTATTTCCCGCTGGCCTGAATTCAGAGTTAGACATCTCCCCATTTTTATTAGATTAACTTTATGCCATAGATGTAATATCATCTTCTTGCTTTTAACTTTACCAGTGTCCCTTTATGTAGATGTATTATATTATATATTTTAAAATGTAGATATACCACTTTTAATGTATCTTCATAATAAGGATACAGACTATAGAATTTTTCTAACTAGTTCACTAGATTTCATTTTAGAAATTAAAAGTCCTTCTATAAATAGGTCTTATAAATTCAGGCCCCCACATAAATTTTTAGGTTCTTATTCATCTATGAATGTCTTCACTTTATTATGAAATTTCCTTATTCTTTATGACATTTTCTACACTGAGTTAAAACAACACCACTATCACTATAACCTGTAACTGACAGTTTTTAGATAAGCATATGGAAAAACAGAATTTATGTTTACCTGATAAATTACTTTCTCCAACGGTGTGTCCGGTCCACGGCGTCATCCTTACTTGTGGGATATTCTCTTCCCCAACAGGAAATGGCAAAGAGCCCAGCAAAGCTGCTCACATGATCCCTCCTAGGCTCCGCCTACCCCAGTCATTCGACCGACGTTAAGGAGGAATATTTGCATAGGAGAAACCATATGGTACCGTGGTGACTGTAGTTAAAGAAAATAAATTATCAGACCTGATTAAAAAAACCAGGGCGGGCCGTGGACCGGACACACCGTTGGAGAAAGTAATTTATCAGGTAAACATAAATTCTGTTTTCTCCAACATAGGTGTGTCCGGTCCACGGCGTCATCCTTACTTGTGGGAACCAATACCAAAGCTTTAGGACACGGATGAAGGGAGGGAGCAAATCAGGTCACCTAAATGGAAGGCACCACGGCTTGCAAAACCTTTCTCCCAAAAATAGCCTCAGAAGAAGCAAAAGTATCAAACTTGTAAAATTTGGTAAAAGTGTGCAGTGAAGACCAAGTCGCTGCCCTACATATCTGATCAACAGAAGCCTCGTTCTTGAAGGCCCATGTGGAGGCCACAGCCCTAGTGGAATGAGCTGTGATTCTTTCGGGAGGCTGCCGTCCGGCAGTCTCGTAAGCCAATCTGATGATGCTTTTAATCCAAAAAGAGAGAGAGGTAGAAGTTGCTTTTTGACCTCTCCTTTTACCGGAATAAACAACAAACAAGGAAGATGTTTGTCTAAAATCCTTTGTAGCATCTAAATAGAATTTTAGAGCGCGAACAACATCCAAATTGTGCAACAAACGTTCCTTCTTTGAAACTGGTTTCGGACACAGAGAAGGTACGATAATCTCCTGGTTAATGTTTTTGTTAGAAACAACTTTTGGAAGAAAACCAGGTTTAGTACGTAAAACCACCTTATCTGCATGGAACACCAGATAAGGAGAACACTGCAGAGCAGATAATTCTGAAACTCTTCTAGCAGAAGAAATTGCAACTAAAAACAAAACTTTCCAAGATAATAACTTAATATCAACGGAATGCAAGGGTTCAAACGGAACCCCCTGAAGAACTGAAAGAACTAAATTGAGACTCCAAGGAGGAGTCAAAGGTTTGTAAACAGGCTTAATTCTAACCAGAGCCTGAACAAAGGCTTGAACATCTGGCACAGCGGCCAGCTTTTTGTGAAGTAACACAGACAAGGCAGAAATCTGTCCCTTCAGGGAACTTGCAGATAATCCTTTTTCCAATCCTTCTTGAAGGAAGGATAGAATCCTAGGAATCTTAACCTTGTCCCAAGGGAATCCTTTAGATTCACACCAACAGATATATTTTTTCCAAATTTTGTGGTAAATCTTTCTAGTTACAGGCTTTCTGGCCTGAACAAGAGTATCGATAACAGAATCTGAGAATCCTCGCTTCGATAAGATCAAGCGTTCAATCTCCAAGCAGTCAGCTGGAGTGAAACCAGATTCGGATGTTCGAACGGACCCTGAACAAGAAGGTCTCGTCTCAAAGGTAGCTTCCAAGGAGGAGCCGATGACATATTCACCAGATCTGCGTACCAAGTCCTGCGTGGCCACGCAGGAGCTATCAAGATCACCGACGCCCTCTCCTGATTGATCCTGGCTACCAGCCTGGGGATGAGAGGAAACGGCGGGAACACATAAGCTAGTTTGAAGGTCCAAGGTGCTACTAGTGCATCCACTAGAGCCGCCTTGGGATCCCTGGATCTGGACCCGTAGCAAGGAACTTTGAAGTTCTGACGAGAGGCCATCAGATCCATGTCTGGAATGCCCCACAGCTGAGTGACTTGGGCAAAGATTTCCGGATGGAGTTCCCACTCCCCCTGATGCAATGTCTGACGACTCAGAAAATCCGCTTCCCAATTTTCCACTCCTGGGATGTGGATAGCAGACAGGTGGCAGGAGTGAGACTCCGCCCATAGAATGATTTTGGTCACTTCTTCCATCGCCAGGGAACTCCTTGTTCCCCCCTGATGGTTGATGTACGCAACAGTTGTCATGTTGTCTGATTGAAACCGTATGAACTTGGCCCTCGCTAGCTGAGGCCAAGCCTTGAGAGCATTGAATATCGCTCTCAGTTCCAGAATATTTATCGGTAGAAGAGATTCTTCCCGAGACCAAAGACCCTGAGCTTTCAGGGATCCCCAGACCGCGCCCCAGCCCATCAGACTGGCGTCGGTCGTGACAATGACCCACTCTGGTCTGCGGAATGTCATCCCTCGTGACAGGTTGTCCAGGGACAGCCACCAACGGAGTGAGTCTCTGGTCCTCTGATTTACTTGTATCTTCGGAGACAAGTCTGTATAGTCCCCATTCCACTGACTGAGCATGCACAGTTGTAATGGTCTTAGATGAATGCGTGCAAAAGGAACTATGTCCATTGCCGCTACCATCAACCCGATCACTTCCATGCACTGAGCTATGGAAGGAAGAGGAACGGAATGGAGTATCCGACAAGAGTCTAGAAGTTTTGTTTTTCTGGCCTCTGTCAGAAAAATCCTCATTTCTAAGGAGTCTATTATTGTTCCCAAGAAGGGAACCCTTGTTGACGGAGATAGAGAACTCTTTTCCACGTTCACTTTCCATCCGTGAGATCTGAGAAAGGCCAGGACAATGTCCGTGTGAGCCTTTGCTTGAGGAAGGGACGACGCTTGAATCAGAATGTCGTCCAAATAAGGTACTACAGCAATGCCCCTTGGTCTTAGCACAGCTAGAAGGGACCCTAGTACCTTTGTGAAAATCCTTGGAGCAGTGGCTAATCCGAAAGGAAGCGACACGAACTGGTAATGTTTGTCCAGGAATGCGAACCTCAGGAACCGATGATGTTCCTTGTGGATAGGAATATGTAGATACGCATCCTTTAAATCCACCGTGGTCATGAATTGACCTTCCTGGATGGAAGGAAGAATAGTTCGAATGGTTTCCATCTTGAACGATGGAACCTTGAGAAACTTGTTTAAGATCTTGAGATCTAAGATTGGTCTGAACGTTCCCTCTTTTTTGGGAACTATAAACAGATTGGAGTAGAACCCCATCCCTTGTTCTCTTAATGGAACGGGATGAATCACTCCCATTTTTAACAGGTCTTCTACACAATGTAAGAATGCCTGTCTTTTTATGTGGTCTGAAGACAACTGAGACCTGTGGAACCTCCCCCATGGGGGAAGTCCCTTGAATTCCAGAAGATAACCTTGGGAGACTATTTCTAGCGCCCAAGGATCCAGAACATCTCTTGCCCAAGCCTGAGCGAAGAGAGAGAGTCTGCCCCCCACCAGATCCGGTCCCGGATCGGGGGCCAACATTTCATGCTGTCTTGGTAGCAGTGGCAGGTTTCTTGGCCTGCTTTCCCTTGTTCCAGCCTTGCATTGGTCTCCAAGCTGGCTTGGCTTGAGAAGTATTACCCTCTTGCTTAGAGGACGTAGCACTTTGGGCTGGTCCGTTTCTACGAAAGGGACGAAAATTAGGTTTATTTTTTGCCTTGAAAGGCCGATCCTGAGGAAGGGCGTGGCCCTTACCCCCAGTGATATCCGAGATAATCTCTTTCAAGTCAGGGCCAAACAGCGTTTTCCCCTTGAAAGGAATGTTAAGTAGCTTGTTCTTGGAAGACGCATCAGCCGACCAAGATTTCAACCAAAGCGCTCTGCGCGCCACAATAGCAAACCCAGAATTCTTAGCCGCTAACCTAGCCAATTGCAAGGTGGCGTCTAGGGTGAAAGAATTAGCCAATTTGAGAGCATTGATTCTGTCCATAATCTCCTCATAAGGAGGAGGATCACTGTCGACCGCCTTTATCAGCTCATCGAACCAGAAACATGCGGCTGTAGCGACAGGGACAATGCATGAAATTGGTTGTAGAAGGTAACCCTGCTGAACAAACATCTTTTTAAGCAAACCTTCTAATTTTTTATCCATAGGATCTTTGAAAGCACAACTATCCTCTATGGGTATAGTGGTGCGTTTGTTTAAAGTGGAAACCGCTCCCTCGACCTTGGGGACTGTCTGCCATAAGTCCTTTCTGGGGTCGACCATAGGAAACAATTTTTTAAATATGGGGGGAGGGACGAAAGGAATACCGGGCCTTTCCCATTCTTTATTAACAATGTCCGCCACCCGCTTGGGTATAGGAAAAGCTTCTGGGAGCCCCGGCACCTCTAGGAACTTGTCCATTTTACATAGTTTCTCTGGGATGACCAACTTGTCACAATCATCCAGAGTGGATAATACCTCCTTAAGCAGAATGCGGAGATGTTCCAACTTAAATTTAAATGCAATCACATCAGGTTCAGCTTGTTGAGAAATGTTCCCTGAATCAGTAATTTCTCCCTCAGACAAAACCTCCCTGGCCCCATCAGACTGAGTTAGGGGCCCTTCAGAAATATTAATATCAGCGTCGTCATGCTCTTCAGTATCTAAAACAGAGCAGTCGCGCTTACGCTGATAAGTGTTCATTTTGGCTAAAATGTTTTTGACAGAATTATCCATTACAGCCGTTAATTGTTGCATAGTAAGGAGTATTGGCGCGCTAGATGTACTAGGGGCCTCCTGAGTGGGCAAGACTCGTGTAGACGAAGGAGGGAATGATGCAGTACCATGCTTACTCCCCTCACTTGAGGAATCATCTTGGGCATCATTGTCATTGTCACATAAATCACATTTATTTAAATGAATAGGAATTCTGGCTTCCCCACATTCAGAACACAGTCTATCTGGTAGTTCAGACATGTTAAACAGGCATAAACTTGATAACAAGAACAAAAAACGTTTTAAAATAAAACCGTTACTGTCACTTTAAATTTTAAACTGAACACACTTTATTACTGCAAATGCGAAAAAACATGAAGGAATTGTTCAAAATTCACCAAATTTTCACCACAGTGTCTTAAAGCCTTAAAAGTATTGCACACCAAATTTGGAAGCTTTAACCCTTAAAATAACGGAACCGGAGCCGTTTTGAACTTTAACCCCTTTACAGTCCCTGGTATCTGCTTTGCTGAGACCCAACCAAGCCCCAAGGGGAATACGATGCCAAATGACGCCTTCAGAAAGTCTTTTCTAAGTATCAGAGCTCCTCTCACATGCGACTGCATGCCATGCCTCTCAAAAACAAGTGCGCAACACCGGCGCGAAAATGAGGCTCTGCCTATGCTTTGGGAAAGCCCCTAAAGAATAAGGTGTCTAAAACAGTGCCTGCCGATATTATTATATCAAAGTACCCAGATAATATGATTCCTCAAGGCTAAATATGTGTTAATAATCAATCGATTTAGCCCAAAAAAAGTCTACAGTCTTAATAAGCCCTTTTTGAAGCCCTTATTTACAATCGTAATAAACATGGCTTACCGGATCCCAGAGGGAAAATGACAGCTTCCAGCATTACATCGTCTTGTTAGAATGTGTCATACCTCAAGCAGCAAGAGACTGCTCACTGTTCCCCCAACTGAAGTTAATTGCTCTCAACAGTCCTGTGTGGAACAGCCATGGATTTTAGTGACGGTTGCTAAAATCATTTTCCTCATACAAACAGAAATCTTCATCTCTTTTCTGTTTCTGAGTAAATAGTACATACCAGCACTATTTCAAAATAACAAACTCTTGATTGAATAATAAAAACTACAGTTAAACACTAAAAAACTCTAAGCCATCTCCGTGGAGATGTTGCCTGTACAACGGCAAAGAGAATGACTGGGGTAGGCGGAGCCTAGGAGGGATCATGTGACCAGCTTTGCTGGGCTCTTTGCCATTTCCTGTTGGGGAAGAGAATATCCCACAAGTAAGGATGACGCCGTGGACCGGACACACCTATGTTGGAGAAATATATATATATCTTTTATTTGTGTTTTTATAATAATTTTTAAATGACAATTGTAGTCTTTTAATTTTTTGTATTTAATCTTATGTATTGCTGCCTTTAACATATGTATATTGTGCCAATACCACCTTTAAATAACGATATACACCCCCTTTCTATGACCAATTAAATGTGACCAGTGTTAATTTCGTCGACTAAAACTAGACTAAAATGACTATAAAACTAAAGAAATTCTGATGACTAAAATATGACTAAAACTAAAATGGCATTTTAGTCAAAAGACTATGACTAAAACTAAATCAAAATGACATTTTAGTCAAAGGACTATGACTAAAACTAAATTAAAATTTGCTGACAAAAACATTTTATGCAATGTGTTATAATCAATCCATATGCAATTACTGCTCTTTTGTAAAATTTACAAAACTTAATTTTATTAAATTTTAAGATAAATAGACATGTTATATACCACAACAGTTAAATCTGTTAAATTTGTATTGCATGTTCAAACCTTAATACCATAAATAAAAACAGGTTAATAAACCTTTACTCCAGGAGTATATAATGAGTTTGGAAGTTCTAGAGCAGTGCTAATATCATTGCCAAAACTTTTTCGAATCTGTGAACAATCAATTGATTCTTCCTATAGAAATAAGCATAACCCACAAGTATGGGTTTAAGTTATGCTGTGCCTGTGCTATCTGCAGAAACTTTTTGTTGTGTTGAGTTACTTGATACTTGTTTTAATTATTAACAGAGAACTGTTAAAGGTTTTAAATTGGGTAATATGTTCAATTTAGCCAATACAGTTTACAGTTTTTTTTTTTTTTATATTTTAAAGTTGCACTTCTGTTTGTTTATGAAACTTGGTTTTATTTAATTGTAGGTTTAATAAAGATGTTACATATCACAATGGCTAAATCCGTGTCTATATTGCATGTTTAAACCTTAATACCATAAATATTAACAGGTGTTATGTTTACTCCTGGAGTATGTAATCAGTTTGCAAATGATAGAGAAATGCTTAAATAACGCATTACACTTTAACTAAACCCCTTAGATTTTAGTTGACTAAAATCTACTGGGATTTAGTCGACTAAAATCTACTGGAAATTCAGTGGACTAAAACTAGACTAAAACTAAAACAATTCAGATGACTAAAATACGACTAAAACTCAAATGGCATTTTAGTCAAAAGACTAAATCTAAGACTAAATTGAAATTTGCCGTCAAAATTAACACTGAATGTGACCAATAAGAGATTAAGATACACCTTTAAAAAAGGTGCACCTGTTGCCACACCTCATCTTGAGAAAGCCCTGTAGAGGGAGAAACGCGTTGATGTTTGTTGCCATTATCTAACTTCAAAGAGTACTTTACAGCTACAAGTTGCTGTCACAGATTGATGCCTGTTTGCCGTCTGTGAAACTCTGAAACCTTGAACTTTGTACTATTCTGGTGCTTACTTATGCACCGAAACTACAAGCTGCATTAAAGGTACAAAAGCTGAACTCTATACCTACTCGAACAGCTGCACTTAGCATACAGCACCTTTCAACAGTATCCTGCGTGCTTTGGGCACATAAAGAGCGGATATTCTGTGGCTGTGGAACCTAACAGCTGAAACCTAAGAAGCGATCGCACAAGGACCAATCGGAGGGCTCAGCCTGGCCAGCGCCCATATAGGTGACGTCACTTCCGCTACGCCGGTAATTCTTCTTTTTTTGCCTTTCATCGAGAGACGCATTGTTTGGGGGTAAGCCTGCATCATTTATCCACAAAATTTTGTATACCTGGACTGTTCAAATCCATTTGGCCATAAGGATAAACATTCCAACACTTTTGGTGGACTGGCAAATTCCCTTTTATATACGGAGACGTCCGTTTTTATTACTAATATATTTCTTTGTGTTTTTCTTTTTGTTATTCATTTTTGCTGCATTAAATTTTAGGCAGAGCCTTGCTAAATAGCACAAGCTTGTCACTGTTTATTTTATTTTATTATATATACTTAAAAAATTTTTTGGGGCTAATCCTAATATGCACCAATCACTTTATCACTAAGTATTTCACCCCATTGATATATTTTAGCACAATATAATAATAATTTGACACATATTTATGTGTCCCACTACTACTGATTTTTAACAGTTTGCTACACTTTGCTTCACCTTAGTTTATTCCTTAGGACAGTGTTTGCAACAGAGAAAGAGCTGGGTGATTAAACAGCTGAGTGCTACTGAGATACCACTTTGATTCAAATTGGAACTCTTTCTTTTTTCCCCAAGATTGGGATACAGGCTTGTGATTATTTTATATCTTGTAAGTGTTTTTAACCGCTTATGCTTAATAAAACATATAACGTCTACCTTGATGTGGGTTTGCGCTTTGTTCTTTTTGCTACAGGATTACTACATTAAGAGACTGTTTGGTGACACATCTCTGGAAGTAGCTGCAACCCTCAGGGGCCCGATCCGATATGCAGCGTCGCCCGCAAAAGCCGGCGACGCCAAATTTTGCGTGGGTTTGGTATCCTATATACGGCGTAACCTAGAAGTTACGCTCGTATATTTCTGCCTTCGCCCGTAGTTTTTTTGGGCCATAGACAGGTATACCAAACCCGCGCAGTTTGGTATCCAATATACAGCGTAAGGACTTACGTGGCGAAAATGGAGAAATCTTACTCCATTTTCACCTATATTAACCGCTGCTCCCGGACCCCGCCGCCACCTACATTAAAAGTATAACCCCCTAATGTGATCCCCCTACACCGTAGCCAGCTACATTACATACCCCCTAATGTGAGCTCCTACCCCGCCGCCAACTACATTAAATTACCCCCTAATGTGAGCTCCTACCCCACCGCCAGCTATATTAAAATTATTAACCCCTAATCTAATCCCCCTACCCCACCGCCAGCTATATTAAATTAATTAACCCCTAATCTAATCCCCCTACCCCGCCACCAGCTATATAAAATGTATTAACCCCTAATCTAATCCCCCTACACCGCCGCCAGCTACATTACATACCCCCTAATGTGAGCTCCTACCCCGCCGCCAACTACATTAAATTACCCCCTAATGTGAGCTCCTACCCCACCGCCAGCTATATTAAAATTATTAACCCCTAATCTAATCCCCCTACCCCACCGCCAGCTAAATTAATTAACCCCTAATCTAATCCCCCTACCCCGCCACCAGCTATATTAAATACATTAACCCCTAATCTAATCCCCCTAAAGTAATCACCTATATTACCAGCCCTTAAAAGGGCCTTTTGCGTGACATTACCCCAAAGTAACAGCTCTATTGCCAGCCCTTAAAAGGGCTTTTTGCGGGGCACTTCCCCAAAGAAATCAGCTCTTTTACCAGCCCTTAAAAGGGGCATTGTCACAAAGAAATCAGCTCTTTTGCATCTAATCTAAATCCCCCTACACCGCCGCCACCTATAATAAATGTATTAACCCCTAATCTAATCCCCCTACATCGCCGCCACCTATATTAAATAGATTAACCCCTAATCTAATCCCCCTACACCGCCGCCAGCTACATTACATACCCCCTAATGTGAGCTCCTACCCCGCCGCCAACTACATTAAATTACCCCCTAATGTGAGCTCCTACCCCACCGCCAGCTATATTAAAATTATTAACCCCTAATCTAATCCCCCTACCCCACCGCCAGCTATATTAAATTAATTAACCCCTAATCTAATCCCCCTACCCCGCCACCAGCTATATTAAATACATTAACCCCTAATCTAATCCCCCTAAAGTAATCACCTATATTACCAGCCCTTAAAAGGGCCTTTTGCGTGACATTACCCCAAAGTAACAGCTCTATTGCCAGCCCTTAAAAGGGCTTTTTGCGGGGCACTTCGCCAAAGAAATCAGCTCTTTTACCAGCCCTTAAAAGGGGCATTGTCACAAAGAAATCAGCTCTTTTGCATCTAATCTAAATCCCCCTACACCGCCGCCACCTATAATAAATGTATTAACCCCTAATCTAATCCCCCTACACCGCCGCCACCTATATTAAATAGATTAACCCCTAATCTAATCCCCCTACACCGCCGCCAGCTATATTAACTATATTAACCCTAATTATATTAGGGTTAATATAGTTATTATATTATATATATTAACTATATTAACCCTAATTATATTAGGGTTAATATAGTTAATATCGTTATTATATTATATATATATTAAGTATAATAACCCTATCTAACTCTAACATGCCTAACTAAATTCTTATTAAAATAAATCTAATTAAAATTAATATTATTAATTAAAATATTCCTATTTAAATCTAAATACTTACCTATAAAATAAACCCTAATGGCTAGATTTAGAGTTTGGCGTTAGCCGTCAAAACCAGCGTTAGAGGCTCCTAACGCTGGTTTTGGGCTACCGCTGGTATTTAGTCTTGTAGGTAAGGGTCTAACGCTCACTTTGCAGCCGCGACTTTTCAATACCGCAGATCCCCCTACACCATTTGCGTATCCTATCTTTTCAATGGGATCTTTCTAACGCCGGTATTTAGAGTCTTGGCTGAAGTGAGCGTTAGAAATCTAACGACAAAACTCCATCTGCAGAAAAAAGTCAGGAGTTAAGAGCTTTCTGGGCTAACGACGGTTCATAAAGCTCTTAACTACTGTGCTCTAAAGTACACTAACACCCATAAACTACCTATGTACCCCTAAACCGAGGCCCCCCCAGATCGCCGCCACTCTAATAAATTTTTTTAACCCCTAATCTGCCGACCGCACACTGCTGCAACCTACGTTATCCCTATGTACCCCTAATCTGCTGCCCCTAACACCGCCGACCCCTATATTATATTTATTAACCCCTAATCTGCCGCCACCAACGTCGCTGCTACCTTACCTACAATTATTAACCCCTAATCTGCCGACCGGATCTCACCGCTACTATAATAAAGTTATTAACCCCTAATCCGCCTCACTCCCGCCTCAATAACCCTATAATAAATAGTATTAAGCCCTAATCTGCCCTCCCTAACATCGCCAACACCTAACTTAAAGTATTAACCCCTAATCTGCCGACTGGACCTCACCGCTACTATAATAAATGTATTAACCCCTAAAGCTAACTCTAACCCTAACACCCCCCTAAATTAAATATAATTTAAATCTAACGAAATAAATTAACTATTATTAAATAAATTATTCCTATTTAAAGCTAAATACTTACCTGTAATATAAAACCTAATATAGCTACAATATAAATTATAATTATATTGTAGCTATTTTAGGATTTATATTTATTTTACAGGCAACTTTGTATTTATTTTAACCAGGTACAATAGCTATTGAATAGTTAAGAACCATTTAATAGCTACCTAGTTAAAATAATTACAAAATTACCTGTAAAATAAATCCTAACCTAAGTTACAATTAAACCTAACACTACACTATCAATAAATTAATTAAATAAAATACCTACAATTAAATCTAACACTACACTATCAATAAATTAATTACATGAAATACCTACAAATAAATACAATTAAATAAACTAACTAAAGTACAAAAAATAAAAAAAGCTAAGTTACAAAAAATAAAAAAAATAATTACAAACATAATAAAAATATTACAACAATTTTAAGCTAATTACACCTACTCTAAGCCCTCTAATAAAATAACAAAGCCCCCCAAAATAAAAAAATGCCCTACCCTATTTTAAAATTAAAATAGAAAAGCTCTTTTACCTTACCAGCCCTTAAAAGGGCCTTTTGCGGGGCATGCCCCAAAGAATTCAGCTCTTTTGCCTGTAAAAATAAATACAATACCCCCCCCAACATTACAACCCACCACCCACATACCCCTAATCTAACCCAAACCCCCCTTAAATAAACCTAACACTAAGCCCCTGAAGATCTTCCTACCTTATCTTCACCACACCGGGTATCACCGATCCGTCCAGTCTCCGAAATCTTCATCCAAACCCAAGCGGGGGCTGGAGATCCATCATCCGGCTGAAGTCTTCTATCAAGCGGCAAGAAGAAGTCCAGAAGAGGCTCCAAAGTCTTCATCCTATCCGAGCAGAAGAGGAGATCCGGACCGGCAACCATCTTCATCCAAGCGGCATCTTCTATCTTGAAGACCATCTTCCATCTTGAAGACCTCCGGCGTGGATCCATCCTCTTCTTCCGACGTCCTAAGTCCGAATGAAGGTTCCTTTAAATGACGTCATCCAAGATGGCGTCCCTCGAATTCCGATTCGCTGATAGGATTCTATCAGCCAATCGGAATTAAGGTAGGAAAAATCTGATTTGCTGATTGAATCAGCCAATCAGATTGAGCTTGCATTCTATTGGCTGTTCCGATCAGCCAATAGAATGCGAGCTCAATCTGATTGGCTGATTGGATTTTTTTCTACCTTAATTCTGATTGGCTGATAGAATCCTATGAGCCAATCGGAATTCGAGGGACGCCATCTTGGATGACGTCATTTAAAGGAACCTTCATTCGGACTTAGGATGTCGGAATAAGAGGATGGATCCGCGCCGGAGGTCTTCAAGATGGAGCCGCTCATCATCGGATGAAGATAGAAGATGCCACTTGGATGAAGATGGTTGCCGGTCCGGATCTCCTCTTCTGCCCGGATAGGATGAAGACTTTGGAGCCTCTTCTGGACTTCTTCTTGCTGCTTGATAGAAGACTTCAGCCGGATGATGGATCTCCAGCCCCCGCTTGGGCTTGGATGAAGATTTCGAAGCCTGGATGGATCGGTGATACCCGGTGTGGTGAAGATAAGGTAGGAAGATCTTCAGGGGCTTAGTGTTAGGTTTATTTAAGGGGGGTTTGGGTTAGATTAGGGGTATGTGAGTGGTGGGTTGTAATGTTGGGGGGGTATTGTGTTTATTTTTACAGGCAAAAGAGCTGAATTCTTTGAGGCATGCCCCACAAAAGGCCCTTTTAAGGGCTGGTAAGGTAAAAGAGCTTTTCTATTTTAATTTTAGAATAGGGTAGGACATTTTTTTATTTTGGGGGGCTTTGTTATTTTATTAGGGGGCTTAGAGTAGGTGTAATTAGCTTAAAATTGTTGTAATAGTTTTATTATGTTTGTAATTAATTTTTTTATTTTTTGTAACTTAGCTTTTTTTATTTTTTGTACTTTAGTTAGTTTATTTATTTGTATTTATTTGTAGGTATTTTATTTAATTAATTTATTGATAGTGTAGTGTTAGATTTAATTGTAGATAATTGTAGGTATTTTATTTAATTAATTTATTGATAGTGTAGTGTTAGGTTTAATTGTAACTTAGGTTAGGATTTATTTTACAGGTAATTTTGTAATTATTTTAACTAGGTAGCTATTAAATAGTTATTAACTATTTAATTGCTATTGTACCTGGTTAAAATAATTACAAAGTTGCCTGTAAAATAAATATTATTCCTAAAATAGCTACAATATAATTATAATTTATATTGTAGCTATATTAGGGTTTATTTTACAGGTAAGTATTTAGCTTTAATAGGAATAATTTATTTAATAAGATTTATTTTATTTCGTTAGATTTAAATTATATTTAACTTAGGGGGGTGTTAGTGTTAGACTTAGCTTTAGGGGTTAATACATTTATTATAGTAGCGGTGAGGTCCAGTCGGCAGATTAGGGGTTAATTATTGTAGGTAGCTGGCGGCAACGTTGTGGGGGGCAGATTAGGGGTTAATAAATATAATATAAGGGTCGGCGGTGTTAGGGGCAGCAGATTAGGGGTATATAGGTATAATGTAGGTTGTGGCGGTGTACGGAGCGGCAGATTAGGGGTTAAAAAAATATGCAGGGGTCAGCGATAGCGGGGGCGGCAGATTAGGGGTTAATAAGTGTAAGGTTAGGGGTGTTTAGACTCGGTGTTCATGTTAGGGTGTTAGGTGCAGACTTAGAAACTGTTTCCCCATAGGAAACAATGGGGCTGCGTTAAGAGCTGAACGCTGCTTTTTTGCAGGTGTTAGGTTTTTTTTCAGCTCAAACTGCCCCATTGTTTCCTATGGGGGAATCGTGCAAGAGCACGTTTTTGAAGCTGGCCGCGTCCGTAAGCACCGCTGGTATTGAGAGTTGCAATGGCGGTAAATATGCTATACGCTCCCTTTTTGGAGCCTAACGCAGCCCTTCTGTGAACTCTAAATACCAGCGGTATTTAAAAGGTGCGGGCGAAAAAAAGCCAGCGTTAGCTACGTGGGTCGTTACCGACAAAACTCTAAATCTAGCCGTAAGATAGCTACAATGTAATTAATAATTACATTGTAGCTATTTTAGGGTTTATATTTATTTTATAGGTAACTTGGTATTTATTTTAACTAGGTACAATAGCTATTAAATAGTTAATAACTATTTAATAGCTATCTAGTTAAAATAATTACCAATTTACCTGTAAAATAAATCCTAACCTAAGTTACAAATACACCTACACTATCAATAAATTAAACTACAAATATCTAAACTAAAATACAATTAAATAAACTAAACTAAATTACAAAAAAACCCCACTAAATTACAAAAAATAAAAAAAGATTACAAGATTTTTAAGCTAATTACACCTATTCTAAGCCCCCTAATAAAATAATAAAGCCCCCAAAATAAAAAAATTTCCCTAACCTATTCTAAATTAAAAAAAGTTAACAGCTCTATTACCTTACCAGCCCTTAAAAGGGCTTTTTGCGGGGCATGCCCCAAAGAAATCAGCTCCTTTGCCTGTAAAAAAAAACACAATACCACCCACATACCCCTATTCTAAACCCACCCAAACCCCCCTTAAAAAAACCTAACATTACCCCCCTGAAGATCTCCCTACCTTGTCTTCACCCTGCCGGGCCAAACTCTTCATCCGATCCGGGCGATGTCTTCAATCAAGCGGCAGAGAAGAAGTCTTCCATCCGGGCGATGTCTTCAATCAAGCGGCAAAGAAGAAGTCTTCCATCTGTGGCGATGTCTTCAATCAAGCGGCAAAGAAGAAGTCTTCCATCCGGGCGATGTCTTCAATCAAGCAGCAGAGCAGATTGATTGGTTCAGCCAATCGGATTGAACTTGAATCTGATTGACTGATTCAATCAGCCAATCATATTTTTCCTACCTATCAGCCAATCGGAATTCGATGGATGACGTCATTTAAAGGAACCTCATTCGTCGGGAAGTCGTCGTGCCGGATGGATGTTCCATGTCGGAGGAGCGAAGAAAGAAGATTGAAGATGCCGCTTGATTGAAGACATCGCCCGGATGGAAGACTTCTTCTTTGCCGCTTTATTGAAGACATCGCCCGGATGGAAGACTTCTTCTCTGCCGCTTGATTGAAGACATCGCCCGGATCGGATGAAGAATTCGACCCGGCTGGGTGAAGACAAGGTAGGGAGATCTTCAGGGGGGTAGTGTTAGGTTTATTTAAGGGGGGTTTGGGTTAGAGTAGGGGTATGTGGGTGGTGGGTTGTAATGTTGGGGGGTGGTATTGTGTATTTTTTTACAGGCAAAAGAGCTGATTTCTTTGGGGCATGCCCCGCAAAAAGCCCTTTTAAGGGCTGGTAAGGTAATAGAGCTTTTAACTTTTTTAATTTAGATTAGGGTATGAAATTTTTTTTTATTTTGGGGGGCTTTGTTATTTTATTAGGGGCTTAAAATAGGTGTAATTAGCTTAAAATTCTTGTAATCTTTTTTTATTTTTTGTAATTTAGTTTAGTTTATTTAATTGTATTTTAGTTTAGATATTTGTAGTTTATTTAATTTATTGATAGTGTAGGTGTATTTGTAACTTAGGTTAGGATTTATTTTACATGTAAATTGGTAATTATTTTAACTAGGTAACTATTAAATAGTTATTAACTATTTAATAGCTATTGTACCTGGTTAAAATAATTACAAAGTTGCCTGTAGAATAAATATTAATCCTAAAATAGCTACATTATAATTATAATTTATATTGTAGCATTATTAGGGTTTATTTTACAGGTAAGTATTTAGCTTTAAATAGGATTAATTTATTTAATAAGAGTTAATTTATTTCGTTAGATTTAAATTATATTTAACTTAGTGTTAGGTTTAGACTTAGCTTTAGGGGTTAATACATTTATTAGAGTAGCGGCGAGCTCCGGTCGGCAGATTGGGGGTTAATAAGTGTAGGTAGGTGGAGGCGACGTTGGGGGCGGCAGATTAGGGGTTAATAAATATAATATAGGGGTCGGCGGTGTTAGGGGCAGCAGATTAGGGGTACATAGGGATAACGTAGGTTGCGGCGGTGTACGGAGCGGCAGATTAGGGGTTAATAATAATATGCAGGGGTCAGCGATAGCGGGGGTGGCATATTAGGGGTTAATAAATATAATATAGGGGTCGGCGGTGTTAGGGGCAGCAGATTAGGGGTACATAGGTATAATGTAGGTTGCGGCAGTGTACGGAACGGCAGATTAGGGGTTAATAATAATATGCAGGGGTCAGCGATAGCGGGGGCGGCAGATTAGGGGTTAATAAGTGTAAGGTTAGGGGTGTTTAGACTCGGGGTACATGTTAGGGTGTTAGGTGCAGACATAGGAAGTGTTTCCCCATAGGCAACAATGGGGCTGCGTTAGGAGCTGAACGCTGCTTTTTTTTTCAGCTCAAACTGCCCCATTGTTTCCTATGGGGGTATCGTGCACGAGCACGTTTTTTAAGCTGGCCACGCCCGTAAGCACCGCTGGTATTTAGAGTTGCAGTGGCGGTAAATATGCTCTACGCTCCCTTTTTTGGAGCCTAACGCAGCCCTTCTGTGAACTCTAAATACCAGCAGTATTTAAAAGGTGCGGGGGAAAAAAAAGCATGCGTAGCTAACGCACCCCTTTGGCCGCAGAACTCTAAATCTAGCCGTTTGGGTTTATTTTATAGGTAAGTATTAAGATTTAAATAGGAATATTTTAATTAATAATATTAATATTAATTAGATTTATTTTAATAAGAATTTAGTTAGGGATGTTAGAGTTAGATAGGGTTATTATACTTAATATATATAATATAATAACGATATTAACTATATTAACCCTAATATAATTAGGCTTAATATAGTTAATATATATAATATAATAACTATATTAACCCTAATATAATTAGGCTTAATATAGTTAATATAGCTTGCGGCGGTGTAGGGGGATTAGATTAGGGGTTAATCTATTTAATATAAGTGGCGGCGGTGTAGGGGGATTAGATTAGGGGGTTAATCTATTTAATATAGGCGGCGGCGGTGTAGGGGGATTAGATTAGGGGGTAATACATTTATTATAGGTGGCGGCGGTGTAGGGGGATTTAGATTAGATGCAAAAGAGCTGATTACTTTGTGACAATGCCCCACAAAAAGCCCTTTTAAGGGCTGGTAAAAGCTGATTACTTTGGGGAAATGCCCCGCAAAAAGCCCTTTTAAGGGCTGGCAATAGAGCTGTTACTTTGGGGCAATGTCACGCAAAAGGCCCTTTTAAGGGCTGGTAATAGAGGTGATTACTTTAGGGGGATTAGATTAAGGGTTAATGTATTTAATATAGCTGGCGGCGGTGTAGGGGGATTAGATTAGGGGTTAATTAATTTAATATAGCTGGCGGCGGTGTAGGGGGATTAAATTAGGGGTTAATTAATTTAATATAGCTGGCTGCGGGGTAGGGGGATTAGATTAGGGGTTAATAATTTTAATATAGCTGGCGGTGGGGTAGGAGCTCACATTAGGGGGTAGTTTAATGTAGCTGGCGGCGGGGTAGAAGCTCACATTAGGGGGTAGTTAATGTAGGTGGCGGCGGGGTCCGGGAGCGGCAGTTTAGGGGTTAATAACTTTATTAGGTGGCAGCGGGGTCCGGGAGCGGCGGTTTAGGGGTTAATACATTTTTTATTGTTAGGAGTGAGAGGGGGGATAGCGGATAGAGGGTTAGACGTGTCGGGCTATGTTTGGGAAGCGTGTTAGACAGTACGGGAGATTTAATACTTTAGTCAGGTTTTGTAGGCGCCGGCAGTTTCTAAAGTGCAGTAAATCACTGGCGACTCCAGAAATTTGTACTTACGCAGATTTCTGGACATCGCTAGTTTATCCGACTTACGGCAGTTTAGCATCTGACGGCGGGGTATATTGGATAGCTCGAGTTGCAAGCTGAAACTACGGGCTGCGTGGGTTCCCTCGCTTGCGCCGCAAACTACGATCTATATCGGATCGCGCCCCAGATTGGAATCATTGTGATGAACAATATGTTTGGAATATAACCTATATGAGATATTGATCTCCTGAAACCAGCAATTTTCTCATAGCTGGATATGATAAACGTATCATTGATCTAACATTTTTTCTACTGTGAATATTATATCATAACTTTACACTTTAGTGTTTATATAAGTAATACTCGCCTAGATTACGAGTTGTGCGGTAACAGGGGTGCGGTGCTAACGAGCTGTTTTCTCTCACCACTCACTTTCATGCAACCCGGCGTTAAAAGACAAAAAGTGAGTGTAGAGCAAAATTTTGCTCAAAATCTCACTTCAATACCAGCACTGCTTAAGTCAGCGGTGAGCTGGTGTAACATGCTTGTGCGCGATTTCCCCATAGGAATCAACGGGGAGAGCCGGCTGAAAAAAAGTCTAACACCTGCAAAAAAGCAGCGTAAAACTCAGTAACGCAGCCCCATTGATTCCTATGGGGAAACACATTTTATGTTTACACCTAACACCCTAACATGAACCCCAAGTCAAAACACCCCTAATCTTACACTTATTAACCCCTAATCTGCCGCCCCCAACATCGCCGACACCTACATTATACTTATTAACCCCTAATCTGCCGCTCTGGACACCCCCGCCACCTACATTATATTTATGAACCCCTAATCTGCTGGCCCCAACATCGCCGCAACCTACATTATATTTATTAACCCCTAATCTGCCGCCCCCGCCACCACCTGCATTATACTTATTAACCACTAATCTGTCGCCCCCAATCTACACTTATTAAGCCCTAATCTGCGGCCCCCAGCGTCGCCACCACTATAATAAACATATTAACCCCTAAACCGCCGCACTCCCGCATCGCAAACACCCCTGATTGGAACAGCCAATAGAATGCAAGTTCAATCCTATTGGCTGATTGTATCAGCCAATAAAAATTTTTCTACCTTAATTCTGATTGGCTGATAGAATTCTATCAGGCAATCGGAATCTAAGGGACGCCATCTTGGATGACGTCAGTTAAAGGTACCTTCATTCTGTGTTAGTCGTCGGATAAAGAGGATGCTCCGCGTCGGATGTCTTGAAGATGGACCCGCTCCGCGCCGGATGAATGAAGATAGATTAGAAAAATATATATATAGAGTGTGGTGTATACAGAGGAATACCACACCCTTAGGGGGCGCCTCTTAATCACCATAATACCAAATCACATATACAACCAGTAAATGGTTAATATATAATACATTACAAAAAATGTCCATAAAACCAATATATGGAGACTATCCAAATAGATGTGGCATAGGACAGTTATCCTGATGAATCGTTATCTGAAGAGAAAAAGGAACAGAGGCGCCAACATGGCATAGTACCACCAGAGTAGGTATATACAAATGCAGGTAATCAGACTGGAAATTCACAGTGGTCCAGCTCACTGATATCCACCAGCAAAGATCCAATCGATTATCATTAGAAGGGCCTGTAGTTTAGTGCCTGGATGAACAAGAAGAGCACACAGACATAGCCCAATAACATTTGTACTCAAACCGTATAAAGCTATAAGGTTGCACTTACAGGATACAATGCACCTCCAGGTGCAATACCAGCAATCTGGGACCTCTCAGCCGCTTAGTAGACTGTTAGCACCAGACCAGGACAGCAGTTCTCCCAGAATTGTTCCAAATATACAGCAGTAAGTAGACGGTGACATACAGCAACAACAGCAAGTGTATATTAAAAAAACTTTATTTAAAATGTGACGCGTTTCTCAGCCTACAGAGGGCTGTTTCCTCAGGCTATAATACTGAGGAAACAGCCCATAGGAGGCTGAGAAACTGTCAGGGTGCCAGGAATCAGACTGAGATGAGAAGTGCAAACATAATCACACCTTTATTAATAGCAAAAAATAATAAAAAGTCCACAAGTCAAATAACAAGCCAGGAGTTAAAACCAGAGCTGGTAGTCAGACGAGCCGAGTAAGGAGCCAAAGCGAATAGTCAGACAAGCCGGAATCAGGAACAAAAAAAACAGCAGAGTCAGGAACAAGCCAGGGATCAGGAACCAGGAAGGACGTCAGGCAGCCAGGTAATACACAGGAACTCTCACAAACAGGTCTGAGACAAAGCAAAGGCAAAGCATACTGAACAGAGGCCCTTTAAATAATAAGTGATGACATCACAATTCTGAGACTGCATCCTGTCTCCCATGGATGATGCACACCAGTCTGGCCATAAAAGGAAGTGCAGGAAATGAGCAGCATCCCCCACAATGCACCATAGTAAGGAAGAGAGGTGAGTAAAATGGCTGCCAGCAGCACATGGCAAACAAACAGGGAAAAAACCCTGACAGTACCCTCCCCTCAATGACCCCTCCCCCGCAGGAGGACAAAAGACTTATTGGGGAAACGGGCATGGAAGGCACGGAGGAGGGCGGGAGGATGAACTTCAGAGGAGGGAACCCAAGAACCCTCCTCCGGACCGTAGCCCCTCCAGTGAACTAAATACTGTACACGGCCCCTGGACATATGAGAGTCAATAATGCTGCTGACCTCATACTCCTCATGGTTGTCAACAAAGATAGGATGGGGACGAGGCAACACAGTGGTAAACCTATTACAAACCAATGGTTTCAAGAGGGAGACATGAAAAACATTGGAGATGCGCATAGCAGGAGGAAGGTCAAGAGCGTAGGCCATAGGATTAACCCGTCAGAGTATTCAAAAAGGACCAACATAACGGGGATTCAATTAATTGGAAGGCACACGAAGGTTCAAGTTGTGGGAGGACAGCCAAACTCTCTCACCAACCTGGTAGGAAGGTGCGGGCAGACGCCTACGATCAGCCTGGTACTTTTGGCGCTGCATAGAACGATGAAGGCAATCCTGAATCTGCACCCACGTGGAACAGAGTTGCCGGAGATGCTCCTCCAAAGCTGAAATACCCTGAGACATGAATGAATCAGGCAACAAGGATGGTTGCAACCCATAATTCGCCATGAACGGGGATAACTTGGAGGAAGCATTAATAGCACTATTACGAGCAAGCTCTGCCCAAGGTAACAGTTTAGACCAATTATTGTTGTGATCTGAGACATAGCAACGGAGGAACTGTTCCAGAGCTTGATTAGACCATTCCGCAGCCCCATTGGATTGAGAGTGATATGCAGAGGAGAAGGAAAGCTGGAGCCCCATTTGAGCACAAAAGGAACGCCAAAATCTGGAGACAAACTGGCTACCCCGGTCTGACACTATCTCCTAGGGTAACCCATGTAAACGGAAGACCTCCCGGGCAAAAATTGAAGCAAGCTCCTGAGTGGTAGGCAGCTTCATCAAGAGAATGCAATGTTACATTTTAGAAAAACGGTCAACCACCATAAGGATAACAGTATTGCCATTGGAAACAGGGAGCTCGACCATGAAGTCCATGGAAAGATGTGTCCAAGGACGCTCACCATTAGCAATAGGTTGAAGAGCCACAGGAAGACATCGAGGAGTCTTATTCTGTGCAGATACTGAACAGGAGGCAACATACGCAGCAACATCAGAATGAAGACCTGGCCACCAGAATTGTCGAGTGACAGACCAAATCATTTGGTTCTTGCCTGGGTGACCTGCGGCTTTAGGATAGTGGTAAGTGTGCAAAAGTTTAGTTAGAAGATTCTCAGGAACAAAACACTTACTACTAGGTTTCTCAGGAGGTGCATTGGTTTGTGCAGCCAGGATCTCCTCCCCCAAGGGAGAAGTCAAATTAGTACGTATGGTAGCCAAAATATGGTCAGGAGGTATAACAGGAGTAGGTACAGACTCCTCCTTGGACAAAAGGCAAAAATTGTCTAGAGAGGGCATCAGCCCTAACATTCTTACTACCAGGCAGGTAGGAGACCACATAATTAAACCGAGACAAAAATAGCGCCCATCTGGCCTGTCGGGGCGACAAACGTTTTGCTTCAGATATATAAGTTAAATTCTTGTGGTCAGTAAGAATGAGCACTGGCACGCTAGTACCCTCGAGAAGATGCCTCCATTCCTTGAGTGCCAAAATTATTGCCAGTAATTTCCTGTAGCCAATTTCATAATTGCATTCCGCTGGAGACAATTTCTTAGAGAAGAAACCACACGGATGCAAGAAAGCGTCAGGCGTAGGACGTTGAGAGAAGAGGGCACCTACTCCAGTCTCAGATGCATCGACCTCAAAAACGAAAGGCAGGACAGGGTTAGGATGAGCCAGAACTGGAGCGGCAGCAAAGGCAGTCTGAAGACTATCAAAGGCCTTAATGGCAGTAAGTGACCAATAGAGTGGATCATTCTCTTTACGGGTCATGTCTGCGATAGGTTTGACCAAGGAAGAAAAGTTTTTTTTTATATTTAATATTTCTTTATTGAAAAATTTTCAAAGTACAGTCAAATAACATCGCATTAGTCCTCTGAGTTGTTTACAACACATATACATTCTTTTTAGTGTACATCACAAAATTATATATATCATGTCTATATCTATTACATAATGTAACTGTGTGGAGACGAGATGAGTCTTTCTTCTCTATAAATTAGTTACTCGAAAATTATTTACTGATACAAAACCATTTTGAGCTTAACCATAAACAAACCAAATCTAACAGGAAAAAAAAAAAAAAAAACAACAAAAAAAAAAAACACCTTAAACTGGCAGTTGATGTGTCTTCTTCTAAAATCGAAAATCAATAAACGAGATTTCATAAGGACCTAGAACTTATAATGTAGTCATTCTAGTCACAGTTATGAAGATGTCTAAACATATCTTGCCTCAGGGCGAGACGAGTGTCCGAGAAGTTCCCGCAAGTTGCACCCTTAATATTGTTCCTGAGCAACAAGACCTCTATATGAGTCCCAGTAGAATAACATATCATTATAAAGTTGCAGTCGATTATTACTAAGAAAATAGTATCTTTCCAACTTTATTAAATTGTGTACTTTTTCTCTCCAAATCTCTACAGAAGGAAGTATCCTGGACTTCCAGTGAGAGGCAATCAACAACTTAGCTGCATTTATCATAATTTGTACCATGTATCTTTTAATAAGGCATGGTACCTCCGTATATATATTAAATAAACAAACCTTTGGAGACAGTGGGAGATTGCTAGAGGTTGCCAAATCAATCTCCCTCATTATTAGTTTCCAGAAGTCCTGAATTAAATGGCAGGACCACCATATATGGCCCATATCCCCCACCCCTAGATTACATCTCCAACATCTGTTAGAAGCTTTTGGGAACATATGTTTAAGCCTATGTGGAGTAAGGTACCATCTTAACATAATTTTATAGTTGGTTTCAATTCCCTGTGTGGAATGTGCAGAGTGAGCTGTATTTTGAAAAATATCTGTCCAGTCTCTTGGGCTATATTGTACTCCCAATTCTTTTTCCCAGGCCCCAGTAAATTTGTGGGGCTTTGGTGTTGTAGTTTTCAATAGTATTTTATATAGATGTGATATGAGTCCTCTAGTCGGGAGACCAGTTAAACACATATTCTCAAACACAGTTAGAGGTCTCATAAGATTGTTTCTCTCTTTATGAGTGTTAATATAATGGTTTACTTGGTGGTATCGCAGCCATGATGTCAGAAGGCCCTTCCCCAGGGTTTCTATATCGGCCTTGGGTTTTATTTTATTTAAATGAATTAGTGTTGCTAAAGGCAACAATCTATTAATAGACATGTCTGTCTCCAGAATGAATGATTTATGGAATGGTAGAACAGGGTTTGATAAGATCGGGGTTAACAGGGAGAAGTTACTTGAGATTTCTTTATTTTGTGTGCATACTAGTTTCCAATCTGAAAGTGTATTGTTAATGGTCTGCAAAGATTCCCCTTGTGTGTAGTATGATGTGTTAGGAGTCCAGCAGGCCCCGCCCAGTTGTTTACTACCTGAGGTATCATGCTCAATTTGTATCCATTGTTTAAAGTTGGCCTCACTAAATCTGCACCATTCCACTATTCTTTGTAAGGATATCGCTTTTTTATACAACATAAGATTTGGGACACCCAAACCCCCCAAGTCTTTTGATGGGTACATGGTAGATTTGCTTATTCTAGGAGGTTTGTTCCCCCAAATATATTGATTTATTGCTTTTTAAATTTTGTGGATATATAACTCAGAATTGGGGAGAGGTATCGTCTGAAGTATATATAATATTTTTGGTAACAGTATCATTTTAGTGGAGTATATTCTGCCCACCCAAGAAGTGTGTTTAGAATGCCAAGTGGATGCTAGCCTAATGATGTCTGCTGTGAGTTTTGAGTAGTTTAACGTGCGTGTTGTTTCAGCTTTGGGAGTTATGTGGACACCTAAATATTTAATTGATTCAGTTTGAATGTTAAATTTACAACTTTCCTTGACTTTATTTAATATAACATAGGGAACATTGACAGGGAGAATGTCCGATTTTGTCATGTTAACTGAAAAGTTTGAAACTTTCCCGTATTCTGATAGAACTTTTTGTATGTTTGTGATAGCTTCCAATGGGGATGATAATGACATGAGGATGTCATCTGCAAACATAGATAATTTATATTCCTTGTCTTTGATCTTAATTCCTTTAATAGAATCGTCATGCCTTATCTTGGAGGCCAATACCTCAAGAGACAGAACAAACAGGAGAGGGGAAAGTGGACAGCCCTGCCTGGTGCCGTTCCTAATTTCAAAATGTTCTGATAAGGTTACGTTTATACGGATTTGCGCCGAGGGGAAAGCATATAGTGCCATAACTTGTTTTATAAATAACTGTGGGAAGTTGAATTTGATTAGCACTGATTCCAAGAAGGACCAGTCCAGCCTATCAAAAGCTTTTTCTGCGTCTGTTGACAACAGAATTGTTGGGATATTATTTTTGTTTACATACTCTAATAAATCTAAAATTTTAATGGTGTTGTCTTTTGCTTCCCTCCTCGGCACGAACCCTACTTGGTCATGGGAAATTAGTGTGGGTAAAAATTTGTTCAACCTAGAGGCTAATATTTTGGCGTATATTTTTAAATCTATATTTAGAAGGGATATGGGTCTATAGTTAGCAGGTTGATCATTTTTCTTTTCCGGTTTGGGTAATACAGTGATAAAGGCTTGGAGCATATCATCTGGAAATATTCCCGTTTCCTCAATTTTATGAAATAAATTTAACATATGTGGTACTAATTCGCTTTGGTAAAGTTTATAGTATAGGCCTGAGAACCCATCTGGGCCGGGGGCTTTATCTGTTTTAATTGTCTTAATTGCTTCTGTTATCTCTGATGCTAGTATGGGGGAGTTTAGTAAATCTTTCTCTTCTTCTGATAGGATATTTACCTGTATGCCATTTAAATATTTAACACATTGTGGAAAATGTTGTTCTTGTGTTCTGTTCGGAAATAGATTGTATAGAGAGTGAAAATAATTTTTAAATGTGTCAGCAATTTGTTTGGTGTCTTCTACTGTTCTACCATCTGGTCGTTTTATCGAATGTATGTATGTTTTAGTTTGTTTCGTTTTTAAAGATCTTGCTAGGAGTCTTCCCGGCTTGTTCGCTTTTGCGTAAAATTTTTGTTTTAATTTATAGGCACAATTTTGTGCTTTGATATGGAGGTGCGTGGTCAATTTATCTCTATAGAAATTAAGTTGTTCCTGTATTTTGTTGTCATGAGGTTGTAACTTAAGTAGGTAGTCTAAGTGCGAGAGTTCTTTGGATATGTGAGTATATTCTTCTCTCAAGGATTTATTCCTGTGTGTATTAGCTTTAATTAAAACACCCCTTATATAGCTCTTATGAGCCTCCCAGACGGTAGTGGGGGAGATCTCCTTTTGTGCATTGAATTTAAAGAATTCTTTTAATTCTCCTAAGGTTGATTGCTTAATCTCAGGGTTCAATAGGAGTGAAGATTCCAACCTCCAGCTAAACTCTCTAATTGGCGCTGTTGGCCACGTAATGTTATATCTTATCATGGAGTGATCTGACCAAGCTGTATGTAGGATGGAGGCGTCATCTACATGGGACAGTGTGATATGATCCACTAGAATGTAGTCTATTCTTGAATATGTTTTATTTGGGGCCGAAAAAAAGGTATAATCTCTTTTATTTGGGTTGTGTATTCTCCATGGGTCGTGGAGACAAAAAATTCTAACAAAGTTCCATACCGCCTTAAGGGTTTTTTTTAGGAATGTGAATATTGTTATTTGAGCTATCCAATTTAGGAAGTAATGGGAGGTTAAAATCCCCTACCACTAGAAGTTGTCCTATCTGGATATCCTGAATTAAAGGAATGATGGATCTAAAAAAGTTGGCATGTCTCTGGTTTGGAGCATATATGTTTACTAATGTGGTGGGTTTGTTATATAAAAGCCTGCTGACTGCTAGGAACCTCCCTTCCCTGTCTTTGGTCTGGTTAATCACATTGAAGGGGATTGACCTGTGTATTAATATGCTTACACTGTTTATTTTTTTTTCGGATGTGCACTATGAAAATGTTGAGTGTAGTTTTTATGGAAATACCTTGGTGTGTTGCCCCTTCTAAAGTGTGTCTCTTGCAGACCTAGAATATCTCCCTGTTTTTTCATAAGATCTTGAAATGCTAAAGATCTTTTTTGAGGGCTATTAAACCCCTTCACGTTCTGTGACACTAAACGTAACACTGTTCCTTCTTTCGTGTCTACCGACTTACCTGTTTTTATTTTAGTTTGGTCCATATGTCTAATATAATAACAATCACTGCCATAACAAAATATGAGAAAACCTTAAACAAAATATACTTATCAAACGAGACTATATCTAACGGGGAACTTAACCAAAAAGAATTCCATAAGGAACTCTATCCACCCAGTAATTAACTGTCATATATAACTACAAACATATAACAACTACTATCTTATTAATGCATGGTGTACATAGTCCATCTATTCTTCGCTGAGAACCTGAAAAAGAAGAAAAACAAAGGATACAGTTAAGAGCCATTGCAGGCCACTTGTCAAAACCTTTTATTTGTCATATAATGTCTCTGCAGGATTGTGATATTATTTCTTCCGTTGTACTTTGTGCCAAACTGAGCCTTCGAATTGAGATGATGATCCTTTGCTTCCAGAAAGTTCCTGCGATGTGTGTTGTCCTTTGTCAGAATTTATGAGAGGAATCTCTAGTTTGCGGCAGCAGTCTATCATTTCTGACGGGGATGAACATGTTGCTCTCCTGTTATTCCATATGATCACAAGCTGGAATGGATGGCTCCATCTGTATTTAATGTTCAAGGACCTCAAATGAGATGTTAGTGGAGACAATTCTTTTCGCCTCTGGAGAGTTCTGATAGACAAGTCTGCATATATCTGAAGATTGACACCCTCAAATTTAATAGGTTGTTTTTCTCTTGCGCTTTTCATTATTTGTTCTTTAATTACATAGTTGGTTATTCTTACAATTGTGTCTCTTGGCGGGGCACCTGCTTGTGGAGCGGGTCTGAGAGCTCTATGCGCCCTGTCTATTTCCACTGGCGCTGGGTTCACTTGATTGTTTAAATTTGATAACAGGGCTTGTAGGTAACTAGGTAGGTCAGTTGCTTGAACCGTTTCCGGGATGCCTCTAATTCTTATGTTATGCCTCCTGGACCTGTTCTCTAGGTCTTCCAATTTGTCTTCCATTTGTTGAATAGTGGTATCTTGATGTTCCATCTATGTTTTTAATTTAGCAGTTTCAGAGTCAAATACACTGCTTTCCTCCTCCAATTTTTCTACTCTGTTGCCGATGTCTGAAATATCTTTTTTTAATTCTGAAATTTCATCTTTGATGCACTGTTTTACCTGTGTGAGCAGTGAGGCAAAATCTTTTTTTGAAGGTAGCGCAGATAACAGTGACTTGGGAACACATACAGTTGTTTGGTCTGTGTCTGAATCAGATTCCGAATTAGATGACATTTGTTTCTGTTTAGGAGAGATAGACGGAGATACATCTGTCAGCTGTGTATTTACAGTTTTAAAAAAGTGATCTACTGATGGTGTAGATGAACTTTTGGGGATTTCTCTCTTCCCCTTATCTTTTTGAGGCATTTTTCTAGGCGACATGTTCCTGAATTGCACAAGTTTGCAGCATGAAATGTATAGATGCCTTATGTTTGTGTTGCTTGGCTGTGGTTTATATATTTATTTAGGTATAGTGTATATCTTTATTGCTTCAGTTTTCTGCAGCCTGATAGTGGATCAACTATTCAGCTTTGTTTACTTTATTTGATCATATGGATTGGGTATGACTGTGCTGGTGTAAACAGAGCCGTGATTAACATGAGGCTGTCTTATTAGAACCTTTTACAACTAAATATATACATAGTGTAATCCGATATGTTTGATTTAATTTTAATTTTGCCACAGTTCAGGTCTCAGAGTGGGTGTAATATCAATCGTGTTATATTTTATACATTATTGCTCTTTGTATTTGCCTTCTATGGAGGATTTCTTATATTTTACTGCTGAGTTATTTCTCTGCCCGGTGAAACACTCATTAAGATGGCGTCTGCCACGTGTATATTGCAAAGGAGCAAAAAAGAAAAAAGAAAGGTCTTTTATTCTGACCTAACTCATCGAGTGACAAAGTTATTTAATACCTGAGTGTGTGGCTCCGTTCACGGCCAGTTCCGACAGTCCTGCTTCAGACCATTCAGTAAAATCCCAATATTGATCTGAGCTCCGTGACGGCCTTCTTCCTAGCGCAATCACAAGCTGATTCACTGTGCATCGGGTCACTGTTTCCTCCAGTCACTCAGCTACAACTTGCTCCTTATCCCTTATTGAGCAAAGCGACTTTGCCATATGCTGTAATTTTTTATTTTTTATTTTACAGCATAATGGGCTAATTACTGGGTAGATTCTCCGGAGCTCACTTAATGTGCGGCCATCTCCTGTGAGTGCCGGCTCCGCCCCCCCGGAAGAAAAGTTTTTAATAAACGTTCTATAGTAATTGGCGAACCCCAAAAAACGTTGAATAGACCGAAGACCAACTGGGCGAGGCCACTGCAGAACTGCAGATAACTTGTCAGGATCCATGGAGAACCCTGCAACGGAGATAACATAACCTAGGAAGGTTACTTGAGTCTGATGGAACTCGCATTTCTCGAGTTTACAAAACAGGCCATTCTCACATAGTCTCTGAAGTACCAGTGTAACATCAGAACGATGAGCCTCAAGAGTGGGTGAGTGTATGAGGATGTCGTCTAAGTACACCACAGCACACTGTTGCAACATATCTCGTAGGACATCATTAATAAATTATTGAAAAACAGCAGGAGCATTACATAGGCCAAAGGGCATTACAAGATACTCATAATGCCCGCTCCTGGTGTTAAATGCTGTTTTCCATTCGTGGCCCTCCTTAATCCTAACGAGATTATACGCTCCTCTCAAATCAAGTTTAGTTAAGACCGTAGCTCCCTTGAGGCGGTCAAAGGGTTCCGTAATGAGCGGAATAGGGTAAGCATTCTTAATGCTAAGACGATTAAGACCCCTATAATCGATGCATGGTCTTAACTCGCCACCCATTTTCTTCACAAAGAAGAAGCCAGCCCCTGCAGGAGAGCAGGATTTGCGGATGATCCACCGTGACAGAGCATCAGCAACATACTCCTCCATAGCACAATTCTCTGTAACAGACAGAGGGTACACCCGGCCCCGAGGAGGAATGGCTCTAGGTTGCAGGTCTATGGCACAATCGTAAGACCGGTGAGGAGGCAACGTACCGGCACGGCCTTGTCAAAAACGTCTAGGAACTCTCGGTACTCCTCTGGCAATTGAGATACCGAAGAAGTGCACAAGACTTTAAATGGTTTCCGAAGACAAGTGGAAATACATTGCGGGGACCACGACAAAATTTCGGACCTGCGGCAGTCAAGACTGGGATTGTGATTTTGGAGCCAGGGATAACCCAGAACAACCGGAAAATGCGGAGAGTTTATCACCTGGAACTGGAGGGTTTCAAAATCGAGAGCCCCAACAGCCATGGACAACGGAGCAGTTTCGTGAGTAACGAGTGTGGGCTGAAGGGGCCTGCCATCAATGGCCTCAATAGCAAGCGCAACGGACTGAGGCAAAACAGAAATGGAGTGCTTTGATACAAAAGCACTGTCAATGAAATAGCCCGCAGCACCGGAGTCAACAAGAGCCTGAGTGACTATGGAGGAGTCCACCCAGGAAAGGACGACCATGACCAAAGGTTTCTCCTTAAGCGGATCCGGGGACAAGGATAAACCACCCAAGTTCTGCCCCCGTCAGGACCTTAGGTGTGAGCGTTTCCCGGCCATGTAGGACAAGACTTCAAAAGGTGGTCCTGTAACCCACAATAGAGGCAGAGCCCCTCCCTCCTCCTAAAGGCCCTCTTCGCCGCGGAGAGACGTGTGAATCCCAACTGCATCGGCTCAGCAGTACATGGTGACTCAGGACCAGGAGGCATGGGAGGAGAGGGAGGCATGGGTGGGAACGAACACGTAGGAGACAACGGAACAGGAGGCTTCCGCAAGCGCTCCTTGAAAGAGGGCCTCTCTCTGAGTATGATGTCAATTAGGATAAAAAAAGACACCAAATGCCTTGAGTTCCCCTGATGAATCTCTGGCAGCAACTTCTTCTTTAATCGCACCAGAGAGCCCATGAAAGAAGGCGGCAACAAGGGCTTCATTGTTCCAACCTACCTCTGCGGCAAGCGTACGGAACTCAATAGTATACTATTGATCTTGTACCTTGCTGAATGGACATGAGTCGTTTAGCAGCATAGGAGGAGCGAGCCGGAACATCAAATACCCTTCGAAAGGAGGCCACAAATTCAGGGTAATTTGAAATCACTGGTTTATTAGTCTCCCACAAGTGATTAGCCCAGGCGAAAAGAGATGAGAAATCCCACCTTAGCTCTGTCAGAGGGAAACGCCTGAGGTAACATCTCAAAGTAAATGCCCACCTGGTTCAAAAACCCTCTGCACTGAATAGGATCACCTCCATATCGCTGAGGTAGAGGTGCAGAAACGGACATGCTCCTGGTAGGCATAGGTGCAGCAGCAGAAACAGGAGCAGCCATAACTTGCGGGACACTTTGGTCCAAATGTGCAGTGCGAGTCAGCAGGTTTTGCAGTGCTAGTGCAAATTGATCCAAGCAGTGATCCTGTACATCCATCCTGGAAATGATGGCAGGTAAAGGTGGATAATTAGCACCATCAGGATTCATGGCCTTTGCATAATGTCAGGGTGCCAGGAATCAGACTGAGACGAGAAGTGCAAAAATAATCACACCTTTATTAATAGCAAAAAATAATAAAAAGTCCACAAGTCAAATAACAAGCCAGTAGTCAAAACCAGAGCTGGTAGTCAGACGAGCCAAATAAGGAGCAAAGAAAACAGCAGAGTCAGGAACAAGCCAGGGATCAGGAACCAGGAAGGACGTCAGGCAGCCAGGTAATACACAGGAACTCTCACAAATAGGTCTGAGACAACGCAAAGGCAAAGCATATTGAACAGAGGCCCGTTAAATAAGTGATGACATCACAATTCTGAGACTGCATCCTGTCTCACATGGATGATGCACACCAGTCTGGCCATAAACGGAAGTGCAGGAAATGAGCAGCATCCCCCACAATGCACCATAGTCAGGAAGAGAGGTGAGTAAAATGGCTGCCAGCAGCACATGGCAAACAAACAGGGAAAAAACCCTGACAGAAACGCATAGCATTTTAAATAATATTTTATTTAGTATTTTTTTTAATATACACTTGCTGTTGTTGGTGTATGTCACCGTCTATTTACTGATGTATATTTGGAACAATTTCTGGGAGAACTGCTGTCCTGGTCTGGTGTTAAAAGTCTACTGGGCGACTGAGAGGTCCCAGATTGCTGGTATTGCACCTGGAGGTGCATTGTATCCTGTAAGTGCAACCTTATATCTTTATACGGTTCGAGTACAAATGTTATTGGGCTATGTCTGTGTGCTCTTCTTGTTCATCCAGGCACTAAACTACAGGCCCTTCTAAGGATAATCAATTGGATCTTTGCTGGTGGATATCAGTGAGCTGGACCACTGTGAATTTCCAGTCTGATTCAATAGCACCGTTGGGTGCGCCCTGTTTGTGAGTATAATCATTTACTTGCATTTGTATATACCTGCTCTGGTGCTACTAGGCCATGTTGGCACCTCTGTTCCTTTTTCTCTGAAGATAGAAGATGCCGTCTGGATGAAGACTTCTGCCCATCTGGAGGACCTCTTCTGCCCGGCTTGGATGAAGACTTCTTCCGGCTTCGTTGAGGACTTCGGCCCGGCTTGGATGAAGACGTCTCCCGGTAAGTCGCTCTTCAGGGGGTTAGTGTTAGGTTTTTTATAAGGGTGTATTGGGTGTTTTTTTTTTTAGATTAGGGTTTGGGCTGCAATAGAGCTAAATACCCTTTTAAGGACAATGCCCATCCAAATGCCCTTTTCAGGGCAATGGGGAGAGCTTAGGTTTTTTTAGTTAGTATTTTATTTGGGGGGTTGGTTGTGTGGGTGGTGGGTTTTACTGTTGGGGGGGGTGTTTGTATTTTTTTTTACAGGTAAAAGAGCTGATTACTTCGGGGCAATGCCCCACAAAAGGCCCTTTTAAGGGCTATTGGTAGTTTAGTTTAGGCTAGGGGTTTTTTTTATTTTGGGGGGGCATTTTTTTTATTTTGATAGGGCTATTAGATTAGGTGTAATTAGTTTAAATATCTTGTAATTTGTTTATTATTTTCTGTAATTTAGTGTTTGTTTTTTTTGTACTTTAGCTAATTTAATGTAATTTATTTAATAGTATTTAATTTAGTTAATTTATTTAATTATAGTGTAGAGTTAGATGTTATTGTAACTTAGGTTAGGTTTTATTTTACAGGTACTTTTGCATTTATTTTAGCTAGGTAGTTATTAAATAGTTAATAACTATTTAGTAACTATTCTACCTAGTTAAAATAAATACAAACTTGCCTGTAAAATAAAAATAAATCCTAAGCTAGATACAATGTAACTATTAGTTATATTGTAGCTATCTTAGGGTTTATTTTATAGGTAAGTATTTAGTTTTAAATAGGAATAATTTAGCTAATGATAGTAATTTTTATTTAGATTTATTTAAATTATATTTAAGTTAGGGGGTGTTAGGGTTAGACTCAGGTTTATGGGTTAATAAATTTAATATAGTGGCGGCGACGTTGGGAACGGCAGATTAGGGGTTAATAATATTTAACTAATGTTTGCGAGGCGGGAGTGCGGAGGTTTAGGGGTTAATATGTGTATTATAGTGGCGGCGATGTCGGGAGGGCAGATTAGGGGTTTATAAGTGTAGGTAGGTTGCGGCGACATTGGGGGCGGCAGATTAGGGGTTAATACATATAATGTAGGTGACGGCGGTGTCTGGAGCGGCAGATTAGGGGTTAATAAATGTATTATAGTGTATGCGATGCGGGAGGGCCTCGGTTTAGGGGTTAATAGGTAGTTTATGGGTGTTTAGTGTCCAGACCGGTTGCTTACCACTAAACTACAGTGCTATACCTAAAAAGAGGATTTAACTTCATGCAATTAAACACCCCGAACCAGACCGTTACATGTGTGATACACTAGACAAAACTTAAACATGTGTCACTAGATCTAAACATCTGTTTTACTCGAGGCCCTTGCCCTAGAGCAGAACATTGTAAGTCTGAGACACACATACACCATATACCCAGTACATTATACAAAGATATATAATATTAAGGATTAGTTCCTTCTGAGACACTCACACACCATATCCCCAGTAAATTATAAACAGATATATAATATTATGGATTTTTTCCCAATGAGACAAACATATGCCATATCCTCAGTACTTTATACACAGATATATAATATTATGCAGTAGTTCCCTCTACGACATACACACACACACACCATATTCCCAGAACATTATACACAGATATATAATATTATGGAGTAGTTCCCTCTGAGACACACACACACACACACCATATTCCCAGAGAATTATACACAGATATATAATAATATGGAGTAGTTCCCTCTGAGACACACACACACCAAATTCCAAGAACATTATACACAGATATATAATATTATGGAGCAGTTCCCTCTGAGACACACATACACCATATCCCCATACAATTAAGATATATCTGCACATTTCTGTAAACTTGTGGCTATTCTGACTCTGCAGCCAAGCCGACTCAGAGACTGACACAATAAAATCGCTGATACGATCTCAACTGGAGCCAAGCGGGGCTACACAACTTGCTTAAGGAATAGCCCAAAATGGCGCCTCTCCTCTTACTGCAAAAAAAGGAGGCGGAGACATACCAAAGAACGGCATGGGGAACAAGCGTGCAAAAATCATGCTTCATCCTGCCGTTAATAAAGTGCATTTTCCCTGTCACTTTCAGAAAATAAAACGGATCCCAGCAGAGATGCAAATTCACATCACTGTGTCTCAAGGAGTAACAGAACAACTCTAAGCTACAGATGCTCTTTATCTCGTTCAGGCATAGTACTCTCCTCATATCCCCCAGTAGATTATACACAGATATATATTAAGGAGTAGTTCCCTCTGAGACACACACACACACCATATCCCCAGTACATTATACACAGATATATAATATTACGGAATAGCTCCCTCTGACACACACACCATATCCCCAGTACATTATACACAGATTTATAATTTTATGGAGTAGCTGCCTCTGATACACACACACTGTATCCCCAGTAGATTATACACAGATATATATTTTGGAGTAGTTCCCTCTGAGACACACACACACACACCATATCCCCAGTACATCATACACAGATATATAATATTATGGAGTAGTTCCCTCTGAGACACACATACACCATATCCCCAGTACATTATACAAAGATATATAATATTAAGGATTAGTTTCTTCTGAGACACTCACACACCATATCCCCAGTACACTATACACAGATATATAATATTATGGAATTGTTCCCGATCAGACAAACATATGCCATATCCCAAGTACTTTATACACAGATATATAATTTTATGTATTAGTTCCCTCTGAGACACACACACTATATCCCCAGTACATTATACACAGATATATAAAATTATGGAATAGTTCCCTCTGAGACACACATATGCCATATTCCGAGTACTTTATACACAGATATACACACAAACACTATATTCCCAGAACATTATACACATATATATAATATTATGGAGTAGTTCCCTCTGAGCCACACACCATATTCCCAATAGATTATACACAGATATATAATATTATGGAGTAGTTCCCTCTGAGACACACACCATATCCCTAGTAGATTATACACAGATATATATTATATAATATTATGGCATAGTTCCCTCTGAGATACACACACACCATATCCCCAGCACATTATACACAGATATATATTATGGAGTAGCTCCCTTTGAGACACACACCATATCTCCCAGAACATTATACACAGATATATCATATTATGGAGTAGTTCCCTCTGAGACAGACACACCTTATCCCCAGTACTATTATACACAGAGATATATAATATTATGGAGTAGTTCCCTCTGAGACACACACCATATCCCCAGTAAATTATACAAAGATATATAATATTAAGGATTAGTTCCCTCTAAAACACACACGCCATATCCCCAGTACATTATACACAGATTTATAATATTATAAAGTAGTTCCCTCTGATACACACACACTGTATCCACAGTAGATTATACACAGATAAATATTATGGAGTAGTTCCCTCTGAGACACACACCATATCCCCAGTACATTATACAAAGATATATAATAGTAAGGATTAGTTCCCTCTAAAACACACACACCATATCCCCAGTACATTATACACAGATTTATAATATTATAAAGTAGTTCCCTCTGATACACACACACCATATCCCCAGTACATTATACACAGATATATAATATAAAGGATTAGTTCCCAATGAGATACACATATGCCATATCCCCAGTACTTTATACACAGATATATAAAATTATGGAGTAGTTCCTTCTGAGACACACATACAGCATATCCCCAGTACATTATACACAGATATTTAATATAAAGGATTAGTTCCCTTTGAGAGACACACACCATATTCCCAGTACATTATACACAGATATATAATATTATGGAATAGTTCCCTCTAAAAAACACATATGCCATATTCCCAGTACTTTATACACAGATATATAATATTATGGAGTAGTTCCCTATGCAACATACACACACACACCATATTTCCAGAACATTATACACAGATATATAATATTATAGAATAGTTCCCTCTGAGACACAGACACCACATCCCCAGTATATTATACACAGATATATATTATGGAGTAGTTCCCTCTGAGACACACACACACCATATCCCCAGTACATTATACACAGATATATAATATTACGGAATAGCTCCCTCTGACACACACACCACATCCCCAGTACATTATACACAGATTTATAATTTTATGGAGTAGCTGCCTCTGATACACACACACTGTATCCCCAGTAGATTATACACAGATATATATTATGGAGTAGTTCCCTCTGAGACACACACACACACCATATCCCCAGTACATTATACACAGATATATAATATTATGGAGTAGTTCCCTCTGAGACACACATACACCATATCCCCAGTACATTATACAAAGATATATAATATTAAGGATTAGTTTCTTCTGAGACACTCACACACCATATCCCCAGTACACTATACACAGATATATAATATTATGGAATTGTTCCCGATCAGACAAACATATGCCATATCCCAAGTACTTTATACACAGATATATAATTTTATGGATTAGTTCCCTCTGAGACACACACACTATATCCCCAGTACATTATACACAGATATATAAAATTATGGAGTAGTTCCTTCTGAGACACACATACAGCATATCCCCAGTACATTATACACAGATATTTAATATAAAGGATTAGTTCCCTTTGAGAGACACACACCATATTCCCAGTACATTATACACAGATATATAATATTATGGATTAGTTACCTCTGAGACATACACACCATATCCCCAGTACATTATACACAGATATTTAATATAAAGGATTAGTTCCCTTTGAGAGACACACACCATATTCCCAGTACATTATACACAGATATATAATATTATGGATTAGTTACCTCACAGACATACACACCATATCCCCAGTACATTATACACAGATATATAATATTATGGAATAGTTCCCTCTAAAAAACACATATGCCATATTCCCAGTACTTTATACACAGATATATAATATTATGGAGTAGTTCCCTATGCGACATACACACACACCATATTTCCAGAACATTATACACAGATATATAATATTATAGAATAGTTCCCTCTGAGACACAGACACCACATCCCCAGTATATTATACACAGATATATATTATGGAGTAGTTCCCTCTGAGACACACACACACCATATCCCCAGTACATTATACACAGATATATAATATTATGGAGTAATCCCCTCTGAGACACACACACGCCATATCCCAAGTACATTATACCCAGATATATAATATTACGGAGCAGTTCCATCTGAGGCACACACACACACATCATATCCCCAGTACATTCTACACAGATATATAATATTATGGCATAGTTCCCTCTGCGATACACACACACACCATATCCCCAGTACATTATATACAGATATATAATATTATGGAGTACCTCCCACCAATACATTATACAAAGATATATAATATTAAGGATTAGTTCCCTCTGAGACACACACACCATATCCCCACTACATTATACACAGATTTATCATATTATGGAGTAGTTCCCTGTGATACACACACACTGTATCCCCAGTAGATTATACACAGATATATAATATTATGGAGTAGTTCCCTCTGAGACACACATCATATCCCCCAGTACATTATACAAAGATATATACTATTAAGGATTAGTTCCCTCTGAAACACACACACCATATCCCCAGTACATTATACACAGATTTATAATATTATGGAGTAGTTCCCATATCTCCAGTAGGTTCCATCTGAGACACACACACACAAACCATATCCCCAGTACAGTATACAAGATATATAATATTATGGAGTAGTTCCCTCTGATAATATTATGGAGTAGTAACCTCTGAGACACACACATCATATCCCAATTACATTATACACAGATATAAAATATTATGGAGTACCTCCCTCTGGCTGCGTTTGGCAAGCCCAAGCATAACTGGGACTTGCTTGGAGCGTTTTCAGAATACTTGCCAGTGAGACGCTGGGCGTTCTCTGAATGCTCTGATGACATAAGTCCCAGCGCTTCCAGCGTGCTGGAAAAGCCGGGACTTTTCTGAGCAAGCTCAGACGCTTGACAACATGGCAGCCTCCACACACGTGTTGCTCGTGGAGGCTGCCATGTTTTTATACATATAAAAGCATATCACTCTATCACCTGTAGCTTAACCTGCCCCATTCATTTGCTTATCCTGCCCCATTCATTTACATTACATAACTTATGCTGCACTTGTCCTGCCCTGATATCTTTATTCATTATTAGCCACATAAATCCTACCCTCTTTCAAAGATACATCATTTCTACCATTGCACAAACATTTGACAGGTATGTGAGTGATGGGAGCTGCAGCCCCCTTATATCTTTATTCATTATTAGCTGAATGGGGCAGGATAAGCTACAGGGGCTGAGCTGAGAGCAGCTGAATAGAGGGGGGGTGGGGGGGGGGTTCTGATTTTTGCAGAGAAGCAGGGGAAACCAGAAACACAGGGGAAACCATTCTCGGCATAACACTGGTAATTACAAGTGGGGAAAAGTGAGTGCACCGGACACAGACTGCAATATATATATATATATATATATATATATATATATATATATATATATATATATATATATATACAGCAAGAAACAGGTGCACTCTCACAAACAATATGTCAGGTGCCAGGGTGCTAGAGTAGGTTAAGATATAGCGAATAGAAAACAGCACTCTCTGGTCTTAACAGCTAACAGCAAATAAATTACTTTTATTCAGTAAATGCTCGGGGAGCATTCCCCGAAACGTAATTTATTTGCTGTTAAGACCAGAGAGTGCTGTTTTCTATTCACTATATATATATATATATATATATATATATATATATATATATATATATATATATATATATATATATGTACACACACAGTATCTCACAAAAGTGAGTACACCCCTCACATTTTTGTAAATATTTTATTATATCTTTTCATGTGACAACACTGAAGAAATGACACTTTGCTACAATGTAAACTAGTGAGTGTACAGCCTGTATAACAGTGTAAATTTGCTGTCCCCTCAAAATAACTCAACACAGCCATTAATATCTAAACCGTTGGCAACAAAAGTGAGTACACCCCTAAGTGGAAATGTCCAAATTGGGCCCAATTAGCCATTTTCCCTCTCCGGTGTCATGTGACTTGTTAGTGTTACAATGTCTCAGGTGTGAATGGGGAGCAGGTGCGTTAATTTTGGTGTTATCGCTCTCACACTCTCTCATACTGGTCACTGGAAGTGCAACATGGCACCTCATGGCAAAGAACTCTCTGAGGATCTGAAAAAAAGAATTGTTGTTCTACATAATGATGGCCTAGGCTATAAGAAGTTTGCCAAGACCCTGAAACTGACCTGCAGCACATTGGGCAAGACCATACAGCGGTTTCACATGACAGGTTCCACTCAGAACATGCCTCGCCATAGTCGACCAAAGAAGTTGAGTGCATGTGCTTAGCGTCATATCCAGAGGTTGTCTTTGGGAAATAGACGTATGAGTGCTGCCAGCATGGCTGCAAAGATTGTAGGGGTGGGGGGTCAGCCAGTCAGCGCTCAGACCATATGCTGCACACTGCATCAAATTGGTCTGCATGGCTGTCGTCACAGAAGGAAGCCACTTCTAAAGATGATGCACAAGAAAGCCTGCAAACAGTTTGCTGCAGACAAGCAGACTAAGGACATGGAATACTGGAACCATGTCCTGTGGTCAGATGAGACCAAGATAAACTTATTTGGTTCAGATGGTGTCAAGCGTGTGTGGCAGCAACCAGGTGAGGAGTACAAAGACAAGTGTGTCTTGACTATAGTCAAGCATGGTGGTGGGAGTGTCATGGTCTGGGCCTGCATGAGTGCTGCCGGCACTGGGGAGCTACAGTTCATTGAGGGAACCATGAATGCCAACATGTACTGTGACATAATGAAGCAAAGCATGATCGCCTCCCTTCGGAGACAGGGCCGCAGGGCAGTATTCCAACTTGATACCGACCCCAAACACACCTCCAAGACGACCACTGCCTTGCTAAAGAAGCTGAGGGTAAAGGTGATGGACTGGCCAAGCACGTCTCCATGTCTGTTTTATTGCAGTCTTGTATGAATAACATATTAACATCACTGCAATTTTACACGTTAGGTTGGCTTTTGGGAATGTGGTGTTCATAACTCTTTGCCAGCTTCTGTATAGTATTTAGGGTTAAAGGGACAGTAAACCTTAAAATTAATGTTATATAATTCTGCACATAGTGCAGAATTATATAACATTATATTAGCCAAACTTTATAACACATAATATTCCCTTTTCATTTTTAACAAAAAACGCTGTTTTACAGACCCGCTCTCTGCGCTCTGCTGAGCGGGTCTGCTTTTTTTACACAACGCATCGGGCCAGCTGTATAGTCACAGCCCGGCCTGACCGCGCCATAAGATTAAGTGCAGCTCGCTCCTGCTGTCAGACAGAGCAGGAGCGAGCTGCACTTAATGTTATGGCGCGGTCAGGCCGGGCTGTGACTATACAGCTGGCCCGATGCGCTGTGTAAAAAAAGCAGACCAGCTCAGCAGAGCGCAGAGAGCGGGTCTGTAAAACAGCGTTTTTTGTTAAAAATGAAAAGGGAATATTATGTGTTATAAAGATTGGCTAATATAATGTTATATAATTCTGCACTATGTGCAGAATTATATAACATTAATTTTAAGGTTTATTGTCCCTTTAACATTGTTCCTAGCCAGCTGCTTTAGATTATCTGATCAACGGTTTATCCAATCATGCATACTCTAAGGGTATATACATGTTTTGTTATATGATGTTTTCAGGTCACGGATGAAGGCGTGAGCTGAAACGCGTCTGCCCGCTATCCTACATGTAGTTTTTTTTATTCTGTCTTACTGCACGTTTTACCAACAATAAAGATGAATATTTCCTTTATCCACCCGGGATCCGCTTTCCATTTTTTGTTCTATGTCTCCAGACCTAAACCCTATTGAGCATCTGTGGGGCATCCACAAATGGAAGGTGGGGGAGTGCTCTGTGATATCATCATGGAGGAGTGGAAGAGGACTCAAGTGGCAACCTGTGAAGCTCTGCTGAACTCCATGCCCAAGAGGGTTATGGCAGTGCTGGAAAATAATGGTGGCACAACAAAATATTGACACTTTAGGCCCAATTTGGACATTTCCACTTAGGGGTGTACTCACTTTTATTGCCAACAGTTTAGACATTAATGGCTGTGTGTTGAGTTATTTTGAGGGGACAGCAAATTTGCACTGTTATACCGTCTGTACACTCACTACTTTACATTATAGCAAAGTGTCATTTCTTCAGTGTTGTCACATGAAAAGATATAATAAAATATTTACAAAAATGTGAGGGGTGTACTCACTTTTGTGATATACTGTATATACATATATTGTAAACAAGCTACACACATGCTCAACCCTCTGCAGCCCATTGGCTATTTATTAACCCTATTTAGTAATAAATATTGCTAAAAAATAGGGCTAATAAATAGCCAATGGGCTGCAGCGGGTTGAGCATGTGTGTAGCTTGTTTACAACATATATATATATATATATATATATATATATATATATATATATATATATATATATATATATATATATATATATATAGTTATTTATTACTGTTACCCGTGACGTGTGCAAGGAGGGGGGCTGTGAGTGACGGTGTTGTAAAAGTAATAATACTACAAGGGAGCTTATAATAAATAATGCGCAAAGTCCATTATTGTGCTGCAGATCCCTTTGCACATGCAAACGTTTTTTCTAAGCTCCCTTGCTTGTGACGTCACCTAGCGCCACGTCATTGCTGGAGTAGAAGTGCCTCCAGCGGCTCCTGAGCGCTTGCCAAACGCGGCCTCTGGTACACAAACACACAGTATCCCCAGTACATTATACACAGATATATAATATTATGGAGTAGTTCGCTCTGAGATACTCACACACCATATCCCCCACCAATACATTATACAAAGATATATAATATTAAGGATTAGTTCCCTCTGAGACACACACACCATATCCCCACTACATTATACACAGATTTATCATATTATGGAGTAGTTCCCTGTGATACATACACACTGGATCCCAAGTAGATTATACACAGATATATATATGGAGTAGTTCCCTCTGAGACACACATACAGTCATACACCATATCCCCGGTACATTATAGACAGATATAGTTCCCTCTGAGACACACACACACCATATCCCCAGTACATAATACACAAATATTTAATATTATGGAGTAGTTCCCTCTGGCACACACACACCATATCCCCGGTAGATTATACACAAATATATATTATATAGACAGTGCATTATATAAAGATATATATCGCTACACATAGCCTCTTTCCCAGCACATTACATACAGACATAAGCTATTACAGCTATTATTCACAAAATGATAAGGACACTGTATATAGCCAGTCACCTCCGTAAAATCCACCATTTTTATGTGAGACGGTAAAAGCTAGTTCCACTTCTTCTGTAAGACCCATGATGTCACAGCAGTCACATGACCACAGAAATCAAATGGTAATTAGAGCTACCTTTTAGTCTTCCGCCGCGCTATTTCCTTCCGTAATTTTTGTGACTTCAAAGGTTCTTTAGCTGGATGGGAACTAGCTGCGATCACTCTAAAGTGCAACGTGGCGGGAAGGTATCTCTTAGTAACAACTTCTTTGTATTGTGTTATATATCTGTATATACTGTATGGAGGTTGAACTGTGTGTGTAATGGAGAGAATGCGGTATGCGTTACTGAGGGAACCTTTATTTTATATGCAGGTGCTCTGTGTGTGAGAGAGGCAGAAGAAGCTGCTGCCTCTATAATATTAAGTATCTGTATATAAGGTACTGCTAGATGTTGTGCGCGGGTATTAGGCACCGGGAATTTCTCTGTTATATTAAATATCTGTTTATATATATCTTTATATTAGGCGCTGGGGAGGAATGTGTGTGCTTGTGTGTCAGGGCCCATGGAATCCTCTCTATAATATTATATCTGTATATGTTACTGTGTGTGTCTCAGAGGGAACTTCTCTATATTGTTATATTTTTGCACATAAGGTATGTTTGCCTTTGTATTTTAGTGATAACCTGAATGTAAGTAAACTTCTCACCAGACAATCAGTATATATAGCTATATAGTCTCAGAGCTTACAGTGTGTGGTGAGCATTGGGGTACAAATGTAACCACCAGAATACTTTGCTATTAATGGGGTTAGGACCTGGCCTCACCCTGTCATTCATTCATTACTGTGATAAATGTCTGGGTGTAGCAGGTTTGTGTGAGGGCTAGGGTTGCCAACTCTTTTTGAAGTAAACAAGGGAGATTTTTTTTTATCGACAAATTTATACAGATAATTTTTTGTAGACAAAATGTCATGCTTACAAAAAGTAAAATAAAAACAAACTGAATTCGTTAATAAAACATTCTTTATTCAATATTTTATGTTTTGCTACATAATGTTCCACATTTATAAGTTCAACTATCTAAAATGGCATTAGCCAGAAAAAAAAATCAAGGGACAGTATACACTCATTTTCATATAACTGCATGTAATAGACACTACTATAAAGAATAAGATGCACAGATACTGATATAAAAATCCAGTATAAAACTGTTTAAAAACTTACTTAGAAGCTTTCAGTTTAGCTCTGTTGAAAAGGTAGCTGGAAAGCCCACTGCAAGTGGCAAATAAGACACTCCCCCCCCCTTCTTTTGCATATGAAAAGACCCTTTACACAAACAGGAGCAAGCTGGAGAAGGTAGCTGACGGTATTCAAATAAAACTTTGGGGCTTGGTTAGGAGTCTGAAAATCAAAGCAATGTTATTTAAAAATAAGCAAAATTATACATTTAAAAAAAAACAAAAAAAACTTTATGGGCTTTATAAATAGATCATCTACAAAACATTTATGCAAAGAAAAAATTAGTGTATAATGGCCCTTTAAACAACAATCATTAACGTTTTATATAGTTTAAAGGGACATTGTACACTAGATTTTTATTTGAATACATGTTTTGTACATAATCCATTTTTAAAGCCCATCTGGTAGTATTTTTATTAAAATGTATAGTTTTGTTTATTTTTTAAGAACATTGTGCTGATTTATTTTAGACCCCTAACCAAGCTCCACAGTGACAGACGTATACACATGTTTACAGACTCCTGCAGGCTCCCCTTTATGTTATGCTTTTTCATATGCAGGGGAGGTGGGGAGTGTCTGCTCTTTTTGTTTACCCAGCCCCTTTCAGTGGGTGTCCCAGACTACCTCATCAACAGTGCTAAACTGGGAGCTTCTAAGTAATATTTAAAAGGTTTTATACTGGATTTTTAGATCAGCATCTGTGCATATTCTTCTTTGTAGCAGTGTATATTATATGCAGTTATATGAAAATTGGTAGAGAGAAGACTGCACTTCAGAGGTTCAAAAAAATGTTTTTTTATTGTTTTTGGTTAAAAAAGCACATACACACATGTAGCATATCAGCTTCCAGACGCGTTTCGCGTCTCCTAGTAGCGCTTACTCATAGACTGTATACGAGTAAAATGCATCAGACAGCTGATATGCTCCATGTGTTTATGTGCTTTTTTAACCAGATACAATTAAGCATTTTTGTTTTATTTTTGAACCTCTGAAGTGCAGTCTTATCTTCTCTCTACGTGTATTGAGATAGCAGAGTGGTTTGCTGTTTTTTTGGGGGGGGCTAGCACCCTGCTGAACATACAGACTATTCTAAAACTATAGGATGTTACGTCCATCCATGTACATCCATGTTTGCCCAGCGTCTGAGACGGAACCACGGGCTTGAGCAGCTTTCTTCTACCTATTTGAAAATTGGTATATGCTGTCCCTTTAATACATATCACATGTTGCCAGGACAGGTTTACATTGAAAAATGTGTTGGATATGCTACTATTAGTGTTCTAACAATTTAAATAGGCCATAGTAGCCCAAAAAAACAAAAAATAGGTGCAGGTGCAACAAGTTAAACACATTCCAGTTCACTACAGTAAACATCAATGTTTTCTACAAATATTTTAATATCTGATTATGAATATCTGCTTAGAAACATTTTAAAAGGTTTAAAGGGAATACATGTGGCACAGATTTGCCCCTTCTAGAGTTCCAACAATTAAATAGGCCATAGTAGTAAAAAAAAAAAAAAAAATTTGAAAGGTTTAAAGGGACAGTCAACGCCAAAATTGTTATTGTTTAAAAAGATAGATAACACTTTTACTACCCATTCCCCAGCTTTGCACAACCAACATTGTTATATTAATATAATTTATAACATATAAACCTCTAAATGTCTGCCTTATCACATGTTTTATATTAGCTTTTCACAACAGGAGAGTGCTAGTTCATGTGAGCCATATAGATAACATTGTGATTACACCTGGAGTTATGCACAACACAGCATTAATTGGCTAAAAGTCAAGTCAATAGATAATAAACAGTCATGTGATCAGGGGGCTGTCAAAAGAGGCTTAAATACAAGATAATCACAGAGGTAAAAAGTGTATTTATATAACCATGTTGGCTGTGCAAAACTGGGGAATGGGTAAGAAAGGGATTATCTATCTTTCTAAACAATACCATTTTTGGAGTTGACTGTCCCTTTAAAGGGAATAACAGATTTGCTACTTTTAGACTTCAAACAATTTTAAATAGGCCATAGTAGGCCAAAAACCAGGTGCAGCAAGTTACAAACATGTCAGCTCTCAACAGTATTATCTGAATCTCTGCAGTCTAGTAAAAAAAAGGACTTAGTAGCCAGAAAGTAAGTAATCAAAAATTGGTTTAAAGATATATGAAACACAATTTTTTTTCTTTCATGATTCAGATAGAGCATGCAATTTTATAATTTACTCCTTTTATCAATTTTTCTTTATTCTATTGTATCTTTATTTAAATAAGCAGGAATGTAAGCTTAGGAGCCGACCCATTTTTTTGGTTCAGCACCTTGGTAAAGCTTGCTGATTGGTGGCTAAATGTCCCAGGGTGCTGACCCAAAATGTTTCATTGCTATCATTCGCGGAGATTACAAGTCGCGCGCTGACCGAAGCACAATATGTTTTTTCTTTAGACTCTCTTGAGAGTCTTCAGCCTCTCTAGCCTCACCAATCTTTATGTTATTAAATAATATTTAATAACATAAGGACTGGCGAGGCTAGCGAGTCTAAAGACTCTCGAGGGAGCCTAAAGAAAAAACATATTGCGCACGTGCTCCAGTCAGCAGACGACTTGTAATCTAGCCGATTTAGCAGTTTCATAACAGATTTTTTTTGCCTGTTCAATAAAATCCAGCAATTTGTTTTGAATTCCATTGAAGTGGTCAATGGATCTTACAACTATTTTAAACATGTTTCTGTGGTTGGAAGCAGCTGTTGCTAAAGGGAAGTATACATTTTTAAGGGGGTTACTTAAAATACCAACAACATTTTTTACACTCCTTGGTGCCAAAACATTCTTTACTATCATTTCTGCCTTTGTTCACTCACAAGACATCTTCTTAGAAGCATCAGAGTCACTAAACATATCCTTTGAAAGTTTGATGCCACCATCCATGCTGTTATAGCTAAAGTTGTGTTTCACAGAATGGTAAACAAATGTAAGCTCACCAGATACTACCACCCTCCTTTCTATGATATTTATACTAAAGTTTGGAGAATGGAAAAAAAAACATGAGATCTTAACTGAATTTTTGGTGTCCTTCTCTTTGGCCTTGTAACCTTCAACAAATCAAAGAGATGATTAAAGGGATGTGAAACCCAATTTTTTTCTTTAATGATTAAGACAGAGCACAATTTTAAGCAACTTTCTAATTTACTCCTATTATAAAGTTTTCTTTGTTCTCTTGGTATGTTTATTTGAAAAGCAGGTATGTAAGCTTAGGAGCTAGCCCATTTTTAGTTCAGCGCCTGGGTAGCGCTTGCTGATTGGTGGCTAAATGTAAAAAAAAAGTATGTGTGACACATATCTGTACATTAATATGTATTATTTACATCCTCCTCTCTAGTTATAGGTCAGTGTTACTGTGTACATGTTACTCAGTGTCACATCACTAAATTATCAGAACCAGTTATTGGAGTATTGGGGCTGATTCACGTGTGACTAACAAGAAGACGACTGAGAAGAACCAAACCTCCGAGATCTACATGGTGACTGGGAAGGTGAGGATGATTAGTCATATTGTCACTTATCTGTGTGTGTCTTTTATATTGTATTGTACTGTACTTTTATCTTTGTACCCATGGACAGCGCTGCGAAATCTGTTGGCGCTTAATAAATAAATAATAATAATAATAATCTGTTGTGTGTGATGCCTGGTGCTTAATGGCCTTTATACAACACACACAGCACAACCCTAAGGGGAGTGAGCACACTGACCATATGGACTGTTTATGGTCACTGGCTGAGCTCTGGGTTTGTTCATGGTCATCAGAGTCAATTTGCTTTGTGTGATTTATTCTTTACAAGTTAAATCCTGTTTTTATGTGTTATTTTTTTATTTTAAGGAACAAATGGAGTTTGATGAAGTTGCAGTTTATTTCTCGGAGGAGGAGTGGGGCTGTTTAACTGAAGAACAAAAAGAGCTTTATAAGGATGTGATGATGGAGAATTATCAGACCCTCAGGTCTCTAGGTAATAATTTATATAACTCTACAGGGAATGGGACAAAGAGGAAAACACATACAAGTGACACATAATCTGGGCTTGTATTAAACTGGTATAAAATCTGTGTGTTGGTTATTACAGATATTTGTTACTTAAAATTATTCATGAGATATTCAGCCCTGTGTACCTTGCACTGCTCCCTGCTTGCTCATTTAGCTGAGTTGCCACCACCATTTATACATCGCCCATAGTGATTCTGTCATAGATGTGTGTGATGTCATAACACACAGTGAGAGCCCAGAGTCTTCATAGTTCTGGGTGCAGGAAGCAGCAGCTCTAGTGGGGCTCAGTATCTGGCTACTATCATCATTTAGAGGGGCCAATGACCCTTAATTTCATGCAGGGTTTCATGTCACTGTAAGCTGCAAGTGATATCCTTAGAAACCAGCACCCCCTGCAGCACTATACATCAGTGTTTAGTGACAAGCCTCATATCCTTATCATCCCTATGCTAATAAAGTAAAATCATATATAACTGTCAGAATATGGATTTTGTGTATTTTAAATACAAACCTCTTACATTAAAATAGGGGTTCTAGCAATATGAGAATGGGTTTTATATATATATATATATATATATATATATAATACACTGCATTACAGTCTATATTTCATTAGAAGAATTGTACAATATACTTTATAATTGCAAATGTGTTTTTATCTTTTGCTATAAAATGTTTTACTCAAAAAAATATTTGCGATTAAGTTAAAATAATTTTCAGCACCAGGACCTCTTCTTTTTACGGAGTAATTATTTATTTGTGGCACCATATAGTGTTTTTATTCCCCACATAACCTGTGATTTATATCCATACAGGATATGTGCCTGAGAAACCTGTACTTGTTACAAAGATTGAGCATAGAGAGAAGCCGTTCGTGTGCAGTTTACCAACTACCAAAGGTGAGCAATAAGTAACTTTTCTTGTTTAGTAAATTGATCTTGGCTCACCCTAATAGCACTCACCAACAATGAGTTGTTCCCTTTTAAGGAGGATGGACCTCTCCTGATTCCTGATACCTTATTCTTGTTTTTTTTCCCCTCTCCTAATTAAGGGCTTGTTTCCATTGAGGTGGTAAAGTTTGGAAACTGGTGGTAAAAACATTTTATCTCCATTAAAGCCTATGGAGAATTATTTTCATGTTACTTCCAGTTTCCAAACTTTACCACCTCAATGGAAACTAGCCCCAAGATGGGTAGTCAGGGCTTGCTTCTTTTGTTATCCTTTGCTAAAAGGTTTATCTAGCTAAGCTCAGGAGCAGCAAATAACATAGGTTCTAGCTGCTACTTGGTGGCTGCATATATATATATATATATATATATATATGTCAGAAAAATTGCGGAGCCGAAAAAGTGACCCTCTGCCATATGTGTTCCGGATAATGTGTGTCAGATACATGTAGATGACATCCGGGCTATAAATAATGTTATAACCTAAAGATAGAGCCCACATAGACAGAACGGAGTAAACACAGAAGTATAGCAACGAACAAGTTAAGACAGAACTTTGATCTATTGATTGATGTAAAGAAGTTCCAACGACAACTTACATTGAAAGAGAAATTTGCAGGTATTGACTCCATACAAAAACAATTTAATAAAAAGTCAACCTACTCTCCTCAATTTACTAATGCCAGCATCTACACCTTCTCCAGACTCATGCTTGATGATCTGAATGATACGGTTCAACAACATCAATTTGACACCTATAATAATTTCTCTAGGATGGAATGGAAGACCATGAAAACGCTTGCAGACAATAAAACCATTATTATCTGCGAAGCGGATAAGGGAGGAGCGATCGTCCTTTTAAATTACTATGACTATAGGGACAAGATACTGTCCCAGTTATCAGACAACAGGACATATAGAACATTACAACATGATTCGACCACAGTGTACAAACAACAGATTGACCAATATATCACATTGATATATGAGGAAGGCTTTATTGATAAAGATGCACATGCTTTTTTGAACACTAGTTATCCCCGGACGCCGGTGTTCTATACGTTACCAAAAATACACAAACTATTAAATAATCCACCGGGTAGACCTATAGTTTCGGCTATAGGATCCCTGCAACAGCCTCTAGCGATCTTTGTCGATGCCGTCCTACAACCACTGGTCCAACATATGACATCTTATCTAAAAGATTCTGCAACACTATTGACTATTGGCAGAGATGGGGCCATTGGATGAGAATGTACTGCTTGTGACCTTAGATGTAACAAGCTTGTACACTGTGATCCCCCATGCTGAGGGATTAAGAGCAATCAAGTTTCATCTATCCAGGTTCCTCTATATAGGTCCACCGCTTGAAATTCTACTCGATCTACTCGGGGTTTGCCTGACTACCAACTATATCAGGTTTGAACACCTGTTTTATCTGCAACTAACAGGGACGGCGATGGGGTCCAGTGTGGCCCCATCGTGCGCCAATCTATTTATGGCGTGGTTTGAGGAATTCGAAACCGAACTGTTTCGACATGAAAAAATTCTCTTTTTTAAGAGATATATAGACTACCTGCTTCTATTCTGGTCAGGGTCATCTAAGGAGTGGGATGAATGGTTTGAACAACTCAACAGGGTCAATAACGCACTGCAATTCAAGATGCATTATGACAACGCGCAAGTGGATTTTCTGGATATTCGATTATACAAAAAACATGGCAAGGTACATTCCACATTGTTTCGCAAAAGTACTGACAGGAACTCGTTATTACATTTTACGAGTTGCCATCCACCTGCAACCAAGAGATCTCTGCCAAAGTCACAACTACTAAGGGTAGTAAGGAATAACACTGAAGAAGAAAATAAAGAAAAACAACTGGATGAGATGACTCAAAGATTTCGGATGAGAGACTATCCTCAAGATTTACTAACTAGACATAGATGCACTTCAGCCGAGACTGATAGGTTGACAATAGAAGGCACTGATCAGCATATGACATTTGTTACAACATTCACTGGCGACAAAAACACCTTTTCGGAAGTATTTAAGAAACATTGGAACATCATCACCTCTGATAAATCTCTCCCTCTCACTCAGGTTGCAGTACCAAGAATAGGCTTTCGTAGATCAAGATCTCTGAGAGATTTCCTTGTTAAAACTGATCCGATTGATTCCTATAAACATTCTACCTGGCTGGATAATTTAAAAAAACAGGTGTATTCCACTGTCTGGGCTGCGTTACCTGTAGTGGATTGATTACGGGGCCATCTTTTACGCACCCTCACAGACGTCAGGTGTACAAACACAAACATCGCCTTACATGTACCACAACCTACATTGTGTACTTGTTACACTGCATTTGTGGTCTTTACTATGTGGGCAAGACCTCTGACGATCTCAGGACGAGCATGGCGAACCACCGTTCGGCCATACGGACCGCTCTTAAACATGTGAGCTCTGAACAACTGGTAGCACGGCATTTCGTGGACTGCCAACATAAGGTCTCCGACCTAAAATACTCTGTTCTGTCTATGTGGGCTCTATCTTTAGGTTATAACATGATTTATAGCCCGGATGTCATCTACATGTATCTGACACACATTGGCCCCTATTTAACAAAGGTCTTGCGGACCTGATCCGACAGTGCGGATCAGGTCCGCAAGACCTCGCTGAATGTGGAGAGCAATACGCTCTCCGTATTCAGCATTGCACCAGCAGCTCACAAGAGCTGCTGGTGCAACGCCGCCCCCTGCACCGCCAGCAGGGAGGTGTCAATCAACTCAATCGGGTTGAATTGTGGCGATTCCTGTCCGCCTGCTCAGAGCAGGCGGACAGGTTTATGGAGTAGCGGTCTTTGTGACCGCTGCTTCATAACTGCTGTTTCTGGCGAGTCTCAAGACTCGCCAGAAACACAGGCCATCAAGCTCCTTTTGGAGCTTGATAGATAGGCCCCATTATCCGGAACACATATGGCAGATGCTCACTTTTTCGGCTCCGCAATTTTTCTGACAGCGGTTTTGTTGACAGTTTCTATGGTTACTGTGTAGCGTACGGACTGGCAACAATTTATCATAAGTATTGTGAATGCCCTACATATTTGTCTCCGCTGGTGTTTGTTTACTGTACAGTTGTACTATCTGCATTTTAGTTGATAAAAAAAGTTATATATCACTGTTTTAGGTGTTTTTGTTATGTAGAGTTACGTTGTCACGGCTGACTACTCCCACTTCTGGGAGGGTCTACCGTGTAGAGCGTGACGCTCAGGTGTGCTGTGTATAAAGTTATGGTGGCGGTAAGTGTAACTGTTCAATTTCTGTCTGTCTGAGGACGAGCTGCTAAGGCTCGAAAACGTTAACACATTAAAGTGGAAGTTATATTAAGACCTTTTGGAGTGTGCTTTTTCTTCAGGATTGTGTATTTTATTTGCTGCACCCAAGGCTCTAGCAGTGAAGTTTGGAGTGCACCTTGTCCCTTTTGTGTGTGTATGTGTATGTATATGTATGTATATATATATATATATATATATATATATATATATATATATATATATATATATATATATATATATATATATATATATATATATATATATATATATATATATTTATATATGTATTTCTACTTTAAAGGCCTTTGCATGCCTGAGACAGTCACCTCATATCTTTGAGCCCTTATGACTTTTTTTGTGCAATATTCTTTTAATAATAATTGATGTGTTTGTGACAGTTTTTTTTTTTTTTTTTGTCTCGCGTAATAGTTAAATGGATACTGAACCCAAATTATTTTCTTTCATAATTCAGATAGAGCATGCAATTTCAATCAACTTTCTAATTTACTCCTATTATCAATTTTTCTTCATACTCTTTATTTGAAAAAGCAGGAATTTAAGCCTAGGTAGTGCTTGCTGATTGGTGGTTACATTTTAGCCACCAATCAGCAAGCTCTACCCAGGTGCTGAACCAAAGATGGGCAAGCTCCTAAGCTTACAGTCTTGCTTTTTCAAATAAAAAATATAAAGAGAATGAAGAAAAATTGACAATAGGAGTAAATTAGAAAGTTGCTTACAATTGCATGCTCTGTCTTAATCACGAAAGAATACAATTGGGTTCAGTATCCCTTTAACCAAAGCTCTGAGGTCACAGCAATCATTCTAGGGTAAATCGCGATTGCACATTTATTTCAACTTTTAATAGAACAATCCTTCCTATGTGCGCAAACAGCCACAATAAACCTTATATCACTGGTACAAAACAGCAAGCCACTTGTTATGTGGCCCATTATGTTGGATGCATTATATAGTAACATATTTATGTATTCACTAGTGCCTCTGTGCACTTTATTTATGTGTTACTTGTAGTAACTGTAGTTGCTGCTTTTTGTTATATGCAACCTTAGATTGTGTTTTTTTTTTACTACTGCCATTAATATCCACATTCATCAGACAATGTTTATTTTGTTTTTGGCCTATATGTATGAGTGTTTATTGGGAAGGTAGATGTATATTGTTAATTGTATGTATTACAACCCTTAGAAAGCCAAGTGCCTTAAAGGGACAGTCTACAGCTTAGTCATCTTAAAGTCTTACCTTAGATTTAACTGTAAATAGCCTCTAGCACCTTTTCTATATCATGCAGCAGGAACAGTAAAACAGTTATTTTGAAATGAATATTGTTCCTGGCCAGTTTGAAATGGCTGCCAAGCTCCACCCACCAATGACATGACGATTTGGGCTGCATATTGCTTCCAATCCAAAAGGCTCACTAGTTGGATTCAACAGACTGTCAATGCTATTCAGCAGAGTGCCTAGATGCAGCCCAGATTGTGATGTCATCAGTGGGTGGAGCTTGGCAGCCATTTTAAACTGGCCAGAAACAATATTAATTTTAAAATAACTGTTTTACCATTCCTGCTGCATGGTATAGAAAGGGGTGCATGAGACTATGTGCAGCTTAATCTAAGGTTGGAGTTTAAGATGACTAAGGTGTAGACTGTCCCTTTTAATCACTAAAGATCCTTGTTCCATATGTTCTTTATGCACTAGAGAGGCCTAGAGAGACAGGTGTTACTGTAGTTCTACTAATAACTCTTTGAGATAATTTGTCCCTATGTTCAACCTGCTTCTGTCTAAATGTAAGAAGCTTAGTTACCTCCCTTATTACCTGACGAGGAGGCATTTGATCCTGAAGATAGTAACATTTTAGCAGTAAGGTGCGCGCGCACACACACAGTACAATATAATAGAATAGCGAGCTTGTGTGTGTGTGTGTGCACCTTACGGCTAGAATGTTACTGACCTATTAGATTGTACTGTGTGTGCACCTTACTGCTAGATTGTTACTGACCTATTAGATTGTACTGTGTGTGCACCTTACTGCTAGATTGTTACTGACCTATTAGATTGTACTGTGTGTGCACCTTACTGCTAGTTTGTTACTGGCCTATTAGATTGTACTGTGTGTGCACCTTACTGCTATAATGTTACTGACATTTTGCCTGAACTGTCACTATTCTGTTAGATTATACTATGTGTCTGTATCTGTGTGTGTGTGTGCTCCTTACTGCTAGATTGTTACTCATCTTTTGCTTGAACTTTCACTTTTCTATTAGATTGTGTTGTCTGTGCACCTTACTGCTAGAATGTTACTGACCTTCTGCCTGAACGTAAACACACACAGTACAATATAATAGAATAGTCAAATTTCAGGCAAAAGGTCAGTAACATTCTTTTTTTTTTTTTTTTTTTTATTTCTTTATTAACATACAAAAAGAAAAACAAAACATACACACAAAGCAATATCGTCAAAACATAGAAGACAAAATGTCTCCAGATGATAAAACTTCCAGGTCAGAAATATAAGATTGATCCTTTTCATATCCTTTGTCCCCCTCTTTCCCCTTTCCCTCTTCTGTACAGACTAACTGTCTGATTAGTTCCAAAAAAAAAAGGAAACTCTCTCCCCTCCCCCCCACCTCCTTATATAAATCTACCTAATTTCTCTCTCCTATCCTCTCCCCCTCAGGTCAGCTTTAAGTTAATAATTTGTTCTATATAGAGTACAACATCTTCACTTTGACAACAGACAAAATCCCTCCAGGTCTTAAGAAAGCAATTTCCTCTTGCCCCATTTAACTTAGACTCAAAAGCTGCCTTAATCACTGAATCTAACAAAGGTTTTTTAACTTCCGTAATAGAAGGTAATATGAAGGTAATCCAGTTTTTAAAAATAAGTGTCCTAACAATTATTATTACTGTGAGTATAAAATTAGTTTTTTCCCCCCAAGAATTATGGCCTACCAAAAAAAGAATAGAATCCCTTTCCAATTGTACCTTCCCTTTAACTATCGTGGAAAGGTAGTATTCCATTTTTGCCCATAGCTGTTTAAGCTTGGGACAATCCCACAGCAAATGGCCCAGATTGGGATCTTGGAAAGAATATTTAGGGCAAACATTGGTTTCTCTTTTGTTCCATTTAGCGACTCTGCGTGGAGTTAGATAGTCCCTGTGAACTACTCTAAATTGTGTTTCTCTATAATATGAGGTAGAGAAAAGTCTTTGAGTTGTTTTAAGACTGTTCGTTAGTACCTTATCTAGTTCCTCTAAATCTATTATTTTTGTCCAGTGCGCAACTAATTCCTGTATTGAATCCTTTCTATGGACAGAAGGAATCTGTAGATAACCGACAGTAGCCTTTTCCCCGAGAGTTTAGCATCGATAAGAGGATGGTCTATCCATAATTGAGGGAAAATCTTAGTTAGGCTGAGAATATAACTTCTTACTTGTAAAAAACAAAAAATATGTTTTCTTTGTATTGCTGGATTTTTTTTTTGAAGGTTATCAAATGTATATAGTTTATCAAGTTTGTAGTCATAGAAATCTCTCACGATCAATGGTGACCATTTCTCATAAATATCTGACATATTACCCAACGGAAAATGCCCATTTCCCTTTATCGGTAACCATTTAGAAATGTTTTGCGCTAGTCCTAGACGTTTAAATAAATTTCTCCAAATCCATAGTATATCTCTATATAAAGGGTGCTCGGAGATAATCCTACCCAGCTCTCTATTAGAAGCAAATAGAACAAACCTGTTTTTCTAAAAGCTCATCTGAGTATATAAAGGACCGATTTAGCCAATCCACCGGGAAGCACAGAATAGAGGCATGATTATACCATTCTAAATTCGATAAAGCTAACCCTCCTTTACAATAAGGTTGGTATAGTTTAGCAAGCTTAATTCTTGCTTTCCTCCCACTCCAAAGATGATACCTCAATGCTTGATTGAAGCGCCAGAGATCAATCTTCTTGATAAAAAACGGAAGCATCCTCAACGTATAGAGGATTTTTGGAACAATAAACATCTTAAACAAGGCCACTTTGCCTGTTAGAGAAACTGGGAGTGACGCCCAAGTTTTCATTTTATCTCCAGTGTCTCTCAAAACCGTTTGGATATTGTCCCTGTACCAATTCACCATGTTAGCAGAGATTTTCAACCCCAGATAACTCAGAGTTTTAGTTTCTATAAATTGATAGGGCCAAGACTCCTCCAGGTTATGTTTTAACCAGAGAATTTTAGACTTTGCAAGGTTAATCTTGTAGCCCGAGATTATACTGTACTGATCCAAAAGATTCACAATCTCTTCAATATGATTTCTTGGATTAGCAACAAATAACAAAAGATTGTCTGCAAATAAAGCAGTTTTAAATATCTCCTTCCCTATGCTGATTCCAGTCAGCAATTTTCTCAATCTAATAGCTAGGGGCTCAATTATCAAATCAAACAACAAAGGGGACATGGGACACCCTTGTCGGGTTCCTCTTGTCAAGCAAAAGGCATCTGAAATACCATTATTGATCAATATGGAGGCTTTAATGTCTGAATTGATATTTATAACAAAATCCCTAAATTGCCCCGCAATCCCAAATTTCCCTAAAACCTGTAGCAAGAAGGGCCACTCCACTCTGTCGAAGGCCTTCTCTGCATCCAAGGATAGCAGGAAGGCCTCAGGCAGGGCAGAGCAGACCCCCCCCCCATAGTGACAAATTACATGAAGAATTTTCCTTATGTTAAACTCTGAAGCCCTACCCATAATAAATCCCGCCTGGTCCTGATGAATTACCTTAGGAAGTATTGGCTTCAGTCAGGTCAGTAACATTCTATCTGTAAGGTGTGTATATGTTGCGGGTAAAGTCAAAGATTGGGTAATCCTAGCATTACCCAATTACTGCGTAAAAGTCAGAAGTAAAATCATAAATCTACTTAGTGCTGTGGGTAAAGCCTGAAGTAACATAATAAATCTACTCAGAGTAGTCACTGCATCAACACACACACATATATACCTGTGTGTGTGTATATGTGTATATATATATATATATATATATATATATATATATATATATACAATGCACTGTAATTACAACATCTTCTATATATTTGTTTTACATTTTTTAATTAAATGTGTGCCTTACTGCTATAATGTTACTGACCTGTGCTGTGTGTGTGTGCACCTTAATGTTAGAATGTTACTGAGCTTTTGTCTGAACTTACACACACACTACAATCTAATAGAATAGTGACAGTTCAGACAAAAGGCCAGTAACATTATACACACACAGTACAATTTAATAGAATAGTGCTGTGTGTGTTACTGACCTACCAGATTGTACTGTGTGTGCTTCTTACTGCTAGATTGTTACTGACCTTTTGCCTGAACTTACACACACAGTACAATCTAATAGAATAGTTAACGTTCAGGCAAAAGGCCAGTGACATTATAGAAGTTCCTGGCCTTTTGCAGTACAAATTGATAGAAGAGTGAGTGAGTGTGTGTGTGTGTGTGTGTGTGTGTATCTTATTGCTAGAATATTACTGACCTTTTGCCTAAACTTTCATTATTCTATCAGATTGTACTGTGTGTGTGTATGTGTTTGTACTGTGTGTGTGCACCTTAATGCTAGATTGTTACTGACCTATTAGATTGAACTGTGTGTGTGCACTTTAATGCTAAATTGTCACTGACCTATTAGATTGCTCTGTGTGTGTGTGCACCTTAATGCTAGATTGTTACTGACCTATTAGATTGTACTGTGTGTGTGCACCTTACTGCTAGATTGTTACTGACCTTTGCCTGAACTTACACACACAGTACAATCTAATAGAATAGTGAACATCCAGGCAAAAGGCCAGTGACATTATAGCAGTTACTGGCCTTTTGCAGTACAAATTAATAGAATAGTGAGTGTGTGTGTACCTTATTGCTAGAATATTACTGACCTTTTGCCTGAACGTTCATTATTCTATCAGAATGTACTGTGTGTGTGCACCTTACTACTAGATTGTCACTGACCTATTAGATTGTGCTGTGTGTGTGTGTGTGCACCTTACTGCTAGATTGTTACTAACCTATTAGATTGTACTGTGTGTGTGCACCTTACTGCTAGATTGTTACTGACCTATTAGATTGTACTGTGTGTGTGCACCTTACTGCTAGATTGTTACTGGCCTATTATATTGTACTGTGTGTGTGTGCACCTTACTGCTAGATTGTTACTGACCTTATCTAATAGAATAGTGAACATTCAGGCAAAAGGCCAGTGAAATGATAGCAGTTACTGGCCTTTTGCAGTACAAATTAATAGAATACTGAGTGTGTGTGTGTACCTTATTGCTAGAATATTACTGACATTTTGCCTGAACTTTCATTATTCTATCAGAATGTACTGTGTGTGCACCTTACTGCTAGATTGTTACTGACCTATTAGATTATACTGTGTGTGTGTGTGTGTGTGCACCTTACTGCTAGATTGTTACTGACCTATTAGATTGTACTGTGTTTGTGCACCTTACTGTTAGATTGTTACTGGCCTATTATATTGTACTGTGTGTGTGTGTGCACCTTACTGCTAGATTGTTACTGACCTTTTGCCTGAACTTACACACACAGTACAATCTAATAGAATAGCACCTTACTGCTAGATTGTTACTGGCCTATTATATTGTACTGTGTGTGTGTGTGCACCTTACTGCTAGAATATTACTGACCTTTTGCCTGAACTTTCATTATTCTATCAGAATGTACTTTGTGTGCACCTTACTGCTAGATTGTTACTGACCTATTAGATTGCACTGTGTGTGTGCACCTTACTGCTAGTTTGTTATTGACCTATTAGATTGTACTGTGTGTGTGCACCTTACTGCTAGATTGTTATTGGCCTATTATATTGTACTGTGTGTGTGTGTGTGTGTGTGTGTGTGTGCACCTTACTGCTAGATTGTTACTGACCTTTTGCCTGAACTTACACACACAGTCCAATCTAATAGAATAGCACCTTACTGCTAGATTGTTACTGGCCTATTATATTGTACTGTGTGTGTGTGTGTGCACCTTACTGCTAGAATATTACTGACCTTTTGCCTGAACTTTCATTATTCTATCAGAATGTACTTTGTGTGCACCTTACTGCTAGATTGTTACTGACCTATTAGATTGCACTGTGTGTGCACCTTACTGCTAGTTTGTTATTGACCTATTAGATTGTACTGTGTGTGCACCTTACTGCTAGATTGTTACTGACCTATTAGATTGTACTGTGTGTGTGCACCATACTGCTAGAATGTTACTTACCTATTAGGTTGTGCTGTGTGTGCACCTTAATGCTAGATTGTTTCTTACCTTTTGCCTGAATTTACACACACAGTACAATATAAAAATAGTGACAGTTCAGGCCAAAGGTCAGTAAAATTATAGCAGTAAAGGTACACACACAGAGTATAATATAATAGTGACTAGTGAGTATGTGTGTGTGTGTGAACCTTACTGCTAGAGTGTTACTGACCTATTAGATTGTACTGTGTGTGAACCTTACTGCTAGAGTGTTACTGACCTATTAGATTGTACTGTGTGTGCACCTTACTGCTAGATTGTTACTGACCTATTAGATTGCACTGTGTGTGTGCACCTTACTGCTAGTTTGTTACTGACCTATTAGATTGTACTGTGTGTGTACCTTACTGCTAGATTGTTACTGAGCTTTTTGCCTGAACTTTCACTATTCTTTTGGGACGGTACTTTTTACCTGGCTACTAGAACACTGCCAACCTGTGCCTTACTGTGTTGTCTTTAATCCCTCAGTGTTTGAATCAGTGTTTTCCTGAAACATTTTCTCCAGAGTCATCTGTTCTCCTTCCTCTGTCATCCTTATACCCAAATTACACCCCTGATTCTTCAACTGATCTGTTATCCCTATACCCACATCGGGCCCTTGATCCTGCAAATACTCTCATCCTTGTACCCACATTACATTCCTGAACCTGCAACTGCCCTGTCATCCTTGTTCCCACATTACACCTCTGTCCCTGCAATTGCTCTATGACCCCCATACTCATATCACACTCCTGACCCTGCAACTGATTTCATCCCCCTGACCTACAACACACTCCTGACCCTGCAGATTCTCTTTAATCCTTGTACCCACATCACTCTGGACGATATTCTGATCCAGGCGTTGTCTTACCAACTGACAAAATCTCATACTGACATGGTTCTGTCCTTTCTGAGGACTCACGGGTGGAAGGTGAATCTAGAAAAGAGTTCACTAATTCCACAGACAAGGGTTCCTTTCTTGGGAACTCTAAGTCAGAAAGTTAAAGATTCTGAATACATGCCGAGCCCTTCAGTCCAATCCTCGACCATCAGTGGCTCAGTGCATGGAGGTGATTGGATTGATGGTAGCGGCAATGGACATCATTCCGTTTGCTCCGTTTGCTCGCTTTCATCTCAGACCACTACAACTGTGCATGCTCAGGCAGTGGAATAGAGGTTATGCAAATTTGTCTCCTCAGATAAAGCTGGATCAGGAGACAAGAGACTCTTCTTTGGTGGTTGTCGCCGGATCATCTGTCCCAAGGGACGTGCTTCCACAGACCCTCTTGGGTGATAGTGACAACGGACGCCAGTCTACTAGGCTGGGGTGCGGTCTGGAATTCCCTGAAGGCTCAGGGGGTGTGGACTTGGTCGGAGTCTCTACTTCCAATCAATATTCTGGAATTGAGAGCAATATTCAATGCGCTTCAGGCATGGCCTCCGTTGGCTTCGGCCAAATTCATCCGATTTCAGTCGGACAACGTCACGACTGTGGCTTACATCAATCATCAGGGAGGAACAAGGAGTTTCTTAGCGATGACAGAAGTGTCCAAGATAATTCGGTGGGCTGAAGCTCACTCTTGTTATCTGTCAGCAATCTACATCCCAGGAGTGGACAACTGGGAAGCAGACTTTGTGTCCTAATCCTTCTTCTAAGAAGAAGCGTCTGTTACATAACTTGGATGTGGTCCGTGCCCGGAAGTTTTACTTGCAGACGACTAAAGAATTTCGTCAATCATCTTCATTATTTATTGTTTTTTCTGGAAAACGTAGGGGCCAGAAAGCTACGGCTACCTCTCTTTCTTTTTGGCTGAAGAGTATCATCCGTCTGGCATATGAGACTGCTGGACAGCAGCCTCCTGAAATAATTATGGGTCATTCCACTAGGGCTGTGGCTTCTTCATGGGCATTTAAAAACAATGCTTCTGTTGAACAGATTTGCAAGGCTGCAACTTGGTCGTCTCTTCACACTTTTTCCAAATTTTACAAATTTGATACTTTTGCTTCATCTAAGGCTGGTTTTGGGAGAAAGGTTCTTCAAGCAGTGGTGCCTTCCGTTTAGGTTCCTGTCTTGTCCCTCCCTTTCATCCGTGTCCTATAGCTTTGGTATTGTATCCCATAAGTAAGGATGAAATCCGTGGACTCGTCATATCTTGTAAAAGAAAAGGAAATTTATGCTTACCTGATAAATGTATTTCTTTTACGATATGACGAGTCCACGGCCCACCCTGTCATTTCTAAGACAGGTATTTACTTATTTTTGTTAAACTTCAGTCACCTCTGCACCTTTGGCTTTTCCTTTCTCTTCCTAACTTCGGTCGAATGACTGGAGTGGGAGGGAAGGGAAGAGCTATATATACAGCTCTGCTGTGGTGCTCTTTGCCTCCTCCTGCTGACCAGGAGGCGTAATCCCATAAGTAAGGATTAAATCTGTGGACTCGTCATATCGTAAAAGAAATACATTTATCAGGTATGCATAAATTTCCTTTTTGAATCTGATTCTTTAGCTGAACAAATTTGTGAAAGCTACATTCATACCAATTTCAAGAACAAATCTAATTTTGTACCACAATTGACTAGTAATGCACACATAGAAATCTTCAAGCAGCTAGTAGGTGAGGAATTTGAATGCATTCCTAAAAATAATATATTTGTTAGAAATAATTTATATCGCAATAAGAAAAGAGATTTAACTAGCCTTATAAATGACAAGTCTCTTGTCATTAGACAAGCAGATAAGGGTGGTGGGATAGTATTACAAAATCTGGAAGATTATCTTTCAGAGGCTAGAAAGATATTGTTGGATGTATCCTATTGTACTCGCCTTAAAGATCTAGTCGACTATGCTTATAAGGAAGGTATAATCCTCAAAAAAGAAAAAGAATTTCTAGTTCCTAATGTGGCCTTTTTATTATCACCTTCCGAAGCTCAACAAAAATCCCATCTGTCCCCCTGGTCGCCCGATTATAGCAGGTATAGGTAGCCTCACAGATAATGTGTCCTCCTATGTCGACCATTTTCTACAAAAATATGTGTTAGGACTGTAATTTTATATCTGTGATTCATCGGATTTACTAATGAAACTTGAGCATTTGGCCATCACGCCTGATCTTATCTGGATCACATGTGATGTACAAGCTCTCTACTCTAACATTCCTCATAATTTGGGCCTTCTAGCAGTATCTCACTATCTAAAACAAGACCCTTATCTCCCAACAAGTCAATGTGAATTTTTTGTCCCTTATATCTCTTATTTTGAGACACAATTATTTTTTGTTTCAGGACGAATTTTAATTGCAATAAAGGGAACCGCAATGGGTACCAGGTGCGCCCCCAGTTATGTTAACTTATATATGGGGTCATTTGAAGAAAAATGTATATGTGACCCAGCATATGGGGCGAACCTGGTACTCTACGGTCGTTATATTGATGATCTGATTTTTGTATGGAGAGGTGATATTGTTTCTGCCAATCTTTTTGCAGAACATTTGAACCGAAATAATAGGGGTCTTGTTTATACAAGTACTATAGATTCTAAAATTGTAACTTTTCTCGACCTTAACCTTGAATTTAACAATGGGAAAGTTACTAGCATGACCCATTTTAAATCGGTAGATTGTAATAGGTATCTCGATTTCACTAGCAATCACTATCTTCTTTGGAAACAAAATGTACCCTACGGTCAATTCAAGGGAGTACGCAGTAATTGTAGCACACTAGCAGACCACGAAATACAAAGCTTGATCCTTAAGGAACGTTTCTCTGAAAAGAAATTTCTCTTACATGGTGTATCCAGTCCACGGATTCATCCTTACTTGTGGGATATTCTCAATCCCTACAGGAAGTGGCAAAGAGAGCACACAGCAAAGCTGTCCATATAGCTCCCCTCAGGCTCCGCCCCCCCCCAGTCATTCTCTTTGCTGCTCTAACAAGTAGCATCTCCATGGGAGGGTAAAGAGTATGTGGTGTTAGATTTGTAGCTTTTTTTTATTTCTTCAATCAAGAGTTTGTTATTTTAAAATAGTGCCGGTTTGTACTATTTACTCTGAGGCAGAAAGTGATGAAGATTTCTGCTGAGAGGAAAAAGATTTTAGCATGTTGTAACTAAAATCCATTGCTGTTCCCACGCAGGACTGTTGAGTACCGGAGAACTTCAGTTGGGGGGAACAGTTTGCAGGCTTAACTGCTTAAGGTATGCTCAGTCATTTTGTTCTAACAAGACCTGGTAATGCTAGAAGACTGATAGAAATCCCCATGTGGGAAGGTAAGCCATTTTCTGAGACGAAGTATAGAAGGATGGCTTCTGTGAAGGGCTTAAATACTGGTAGACACTGTGATGGGCTAAGTCGATTACTTTATTAGGGTAATCTTACATTTATCAAGTGTTTTTAGACGTTGGAACACTTTTGGGGTTTCTTATTACGCCTGGCATATTGTAGGACACCTAATCTGACTCAGGAAGGCCCCATAACTCCGGAATCAAGAGGGAGGGGGCCTCATTTTCGCGCCTCAGTTGCGCAGTTGTTTTGCAAGGCAGCTTCATGCAGCTTTACGTGTAGAGTCCTGAGAGTACAGGAGAACTTCAAGGAGGCTTATTTTCTTCTGCAAATAACCCAAAAGGAAGGTAGGGCCACAGCAAAGACTGTGGCACCGTGCTGTAGTGTGTTAAACCGGTAGTTTACTTAAATTTGCTCCGGTTTGGGCAATAAGGGGTTAATTGATTTGAAAATTTGTGTGCAATTGTTTCAAAGCATTGGGATCATGTGGTGAAAATTTCATAAGGATCGGATGTTTTTTGGTGATTTGGTAAAAAAGTGTGTGCTTTTTATTATTTAAAGACACGGTAACGTTTTTTCAAAAAGTGACTTTTACTGTATTGTAGTGCTGTCTAAGTCTGTCAAACATGTCTGAGCCTTCAGATAGACCTTGTTCTTTATGTTTAAAAGCCATGGCGGTACCCCCATTGCATTTGTGTTTAAAGTGTGCTAAAACATCTAAGCATTTTAAAGACCATGCAGTGACACTTAAAAATGTAGCCCAAGATGATTCTTTAACGGAAGGTAATGAGGATAGTCCTTCTTCCTCTCCCCATGTGTCGACACGAGTTACGCCCGCGCAAGCGATGCCTAGTACCTCTAGCGCATTGGCCCCTATTACTTTACAACAATTAGCAGCAGTAATGGATAATTCCCTTGCAGCATTTTTATCCAAACTGCCAGTTTTTCCAAGAAAGCGCGATAGCTCAGTTTTAAATACAGAGGATGAGCAATCAGAAGCTTTAGATGATTTATCTGTAGTACCCTCACAACACTCAGAGGTAGCAGTGAGGGACGATCTGTCTGAGGGAGAAATTTCTGACACAGGAAAAGTTTCTCAGCGGGCAGAGTCAGATTCCTTAGCGTTTAAATTTAAGCTGGAACACCTCCGCATCCTGCTTAAGGAGGTTTTAGCTACGCTGGATGATTGTGACCCCATGGTGGTCCCAGAAAAACTGTGTAAAATGGACAGGTTTTTAGAGGTCCCTGTATACACTGAGGCATTTCCGATCCGAAAGAGGGTGGCGGATATTGTGACTAGGGAGTGGGAGAGACCAGGTGTACCCTTTGTTCCCCCCCCCCCTATCTTTAAGAAAATGTTCCCCATAAACGACCCCAGGCGGGACGCGTGGCAGACGGTCCCTAAGGTAGAGGGAGCTGTTTCAACACTTGCTAAGCGTACAACTATACCAATAGAGGACAGTTGTGCTTTCAAAGATCCTATGGATAAAAAATTGGAAGGATTGCTGAAGAAAATATTTGTTCAGCAAGGCTTTCTTCTTCAACCAATTGCCTGCATTATTCCGGTAACTACTGCAGCGGCATTTTGGTTTGAGGCTCTGGAGGAGTCGCTCCAGAGGGAGACTTCATACGACAAGGTCATGGATAGAATTCATGCTCTAAAGCTGGCTAATTCTTTTATCACTGATGCCGCTTTGCAATTAGCTAAGTTAGCGGCGAAAAACTCAGGTTTTGCCATCATGGCGCGAAGAGAGCTTTGGTTCAAATCGTGGTCGGCTTCAAGGGGAAAACCCTGTTTGGCCCAGAGCTGAAAGAAATTATTTCGGATATCACTGGGGGAAAGGGCCATGCCCTTCCACAAGATAGGCCGTTTAAGGCCAAAAACAAGGCTAATTTTCGCTCCTTTCGCAACTTCAGGAGCGGACCTGCTGCAACCTCTGCTGCCGCAAAGCAGGATAACGCTTCACAGCCCAAAGCAACCTGGAAACCCTTGCAGGGCTGGAATAAGGGTAAACAGGCCAAGAAGCCTGCTCCTGCTACCAAGACAGCATGAAGGGGTAGCCCCCGATCCGGGACCGGATCTAGTAGGGGGCAGACTTTCTCTCTTTGCTCAGGCTTGGGCAAGAGATGTTCCAGATCCCTGGGCATTAGAAATAGTTGCTCAGGGGTACCTTCTAGAATTAAAGGATTCTCCCCCAAGGGGAAGGTTCCACATTTCTCGTTTGTCTTCAGACCAAACAAAGAAACGGGCGTTCTTACGCTGTGTAGAAGATCTACTAAAAATGGGAGTGATACACCCAGTTCCAATTGCAGAACAAGGACTGGGCTTTTACTCAAACCTGTTCGTAGTTCCCAAAAAGGAAGGAATTTTCAGGCCAATCCTGGATCGAAAAATTCTAAACAAATTCCTCAGAGTTCTGTCTTTCAAGATGGAAACCATTCGGACAATCTTGCCGATGATCCAGGAAGGTCAATATATGACTACCGTGGATCTAAAGGATGCGTATCTACATATCCCTATCCACAAAGATCACCATTAGTTCCTAAGGTTCGCCTTTCTGGACAAACATTACCAGTTCGTGGCCCTTCCTTTCGGGTTGGCCACCGCTCCCAGAATTTTCACAAAGGTGCTAGGGTCCCTTCTAGCGGTACTAAGACCGCGGGGCATTGCAGTAGCACCTTACCTAGACGACATCTTAATACAGGCGTCGTCTTTTCACAGAGCCAAGGCTCATACAGACATTGTTCTGGCCTTTCTAAGGTCTCACGGGTGGAAGGTGAACGTAGAAAACAGTTCTCTGTCCCCGCTCACAAGGGTTCCCTTCCTGGGAACACTAATAGACTCGGTAGAAATGAAAATCTTTCTGACAGAAGTCAGGAAGTCAAAACTTTTGAATACTTGCCGAGTTCTTCATTCCATTCTTCGGCCTTCCGTGGCTCAGTGCATGGAGGTAATCGGTCTAATGGTTGCGGCAATGGACGTAGTCCCTTTTGCCCGAATTCATCTCAGACCACTGCAACTGTGCATGCTCAATCAGTGGAATGGGGATTATGCAGATTTGTCTCCTCAAATACAAATGGACCAGAAAACCAGAGACTCTCTTCTCTGGTGGTTGTCTCAGGATCACCTGTCTCAGGTAATGAGTTTCCGCAGGCCGGAGTGGATCATTGTTACGACCGATGCCAGTCTGTTAGGCTGGGGTGCGGTCTGGGACTCCCTGAAAGCTAAGGGTCTATGGTCTCGGGAAGAATCTCTTCTCCCGATAAACATTTTGGAGCTGAGAGCGATATTCAATACGCTCCAGGCGTGGCCTCAACTAGCGGAGGCCAAATTCATCAGATTTCAGTCGGACAACATCACGACTGTAGCGTACATCAATCATCAGGGAGGAACAAAGAGTTCCCTAGCGATGAAGGAAGTATCCAAGATCATCAAATGGGCGGAGGATCACTCCTGCCATCTATCTGCAATTCACATCCCAGGGGTAGACAACTGGGAGGCGGATTTTCTAAGTCGTCAGACTTTCCATCCGGGGGAGTGGGAACTCCACCCGGAGGTTTTTGCTCAGCTGACCCAGCTATGGGGCACTCCAGAATTGGATTTGATAGCGTCCCGTCAGAACGCCAAACTTCCCCTTTACGGATCCAGATCCAGGGATCCCAAGGCGGCATTGATAGATGCATTAATAGCGCCTTGGTCATTCAGTCTAGCTTATGTCTTTCCACCGTTTCCTCTTCTTCCTCGGCTAGTAGCCAGAATCAAACAGGAGAAGGCTTCGGTAATTTTGATAGCACCTGCGTGGCCACGCAGGACTTGGTATGCAGACCTAATGGACATGACATCGGTCCCACCATGGAAACTGCCATCGAGGCAGGATCTTCTAATTCAAGGTCCTTTCAAGCATCCAAATCTAGTTTCTCTGCAACTGACTGCTTGGAGATTGAACGCTTAATTCTAGCTAAGCGTGGTTTCTCTGAATCAGTTAGATACTCTGATACAGGCCAGAAAGCCTGTCACCAGGAAAATTTACCATAAGATATGGTGGAAATATCTTTGTTGGTGTGAATCCAAGGGTTACTCGTGGAGTAAGGGTAGGATTCCAAGGATATTGTCTTTTCTCCAAGAAGGTTTGGAGAAAGGTCTGTCAGCTAGTTCCTTAAAGGGACAGATATCTGCTCTGTCTATCCTATTACACAAGCGTCTGGCAGCTGTACCAGACGTTCAGGCGTTTGCACAGGCCCTAGATAGAATCAAGCCTGTCTACAGACCTGTGGCTCCTCCATGGAGTCTAAATTTAGTTCTTTCAGTTCTTCAAGGGGTTCCGTTTGAACCTTTGCATTCCATAGATATTAAGTTATTATCTTGGAAAGTTTTGTTTTTAGTAGCTATTTCTTCTGCTCGAAGAGTTTCTGAATTGTCTTCTTTGCAGTGTAATTCACCCTATCTGGTGTTCCATGCAGATAAGGTTGTTTTGCGTACCAAACCTGGTTTCCTTCCAAAGGTGGTTTCTAATAAGAATATTAACCAGGAAATCATTGTTCCTTCTCTGTGCCCTAATCCAGTTGCACAATCTTGATGTGGTTCGTGCTTTAAAATTCTATTTAAAAGCAACTAAAGATTTCAGACAAACATTATCCTTGTTTGTTGTGTATTCTGGTAAGAGGAGAGGTCAGAAAGCGACTGCTACCTCTCTTTCCTTCTGGCTGAAAAGCATCATCCGATTGGCTTATGAGACTGCTGGAAAGCAGCCTCCTGAACGAATTACAGCTCATTCCACCAGAGCTGTGGCTTCCACATGGGCTTTCAAGAATGAGGCTTCTGTTGAACAGATTTGTAAGGCAGCGACTTGGTCTTCACTGCATACATTTGCCAAATTTTACAAATTCTATACTTTTGCTTCTTTGGAGGCTATTTTTGGGAGAAAGGTTTTGCAAGCAGTGGTGCCTTCCGTTTAGGTTACCTGACTTGTTCCCTCCCTTCATCCGTGTCCTAAAGCTTTGGTATTGGTATCCCACAAGTAAGGATGAATCCGTGGACTGGATACACCATGTAAGAGAAAACAGAATTTATGCTTACCTGATAAATTACTTTCTCTTACGGTGTATCCAGTCCACGGCCCGCCCTGGCAATTAAGTCAGGTTTAAATTTATTTTAGTAAACTACAGTCACCACTGCACCCTATAGTTTCTCCTTTTTTTCCTAACCGTCGGTCGAATGACTGGGGGGGCGGAGCCTAAGGGGAGCTATATGGACAGATTTGCTGTATGCTCTCTTTGCCACTTCCTGTAGGGATTGAGAATATCCCACAAGTAAGGATGAATCCGTGGACTGGATACACCGTAAGAGAAAGTAATTTATAAGGTAAGCATAAATTCTGTTATCCTCCACATATCATTGATAGTGGCTATATTAGAGCTAAATGTGACGATAGGGATAATTATTTTTTGAATCCTAAAAATAAAAAATAAAAACTGAGCCCAATATGTTAGAAAAACATCCCCTTTTCATTACCCAATACAACAGTAATCATCATATGATAAAAAATATCATCACTAAATATTGGGGTATCCTTACTAAAGACCCTATTTTGGGCAATCTAATAGGAACTAAACCAAAGATTGTTTATAAAAGAGTTCCTACTCTTAAAACTATTCTAGCTCCCAGCAAGATCTTCAGAAACAAAAAGAATCTGGCTTCCACTAGCCTTAGGGTTTCCTTATCTTCCCATGGCTCTTTTAGATGTAGAGTCAGGAGATGTAAACTATGTGATCATATTACACGTAATAAAAAAATGTTTAAGTCCGTCACGGATCGAAATTATCCTATTATAAGCCATACATCTTGTGCTTCTCAATATGTTGTATACCTCCTATCTTGTATTTGTGGGGTACAATATATTGGTCGCACCTGCAGAAGACTCAGCATTAGATGGTCTGAACACCAACGTAATATGAAAAATAATTACAAAAATCACAGTGTACCCAGACACTGTAACCTCAAACTCAATGACAATACCAACTGTTTTTTTATTACCCCTATAGAATTCATTCCAAAATCACACTTAAATAATATTTTTTTTCAGGTTGAGACAGAGAGAGACCTACTGGATCCATGTGCTAAAGAGTATGCATCCTGCTGGTCTAAATCTTAACCTTGACCTGGCAGCTTTCCAATAATCCCACTCTTACGGCACCTCTGGATCTAGGTTGATCTCCCTCTCTAATATATGCATTTATTTCTTCATCCGTATGACTTCGGCCATTCTCTTCAGTTATCTCTATACCCCATACCTTGGTTTACTTGTTACTAATATCAGTTTTCGACCATCTGGGGTTTTTGACCCTTTGGGGTTCATCACTACTATTAT